>NC_134354.1:459034326-459344811 GCF_048569485.1 Anomaloglossus baeobatrachus
GAGAAGAGAGAGAGGGGGGAGAAGAGAGGGGGGAGAAGAGAGAGGGGGGCAGAAGAGAGAGGGGGGAGGGGGTGAGAGAGGGGGGAGAAGAGAGAGAGGGGGGGAGAAGAGAGCAAGGGGGGAGAAGAGAGCGAGGGGGAGAAGAGAGCGAGGGGGGGAAAAGAGAGCGAGGGGGGGAAGAGAGCGAGGGAAAAGAGAGGGGAGAGGAGAGAGGGATAAGAGGGGGGCAGAGAAGAGGGGGAAGAGGGGAGGGGGAGAAGAGTGGGGGGAGAGAAGAGAGTGGGGAAAGAACGGGGGGGACAGAGGTGCTCTGTCACCAACTATCTCCACTCTGTGACTTGTGGTGCAGGTGACAGAGTGCAGACAGTTGGTCCCATGCAGCAGGACAGATGGCAGAGCACAGCGGTGACATGCCTGTCAGTGTCTTGCTGCTGGGAGGAGCAGATGATCACACTGCCCGACACCGGCCCGCTCTCCTGACATCGCAGCAGAGCGGGCGGGTGGACAGTGTGATCACATACTTACGTGCAGGGGGGGATTCAGCTGAAAGAACCCCCCCCCCCTGTACTGCACACTGGCGCCCCGCGCCTCACCATCTGCAGGACGCCGGCTCCACAGTGACGTCCTCCGGCTTCTCCCCTCGATGCTGGGCTGTGATGTGTGGTAGTTACCGCCCACAGCATTGTCACTCAATCTGAGTGGTGCCAGCCTCCTCTGACGTACCCGTCCAGTTTGAGAGCCCGTAAATGCCGGGACGTCAGAGGATGCTGGCAGCCACAGCTCCAGGGGGTCATGTGACCGGCACTGAGCGTGCAGGATAGCGCCGCTCAGTGCCAGAACTGGAAACAGAAGCCAAAGGAGAAAACGCCTAGAAAGGTAAGTAGAACTCCTACAGAAAATAAAAAAATGGGTGAACCACCCCTTTAAGACGATTACTGTCGCACCACAGGAGGTTGTTATTTTCCATTGAGTTTAGCCATTTAGTTTCTGCTTAGTTCTATTCAGTTTAGACTAAGGGTCATTTGATCCTCTTTCGGGACTTCAGGGGGGAGCTCGAAATTTCTGGGACTTCTAGTGTTAAAGACTGACAATAAAACATTCCAAACCAAAGATAGCAAGGCTTTAATTTTTTTCCAGTATAAGGACTTTTAAATAAGGAAAATTTAACTAGAGAGTCAAACTACAGTTAGGTCCAGAAATATTTGGACAGTGACACAAGTTTTGTTATTTTAGCTGTTTACAAAAACATGTTCAGAAATACAATTATATATATAATATGGGCTGAAAGTGCACACTCCCAGCTGCAATATGAGAGTTTTCACATCCAAATCGGAGAAAGGGTTTAGGAATCATAGCTCTGTAATGCATAGCCTCCTCTTTTTAAAGGGACCAAAAGTAATTGGACAAGGGACTCTAAGGGCTGCAATTAACTCTGAAGGCGTTGTAACGGGGGCAGGGGGCGCCTCATAGGGTGTAGTCGTGGCCCCTTTGGGCGACAGGCTGACCCCCGGCCCGGGCCGTCACTATTAAAACAGGGGTGTTGTTTGTGGGGCAGAGTGTGGGTGGCAGGGACGCGTTCGTGCCGGTACCTGAGTTCTCCGTTACGCCGTTTTCCCTCGGCTCGCCAGCCCCTTCATCAGTTACAGAAAAGAGCCACTGACAGGCAGCTGGTAAACTAAGAAACATTTTATTGAACGAGGCTTCCATTTTCTGTTACACTTCTCAGCAGCAAGTTACTTCAGTACTTCACTTTAACGTTACAGATTACGTTCCTTCCTGACGGTTTCCCCTTTTTGCTGACGGTCACTCTCCTTCACCTGCAGGGACACTTGTTAACCCCCTAGTAGCTGTACTCTGAACCCTGAATTACTATAGGGCAGATCTAGCACAGACTACCGGCTCCGGATAAGTTCTCACCTCTCCACTTCTTTGCGGGGGAACTACTTCACTTGTTTTCTACGGCCGTTTCCATTTACCTTCACGTCTTTGTCAGGGCACTACCCTTCGCCTGCAGGGGCCACTTGTTATCCCCCTGATAGCTGCACTGCACTGTAGTACACACTACCGGCTTTGGGACTAGTCTTGACTCTTCCACTTCTTCTGCCACTGCACCACTTCCACACTCTGCCCTGTCACCTCAGACATCTTTCTCCAGTCACCTCTCTCTGCACACTGGACTCTGCATTCAGAGACCTCCCTTCCCCACCTAGGCTGCCCTCCCCTCCTTCCTTCCCTGCCACTGTTACCAGGGGAACCACTGCTCTACACTGGCACCTAGTGGGGAAACTGTTTAATCACTACAACAACAGGTAACATTTTACCATTAACATTTAACATTTGCCACCATACTATGTGGCGTCTTCACGGGGGGAAAAACAGCTCCTTTACTACCAGGGGTCCGACTACCCCTTACATTCCTCCCCTCTTTAACCTCAGCCTCCTGGCGAGGTTCGTACCTGCAAAACAACACATGTAGGAAAACACACAGACTGGCACACAAGTTTGGTGCCCGGAGTCCCTTCAGGGAAGCTCTTAGTCGCACATCTGCCCGGAGGCCCTCCTCAGGCGCTCCCGGTCTTAGCTGACCTTCTGCCCGGAGGCTATTCCCAAGCGCTCCCGGTCTTCAGGTGAGCAGAAAACAACAGAAACAAAAGAGTTCTTACTTTAACGGTCGAGGGAGGAGTCCTTGCATAGTCCTGCATTCTTCTACTCCCGGGTTCAGTACTTTTAACGTTACTTGAACTGTAAACATTCGCCGGCTCCTAACAGCACCGGCTCTCAACAACAAACAGCATTCTCTTCCGGATGACCACCTCTTCACGCTGGGTGATATGCATGCAGCCATTCGGCCCGCTAGGCCCTCACATGGTTGGAGAGGGACTGCCCAGGTAAGCGGGATAGCCTACAGTACGGCTCATAACATGGCTGTGGCTCCAGTGCTTCTTTCCTCATTTTGGCCCATCCTCCGCCCCTGGCTTCACTCACCAGGTCCGCACAGTGTTGGCGACGCCTTCTGCTTCTTGCAGCGCCACCCACATCTCCGGACCTCTGCAGCTCACAATGGGCGTCATGGGTCTTCTTGGGGCTGGTACCTCCCCTCTTTGGGCAGTGCACTCTGGGCTTCTTCCTCTGCCCAGGCCAGCCCAGCACTTTTCGTTTGACGACAAATTTTCGCGCCTCCGCTGAGTCCATGAGGACGGCTGCCATCTTGCCGCCATCTTGTGGCCTGTCCAGCACGTCAGGCACCACTTGATCTTCCTCACAGTTTCTGGTCGGGGTTTCTTGCATGCAGGCTTCATCCTGCCGACTACGCCAGTTTGTAACGGGGGCAGGGGGCGCCTCAGGGGGTGTAGTCGTGGCCCCTTTGGGCGACAGGCTGACCCCCGGCCCGGCCGTCACTATTAAAACAGGGGTGTTGTTTGTGGGGCAGAGTGTGGGTGGCAGGGACGCGTTCGTGCCGGTACCTGAGTTCTCCGTTACGCCGTTTTCCCTCGGCTCGCCAGCCCCTTCATCAGTTACAGAAAAGAGCCACTGACAGGCAGCTGGTAAACTAAGAAACATTTTATTGAACGAGGCTTCCATTTTCTGTTACACTTCTCAGCAGCAAGTTACTTCAGTACTTCACTTTAACGTTACAAATTACGTTCCTTCCTGACGGTTTCCCCTTTTTGCTGACGGTCACTCTCCTTCACCTGCAGGGGACACTTGTTAACCCCCTAGTAGCTGTACTCTGAACCCTGAATTACTATAGGGCAGATCTAGCACAGACTACCGGCTCCGGATAAGTTCTCACCTCTCCACTTCTTTGCGGGGGAACTACTTCACTTGTTTTCTACGGCCGTTTCCATTTACCTTCACGTCTTTGTCAGGGCACTACCCTTCGCCTGCAGGGGCCACTTGTTATCCCCGTGATAGCTGCACTGCACTGTAGTACACACTACCGGCTTTGGGACTAGTCTTGACTCTTCCACTTCTTCTGCCACTGCACCACTTCCACACTCTGCCCCGTCACCTCAGACATCTTTCTCCAGTCACCTCTCTCTGCACACTGGACTCTGCATTCAGAGACCTCCCTTCCCCACCTACGCTGCCCTCCCCTCCTTCCTTCCCTGCCACTGTTACCAGGGGAACCACTGCTCTACACTGGCACCTAGTGGGGAAACTGTTTAATCACTACAACAACAGGTAACATTTTACCATTAACATTTAACATTTGCCACCATACTATGTGGCGTCTTCAGGGGGGGAAAAACAGCTCCTTCACTACCAGGGGTCCGACTACCCCTTACATTGTCTCCCTCGTTAACCTGTAATCAATGAAGTAGTTAAAAGGTCTGGGGTTGATTACAGGTGTGTGGTTTTGCATTTGGAAGCTGTTGCTGTGACCAGACAACATGCGGTCTAAGGAACTCTCAATTGAGGTGAAGCAGAACATCCTGAGGCTGAAAAAAAAGAAAAAATTCATCAGAGAGATAGCAGACATGCTTGGAGTAGCAAAATCAACAGTCGGGTACATTCTGAGAAAAAAGGAATTGACTGGTGAGCTTGGGAACTCAAAAAGGCCTGGGCGTCCACAGATGACAACAGTGGTGGATGATCGCCGCATACTTTCTTTGGTGAAGAAGAACCCGTTCACAACATCAACTGAAGTCCACAACACTCTCAGTGAAGTAGGTGTATCTGTCTCTAAGTCAACAGTAAAGAGAAGACTCCATGAAAGTAAATACAAAGGGTTCACATCTAGATGCAAACCATTCATCAATTCCAAAAATAGACAGGCCAGAGTTAAATTTGCTGAAAAACACCTCATGAAGCCAGCTCAGTTCTGGAAAAGTATTCTATGGACAGATGAGACAAAGATCAACCTGTACCAGAATGATGGGAAGAAAAAAGTTTGGAGAAGAAAGGGAACGGCACATGATCCAAGGCACACCACATCCTCTGTAAAACATGGTGGAGGCAACGTGATGGCATTGGCATGCATGGCTTTCAATGGCACTGGGTCACTTGTGTTTATTGATGACATAACAGCAGACAAGAGTAGCCGGATGAATTCTGAAGTGTACCGGGATATACTTTCAGCCCAGATTCAGCCAAATGCCGCAAAGTTGATCGGACGGCGCTTCATAGTACAGATGGACAATGACCCCAAGCATACAGCCAAAGCTACCCAGGAGTTTATGAGTGCAAAAAAGTGGAACATTCTGCAATGGCCAAGTCAATCACCAGATCTTAACCCAATTGAGCATGCATTTCAATTGCTCAAATCCAGACTTAAGACGGAAAGACCCACAAACAAGCAAGACCTGAAGGCTGCGGCTGTAAAGGCCTGGCAAAGCATTAAGAAGGAGGAAACCCAGCGTTTGGTGATGTCCATGGGTTTCAGACTTAAGGCAGTGATTGCCTCCAAAGGATTCGCAACAAAATATTGAAAATAAAAATATTTTGTTTGGGTTTGGTTTATTTGTCCAATTACTTTTGACCTCCTAAAATGTGGAGTGTTTGTAAAGAAATGTGTACAATTCCTACAATTTCTATCAGATATTTTTGTTCAAACCTTCAAATTAAACGTTACAATCTGCACTTGAATTCTGTTGTAGAGGTTTCATTTCAAATCCAATGTGGTGGCATGCAGAGCCCAACTCGCGAAAATTGTGTCACTGTCCAAATATTTCTGGACCTAACTGTACATCCTCCACCCCTTATGCTATGTTCACACTTAGCGTTTTTGCTAAATTTTTGCACTCTAATTGCTTTCAATTGTAAATAATGCTGAAAAAAAAACCCACTGAAAGCATTGACATGCTCTTTCTTTAAAAAATGCTGCATTTTTCCATAACAGTCAGGAAAAAAAAAGGAACCGTGTGCATGAAATTTCTAAAAATAAGTCCCAATTGTAAGGAGTGGGACTTCTAGACTGTTGAAACCTAAGGAATATATTCAAGGGCTGTCAAAATGTATAAATAGGATTTCCACTGCACCCTGGAACACATATAGAGTAGGACTTCAGAAAACATTGATATTTAGAAGGAGTGAGACTTCTTTGGCCAACAACAAGGAGTCCCCAGTGACACTACTGAAAGTACAATTGGAACAACAAGGACCTTCAGACATCTGACTCCGATTTTGCTCCAGCTAAGATGGGTGGCTGTTCCTTCTATGCTGACTCAGGGCATCAGGCAGCATTGAGACTTCAAATAGATTAAAGCAGGGGTTTCATAACTTTTTTCTTTATATCTTTGGAGACCTATGCCAATAAAAATTAATAAACCATGCAGGAGGGGAGAGAACTTTTTCAACACATTCCAAAGAAAAGGACACAAGTCCTTTTTTTCATTTATTCACACAAGAGGTGCATTTGAGCCTTTTCCTATTGTATGAATGCATCTTTATTTTTTTTTACATGGAGCTCAGACAAATCTGATGTTCTCAGGCTGCAGTAACTAATCGATCCCTGTTTAAACTGATTCCATTGCTTTTTAGTGACACTGGGGACGCAAAAAAAATAATAGGCACATCTGCCAGACAAAACTGCTGACAGGCTGCTCTTTATCAAAAACAACAAGGCCTGGATTGGCCCCAACTTCTCACCCCCAGTGGATGACATTAGCAAAACATAGAGCAATTTCAAATGTTTTTTTTTTCTGGTGTATTCCCATGCACCCCTTCTCATCCCAAAAAGGGTATACAGTTCATGGTTTATTATATTTGTTGTGCTCCTCCTCCTTTTGCACTATGTCAACAGGATTGTCATGTTTCCCATCAAGTGGTCCTTACTCATAATTTTACTCACCACTGACTTGAGCCATATTAGAGACTCACAGGCCACATTCACAGCTCCCAACAAGCTTAAGTTAGTTCCGTGGGCATAATAACTAATAGGTGCATCCGCCAGTAAATTTAAAATGCTGGTAGGCTGACTGTTCTCAAAACAAAAAAATGAAAAAAAAAAAGAAAAAGAATGAATGTGAAAAGATGACGAGTACACTAAGACATCAAATTCTTTCAATCCGATTATTTTTATATTCTAAGCATTTTAGAGTTATCCAACCCCCTTCCTGAGGGACAAATCACATACATGGTGCATACTGTTATATGGCCTTTGAGCTGTATAATGAAATTGACACACCCTATATTTCTATTAACAGGTGACAGACACAAGTGGGGACTAGTTTTTTGTGAGTTAAGTTGAAGCTTTATTGGTGGCATTTTGGTGTACAGAACATTTTGGACCAATTCACATGAATCCAATGCTATACTCCTAAGCACTTATATGGAGATTTCAATCTAAATATCTGAATGACGTGATTCAGATGAAACCCCTAATAGATCCATTCACTAATGAGACAAACGGATTTACTCCAGAGTCTGGTCTGTGTTTAGTATTGTCCGGCTTTTCAGAGGTGCACAAACCTGTGGACGACATCACTTTTGTGCACGGATAAAATGAGGGACACTGCTAAATCATAGGCCAGACAGACTCCACAGTGACCACCTCAGCTTCAATATAGGGAATCTTCTAGCCGGGGTTCTGTCTGAAGCATGTATTTCAGAGATTTACACATAGACCTCGATGTAAGAGCTTAATGTAGAGCGCAGAATAAATGTGAGCCAAGCCTTATTGCGATTTTTGGGAGGAAGAATAAACAGATCCACAGCAGGTCAAGAATTATTCATTTATTCAAGAATTTATTCAAGGTTTTATTCATTTTTTACTTCTTTCACCATGCAGTAAAATGATTTGATGGCTTTAGTCTTTGGGTCGGTGCAATTACAGCAATGCCAGATTCATTTAATTTTTTTGTGTTTGGCTGCTGTCACGCAATAGGAAATGCTTTCTTTTCACACAAAAAAAAGTTTTTGAATTTTTGCATTTTACATTTTTGCATTATACTTTCAGTCCAATTTTTCTGTATTTCTGCCTAAAGACTCATATGAGGGCTTGTTTTTTGCGGGACGAGTTGCTGTTTTTATTGGTACCATTTTCAGGCACATACCTTTTTATGATCGCTTTCCAATCCTATTTTTAGTAGATAAAATAAACAAAAAACAGCAATTCAGGAATAGCTTTTTTATGCCATTATGTTTGTGGTAAAAGTGATGCAAATAGCTTTGTTCTTCGGATCAGAACAATTACATCGATAGCATATTTATATGTTATGTTTTGCTGGTTTTGCACAATAAAAACTATTTTATAGAAAAAAGAATTGCTTTTGCATTGCTGTATTCTGAGAGTTAGAACATTTTTTTTCCTGCTCATGAAGCTGGTTGGCAACCTGTTTTTTGCGGGACAAGATGATATTTCAAGCATTATTATTTTTATTCATATTTTTTAATCACATTTTATTCCCCTTTTTGTTCAGCAGTTTTATGAAAAAATATAGTTTTATGCCATTTGTTTATTTATTTTGTTACAGTGTCCAATGAAGGGGTTAAATACTGTGGCAGTTTTACAGATTGGGTTGTTCCAAACATAATAAATAGCAAATGTTTATTTCTTTGGTTATTTTTGTTTTAACACACACACACATATATATATATATATATATATATATATATATATATTTATTACTAGCGGTAGTACCCGGGTGTTGCCCGGGATAGTAATTGTCTCTCTGTCTCTCTCCCAGTGTCGGTATGTGTGTCGCTGTCTGTCTATCTCTCTGTCTGTCTCTTTCCTTGTCTGTGTCTATGTCTCTGTCTGTATTTGTATCAGTCTATCTGTCTTCATCTCTGTTGTTTGTTTGTCTCTTTCTATCTCTGTCTGTCTCTATGTGTGTCTGTCTGTCTCTCTTTCTCCATCTGTCTCTTTCCACATCTCTCTCTTTCCTCATCTATCTCTTTCCCGTCTGTCTCTTTCCCATCTGTCTCTTTCCCCATCTGTCTCTTTCCCCATCTGTCTCTTTCCCCATCTGTCTCTTTCCAAGTCTGTCTCTTTGCCCGGCTGTCTCTTTCCAGGTCTGTCTCTTTGCCCAGCTGTCTCTTTGTCTGGCTGTCTCTTTCCAGGGCTGTCTCTTTCCAGGGCTATCTCTTTGCCTGTTTGTCTCTTTGTCCATCTGTCTCTTTCGAGGTCTGTCTCTTTGCCCGTCTGTCTCTTTGCCCGTCTGTCTCTTTGCCCGTCTGTCTCTTTCCATGGCTGTCTCTTTCCAGGTCTGTCTCTTTCCAGGTCTGTCTCTTTGTCCATCTGTCTCTTTGCCTGTCTGTCTCTTTCCCCGTCTGTCTCTTTCCCCGTCTGTCTCTTTCCAGGTCTGTCTCTTTCCAGGTCTGTCTCTTTCCAGGTCTGTCTCTTTCCAGGTCTGTCTCTTTTCCTGTCTGTGTTTGTGTCTCTGTCTGTCTGTCTATTTCTGTCTCTCTCTTTCTGTCTCCCCACCGACATCTTATTACTTCAAACATAAGCTTCCTATACTAACAGTTTATTTGTTCCTATAGCAACCACTGACAGTTGCTGTTACTAGCCTGTAGCTCCCACCTTTATTCAGTTTAATGTAGGCAGGACTTTGCAGACTAACTGTAAAGTGCGGGGTTAAATTTTCCTGTCAAAACATAGTCTATGACGTTCCCTGAATATATATATATATATATATATATATATATATATACAGATTACTTGTATTATATTATTGGTAAAACATTTTGTTCATTTCTCTCAATATTTTGTGATTTAAAAAAAATACCTTTACATTTGTTAAAACTTTATTTAACTTTTTCACTTAGTCCCTCTATAGACTCATTACTTTGATCACTATTATAATGCATTCCCATGCACGAGATATCGCTTGCTCCTCCTCTTCCGAGAGCTGTAACCTTTTTATTTTTCTATCAATCTTGCCAAATAAGGGCCTATTTTTTACGGGACGAGCAGTACTTTCAAATGAAACCATGAGTTTTACCATATAGTGTACCATATAGTGTACTTATAAGGATAAGCAATCTGATTACTTGTGCATTTCATCACTAGAAATATTCACATGTTGTCACTGGTAGCACTTGGTCAGGTGAAACAGGAAGTAAGTCATGATAGCCACATGACCCTGTGCTACCATAACAACAATCAGCTCAAAGAGATCACTAGAGATGAGCCACCCCCCTAGTGTTCGAGTTTGGTTCGGTTCGTCGAATGGAAGACAAGTTCGTCAAACGTTCGACGAACCAATTCGAACCCCATTGAAAACAATGGAAGGCAAACAAAAACACATAAAAACACATTATACATGTACATATACAGTTAATAAACATTGCCATTACACTTATAGGTCACCGCGACGCGTCCTGCACTCTGACTCCCGCCGCTTTTCATTCCGATAATCGCTGCGTCCTCCCAGTAACCAGCACTGATGATAGGACCTTCCGTGACGTCGTCATAGCCATGTGACCAGTCACGTGTCTATTATATCATTGGCTACAGACTGGTCACATGGCTAGACGTCATTCTAGGTCCTGTCAGTGCATCTCTCCGGTATGTGGTGCTCGATCCAGCATCTCCGTGTACTGGTGAGATGCTCTGGCACATGGTCGGCTTGAGCGCTCTTTACAGAGTCAGCCCACATGCAAGGACTGGCTGCCACAGCCGGTGAATTGCGGCACCGGGAATCACGTGATCGGAGCACCGTTGCTATAGTAAACCGCCTGTCAGCGGCGCAGCCTCTGCTCACTCACTGAGTGATTAGACTGCACTGGAGCAGCAGTTTCTTCCTCCCATGCAGTGCTGTCTGATGTAGCAGAGCTGCATGGGTTGATGGAGAAAAAAGACAGAAGACAAGGATCGTGGAAGGATGAGAGGGAGTAATAAACATGAAGTCTATAAGTGTGTCTGTGTATTTATTTTATTAAAGTATTTTTTCTCTGTGTGGTGTCTTTTTTGAACCCTTTATTGGAGATTCTTAATGCCTGGGTCAAACTTCCCTGACAATAAGAATCTCTGGCTTAATACTAGCTAGTAAAACAAAGCTAGTATTAATCCATTATTACCCAGCAAGCCACCCGGCTTCAGGGCTGCTGGAAGAGTTGGATACAGCGACAGATGATGGCGCTTCTATGAAAGCGCCATTTTCTGGGGCGGCTGCAGACTGCAATTCACAGCAGAGGGGCCCAGAATCCTCGGGCCAACCTGTGCTGCAGATTCCAATCCCCAGTTGCCTAGTTGTACCTCGCTGGACACAAAAATGGGGCGAAGCCCATGTGTTTTGTTTTTTTTTTAATTATTTCATGAAATTTATGAAATAATTAAAAAAAGGGCTTCCCTATATTGTAAGTTCCCAGCCGGGTATAGATAGGAAGCTGGGAGTTGGGGGCAGCCGTACTTGCCTGCTGTACCTGGCTAGCATACAAAAATATGGCGAAGCCCACGTCATTTTTTTTAGTAGTTGTTTGGCAAAAAAAATAAAAAATGCATCCCTGGATTCTCCATTGCCAGTGAAGGTAACACCAAGCAGTGGGGGTTAGCAGCCAGTAGCTGCTTGGATTACCTTTAGCTAGCAATACAAAAAATGTAGCGGGAGCCCACATATTTTTTTTCTTAATTATTTATTTAAATAACTAAAAAAAAATGGGCTTCCCTGTATTTTGATTGCCTGACAACACAGTACTGTAAAAATAAATCATTAAAAAAACATGACATAGCGCTCTGTGGTATTTTTGATTCTCAGCGCAGATAAAGCAGACAGCTACGGGTTTTCACCATCTGCCTGGCATTACCTTGGCTGGCAATCAAAATACAGGGAAGCCCATTATTTTTTTTTTATTTAAAAAAATAGTAAAAAAATAAAATGACGTGGGGTTCCCCCATTTTTGATAGCCAGCTAGGTTAAAGCAGATGGCTGTAAGCTGAAAACCACAGCTGGCAGCTTTACCGTGGTTGGTGATCCAATGTGGAGGTCACCCTTTGCTCTTTTATATAAATATTTTATAAATAATAATAATTACAAAAAAAAGTAGTTGCGTACCGCAAAAAAACTGAAGGAGGGAAAATACATAAATTTAACAAGGATCCATAGCTTTAACCTACATGAGGCGGTCACATGTTCACTCCAGTGCCATTTTCTACTGCTTTTCACAGCGTAGAGCGCTCTGGTGATTTTCCTGTGCTTGTACACTTCATATCAGTCTTTTCTGTCATTATAATGGCAGAAAGACACATAATGTCCCACTCTCCTGCATTTTGTAATTTTGCACCCTTTGGTGCCTTTCATGTGGCACTAAATGGGTGCTTAGCCTTGTATTTAGCCAAAAAAATAAATAAATTTAAAAAAAAAAATGATGTAGGATTCCCCCTATTTTTGATAGCCAGCTAGGATAAAGCAGACGGCTGCAGCCTGCAGACCACAGCTGGCAGCTTCACCTTGGTTGGCAATCCAAAACAGAGGGCACCCCACGCTGTTGTTTTAAATTAAATAAATAATTAAAAAAAAACGTGGCGGTCCCCCCCAAAATTGGATCACCAGCCAAGGTAAGGCGGACAGCTAGGGTCTGATATTCTCAGACTAGGGAGGTCCATGGTTATTGGACTCTCCCCAGCCTAAAAATAGCAGGCCGCAGCTGCCCCAGAAGTGGTGAATCCTATAGAAGCGCCAATACTGGTGCTTCGTCCCAGCTCATCCTGTTGCCCTGGTGCGGTGGCAAACAGGGTAATATATGGGGTTAATACCAGATGTGTAATGTCACCTGGCATCAAGCCCTGGGGTTTGTGATGTCAGGCGTCTATCAGATACCCGACATCACCAACCCAGTCAGTAATTAAAAAAAAATAGACAACAAACACATTTTTATTTGAAAAAACACTCCTCAACACATTCCCTCTTTCAACAACTTATTAGAAAGAAAAACAAATCCAGGTCTGGTGTAATCCAAGGGGGTCCCATGACAATCCATACCATAGTCAATGTCCCAGTCAATGAAGAATAGAATGTTCCATATTACCTGGGAGAGCCGTACAGTGACCTGAGCTAACATCAATAGGTCAGCCCAGGTCACTGCAGGGCATGACGCGTGGTGCTGTTAGGAGGTTAGAGAGGTACATTACCTGCGGTGATCGCTGCATTCCTGACAGCAGCGCGGTCACTGAGTTCAATGACCGCCACCTTCACAAACCAAGTATCGCGAGTGGCCCATGACGTCACCGCTAGTCACAGTCTCGGGTCGGCAGCGAGAGGAGATGTGACAAGCAGCGGCCATGGAAGACAGTGACAGCGCTGATGTCAGGAGGGCAAGACTTCATCACCGCAGGTAAGGAACTATACTGCTGATACTGCAGTGTGGGCAGCTGCGGACACATTACAGTGCGGGCACTTGCGGACACTGCTGAGCGGGCAGCCGCAGGGCTGGGGCAGGGGCTGGAGCGGGATACAGACTGCAGCAGCATCCGACGGAAGTCACACAGAAGTGCTTCTGTGTGGCTTCCGGGACTATGTGCACACGTAGCCATGGTACACATCAGGTTACTAAGCAAAGCGCTTTGCTTGGATACCCGATATTTACCCTGGTTACCAGCTGCCAGCGATGGCTCCCTACACATGTAGCTATATAAAGCTACAGTTACGTTTTTGGTGATGGAACTGTTCTCGAACGTAACTCGAACTGCCGAACTTTAAGCAAATCGTTCGAGTTCCTCAAATGACTCGAACACCCCCCAAAATCACTCTAACATGAAATTGGCGAACCGTTCGACTCGAACATCGCTCAACTCTAGTGATCACGTCACAGCGCCATTAATGTAGCTGGGTAAGTAAAGATTTAATGCGAGGGGGATTTAAATCGTGATGCCACATTTTGACATTGCTGTTTAAGGGGTTTTCAGGACCGAGTGGATCGCAGATCCAATCGTGCCTGTGAGGCACATATGTCAGCTGTTCAAATCAGCCGAAATGGGCATGGATTACACTATGACTGCTTAGGATACAATGTTACGGCACACGGTTTTTAAGGGATTAAACAGCCTAGGCGGTAGAGTTATCCCTCCTGTCTGTTAAAGTAGGATCTCGGATGTCAAATAAGCCGATCTCTCGGAGGTGATTACTAGAGTTGAGCGCGGTTCGTGGTTCGTGGTTCTCCAGTTCGCGGCTCGAGTGATTTTGGGGCATGTTCTAGATCGAACTAGAACTCGAGCTTTTTGCAAAAGCTCGATAGTTCTAGAAACGTTCGAGAACGGTTCTAGCAGCCAAAAAACAGCTAAATCCTAGCTTGGTTTCTGCTGTAATAGTGTAAGTCACTCTGTGAATCAAACTATTATCACATTTCAGTGTATAGTGTGCGTGAACAGCGCCTTCAGATCACTGCTGTTTCTATAATGGCGATCGCCATTTTTTTTTTTTTTTTTCTTGTCTTCCTTCCCTAAGCGCGCGCGTCTTGTGGGGCGGGCCAGCATGTCAGCCAATCACAGACACACACACACCTAAGTGGACTTTGAGCCAGAGAAGCAACGGCATGTGTGATAGGATCTGCATGTCACATGTCCCTGCATTATAAAACCGGACATTTTCTTCACGAACGCCATTATCTGCCTTCTGCGTCTTTGGTGTCAGACATCAGTGTCGCAGCTCCGTCCTCCTGAGTCCTATAGCCGATACAGCTGTATGCGCTGCATACACAGCGTTAGACAGCTTAGGGAGAGCACATTCTAGCAGTCCTTTTAAGGGCTCAAAGCGGCAGGGTCAGTGAGCCATAAGTGACAGGTCCTGCAAACAGCAACAGCGTCTGTGTAGCCCAGGTCAGGGATTTCCTCCCTGCATTTCACCATTAGGAGGGAATAGAAAGGCAGGCTTCCATTCCTCTACCCAGAGCACCACAATCCTGCCACTGTACCCTCTTGTCCTCTGCACACTCCAACTCATTCTAAGTAAGCCATTATACTAGCAAACACTCAGTGTACCTAGTGGCATCCTAAACGTGGCTATTGGACTTTGCTATAGTCCCACTAGTGCAAAGACATTAGCAGAGCACATCTGCCTGCATTGCACACTCCAACTTTTTTAAACTAAGCAATTTTACTAGCAAACATTCAGTGTACCTAGTGGCATCCTAAACGTGGCTATTGGACTTTGCTATAGTCCCACTAGTGCAAATACATTTGCAGAGCACGTCTGCCTGCATTGCACACTACAACTTTTTTAAACTAAGCAATTTTACTAGCAAACACTCAGTGTTCCTAGTGGCATCCTATACGTGGCTATTGGACTTTGCTATAGTCCCACTAGTGCAAAGACATTTGCAGAGCACGTCTGCCTGCATTGCACACTACAACTTTTTTAAACTAAGCAATTTTACTAGCAAACACTCAGTGTACCTAGTGGCATCCTATACGTGGCTATTGGACTTTGCTATAGTCCCACTAGTGCCAAGACATTTGCAGAGCGCATCTGCCTGCGTTGCACACTCCAACTAATTATAACGAAGCCATTATACTAGCAAACACTCAGTGTACCCTGTGGCATCCTATACGTGGCTATTGGACTTTGCTATAGTCCCACTAGTGCAAAGACATTAGCAGAGCACATCTGCCTGCATTGCACACTCCAAGTTTTTTAAACTAAGCAATTTTACTAGCAAACACTCAGTGTACCTAGTGGCATCCTAAACGTGGCTATTGGACTTTGCTATAGTCCCACTAGTGCAAAGACATTAGCAGAGCACATCTGCCTGCATTGCACACTCCAAGTTTTTTAAACTAAGCAATTTTACTAGCAAACACTCAGTGTACCTAGTGGCATCCTATACGTGGCTATTGGACTTTGCTATAGTCCCACTAGTGCAAAGACATTTGCAGAGCACGTCTGCCTGCATTGCACACTACAACTTTTTTAAACTAATCAATTTTACTAGCAAACACTCAGTGTACCTAGTGGCATCCTAAACGTGGCTATTGGACTTTGCTATAGTCCCACTAGTGCAAAGACATTAGCAGAGCACATCTGCCTGCATTGCACACTCCAAGTTTTTTAAACTAAGCAATTTTACTAGCAAACACTCAGTGTACCTAGTGGCATCCTATACGTGGCTATTGGACTTTGCTATAGTCCCACTAGTGCCAAGACATTTGCAGAGCGCATCTGCCTGCGTTGCACACTCCAACTAATTATAACGAAGCCATTATACTAGCAAACACTCAGTGTACCTAGTGGCATCCTATACGTGGCTATTGGACTTTTGTCAATTCACAGTATTGGAACGTTATTTGCATGACATCTGCCTGCATTGCACACTCTAACTTTTTTAAACTCAGCCATTATACTAGCAAACACTCACTGTACCTAGTTGTATCCTAAAGGTGGCTATTGTACTTTTGTCAATTCACAGTATTGGAACGTTATTTGCAGGACATCTGCCTGCCTTGCACACTCAAACTTTTTTAAACTCAGCCATTATACTAGCAAACACTCACTGTACCTAGTTGTATCCTAAACGTGGCTATTGTACTTTTGTCAATTCACAGTATTGGAACGTTATTTGCAGCACGTCTGCCTGCATTGCACACTCAAACTTTTTTAAACTCAGCCATTATACTAGCAAACACTCACTGTACCTAGTTGTATCCTAAACGTGGCTATTGTACTTTTGTCAATTCACAGTATTGGAACGTTATTTGCAGGACGTCTGCCTGCATTGCACACTCAAACTTTTTTAAACTCAGCCATTATACTAGCAAACACTCACTGTACCTAGTTGTATCCTAAACGTGGCTATTGTACTTTTGTCAATTCACAGTATTGGAACGTTATTTGCAGGACATCTGCCTGCATTGCACACTCAAACTTTTTTAAACTCAGCCATTATACTAGCAAACACTCACTGTACCTAGTTGTATCCTAAACGTGGCTATTGTACTTTTGTCAATTCACAGTATTGGAACGTTATTTGCAGCACGTCTGCCTGCATTGCACACTCAAACTTTTTTAAACTCAGCCATTATACTAGCAAACACTCACTGTACCTAGTTGTATCCTAAACGTGGCTATTGTACTTTTGTCAATTCACAGTATTGGAACGTTATTTGCAGGACGTCTGCCTGCATTGCACACTCAAACTTTTTTAAACTCAGCCATTATACTAGCAAACACTCACTGTACCTAGTTGTATCCTAAACGTGGCTATTGTACTTTTGTCAATTCACAGTATTGGAACGTTATTTGCAGCACGTCTGCCTGCATTGCACACTCAAACTTTTTTAAACTCAGCCATTATACTAGCAAACACTCACTGTACCTAGTTGTATCCTAAACGTGGCTTTTGTACTTTTGTCAATTCACAGTATTGGAACGTTATTTGCAGGACGTCTGCCTGCATTGCACACTCAAACTTTTTTAAACTCAGCCATTATACTAGCAAACACTCACTGTACCTAGTTGTATCCTAAACGTGGCTATTGTACTTTTGTCAATTCACAGTATTGGAACGTTATTTGCAGCACGTCTGCCTGCATTGCACACACAAACTTTTTTAAACTCAGCCATTATACTAGCAAACACTCACTGTACCTAGTTGTATCCTAAACGTGGCTATTGTACTTTTGTCAATTCACAGTATTGGAACGTTATTTGCAGGACATCTGCCTGCATTGCACACTCAAACTTTTTTAAACTCAGCCATTATACTAGCAAACACTCACTGTACCTAGTTGTATCCTAAACGTGGCTATTGTACTTTTGTCAATTCACAGTATTGGAACGTTATTTGCAGGACATCTGCCTGCATTGCACACTCAAACTTTTTTAAACTCAGCCATTATACTAGCAAACACTCACTGTACCTAGTTGTATCCTAAACGTGGCTATTGTACTTTTGTCAATTCACAGTATTGGAACGTTATTTGCAGGACATCTGCCTGCATTGCACACTCAAACTTTTTTAAACTCAGCCATTATACTAGCAAACACTCACTGTACCTAGTTGTATCCTAAACGTGGCTATTGTACTTTTGTCAATTCACAGTATTGGAACGTTATTTGCAGCACGTCTGCCTGCATTGCACACTCAAACTTTTTTAAACTCAGCCATTATACTAGCAAACACTCACTGTACCTAGTTGTATCCTAAACGTGGCTTTTGTACTTTTGTCAATTCACAGTATTGGAACGTTATTTGCAGGACGTCTGCCTGCATTGCACACTCAAACTTTTTTAAACTCAGCCATTATACTAGCAAACACTCACTGTACCTAGTTGTATCCTAAACGTGGCTATTGTACTTTTGTCAATTCACAGTATTGGAACGTTATTTGCAGGACATCTGCCTGCCTTGCACACTCAAACTTTTTTAAACTCAGCCATTATACTAGCAAACACTCACTGTACCTAGTTGTATCCTAAACGTGGCTATTGTACTTTTGTCAATTCACAGTATTGGAACGTTATTTGCAGGACATCTGCCTGCATTGCACACTCAAACTTTTTTAAACTCAGCCATTATACTAGCAAACACTCACTGTACCTAGTTGTATCCTAAACGTGGCTATTGTACTTTTGTCAATTCACAGTATTGGAACGTTATTTGCAGGACATCTGCCTGCCTTGCACACTCAAACTTTTTTAAACTCAGCCATTATACTAGCAAACACTCACTGTACCTAGTTGTATCCTAAACGTGGCTATTGTACTTTTGTCAATTCACAGTATTGGAACGTTATTTGCAGCACGTCTGCCTGCATTGCACACTCAAACTTTTTTAAACTCAGCCATTATACTAGCAAACACTCACTGTACCTAGTTGTATCCTAAACGTGGCTATTGTACTTTTGTCAATTCACAGTATTGGAACGTTATTTGCAGGACATCTGCCTGCCTTGCACACTCAAACTTTTTTAAACTCAGCCATTATACTAGCAAACACTCACTGTACCTAGTTGTATCCTAAACGTGGCTATTGTACTTTTGTCAATTCACAGTATTGGAACGTTATTTGCAGGACATCTGCCTGCATTGCACACTCAAACTTTTTTAAAACTCAGCCATTATACTAGCAAACACTCACTGTACCTAGTTGTATCCTAAACGTGGCTATTGTACTTTTGTCAATTCACAGTATTGGAACGTTATTTGCAGCACGTCTGCCTGCATTGCACACTCAAACTTTTTTAAACTCAGCCATTATACTAGCAAACACTCACTGTACCTAGTTGTATCCTAAACGTGGCTATTGTACTTTTGTCAATTCACAGTATTGGAACGTTATTTGCAGGACGTCTGCCTGCATTGCACACTCAAACTTTTTTAAACTCAGCCATTATACTAGCAAACACTCACTGTACCTAGTTGTATCCTAAACGTGGCTATTGTACTTTTGTCAATTCACAGTATTGGAACGTTATTAGCAGCACGTCTGCCTGCATTGCACACTCAAACTTTTTTAAACTCAGCCATTATACTAGCAAACACTCACTGTACCTAGTTGTATCCTAAACGTGGCTATTGTACTTTTGTCAATTCACAGTATTGGAACGTTATTTGCAGGACATCTGCCTGCCTTGCACACTCAAACTTTTTTAAACTCAGCCATTATACTAGCAAACACTCACTGTACCTAGTTGTATCCTAAACGTGGCTATTGTACTTTTGTCAATTCACAGTATTGGAACGTTATTAGCAGCACGTCTGCCTGCATTGCACACTCAAACTTTTTTAAACTCAGCCATTATACTAGCAAACACTCACTGTACCTAGTTGTATCCTAAACGTGGCTATTGTACTTTTGTCAATTCACAGTATTGGAACGTTATTTGCAGGACATCTGCCTGCCTTGCACACTCAAACTTTTTTAAACTCAGCCATTATACTAGCAAACACTCACTGTACCTAGTTGTATCCTAAACGTGGCTATTGTACTTTTGTCAATTCACAGTATTGGAACGTTATTTGCAGCACGTCTGCCTGCATTGCACACTCAAACTTTTTTAAACTCAGCCATTATACTAGCAAACACTCACTGTACCTAGTTGTATCCTAAACGTGGCTATTGTACTTTTGTCAATTCACAGTATTGGAACGTTATTTGCAGCACGTCTGCCTGCATTGCACACTCAAACTTTTTTAAACTCAGCCATTATACTAGCAAACACTCACTGTACCTAGTTGTATCCTAAACGTGGCTATTGTACTTTTGTCAATTCACAGTATTGGAACGTTATTTGCAGCACGTCTGCCTGCATTGCACACTCAAACTTTTTTAAACTCAGCCATTATACTAGCAAACACTCACTGTACCTAGTTGTATCCTAAACGTGGCTATTGTACTTTTGTCAATTCACAGTATTGGAACGTTATTTGCAGGACATCTGCCTGCATTGCACACTCAAACTTTTTTAAACTCAGCCATTATACTAGCAAACACTCACTGTACCTAGTTGTATCCTAAACGTGGCTATTGTACTTTTGTCAATTCACAGTATTGGAACGTTATTTGCAGGACATCTGCCTGCATTGCACACTCAAACTTTTTTAAACTCAGCCATTATACTAGCAAACACTCACTGTACCTAGTTGTATCCTAAACGTGGCTATTGTACTTTTGTCAATTCACAGTATTGGAACGTTATTTGCAGCACCTCTGCATGACAACCTCGTGCTCTGTTTTTAATAAGCTATAATGATAGCACAAAATACTGCCATTTTGTGGCATCATAGAACTGGCTGTTGTATTCCATTAGTGCCCCACTGGTGACAAGCTATTTCTAGCACCTCTACATCACACCCTCATGCACATTTTGCTACGCTAATGTTATAGCAAACTCATGGAATTCATTGCTGCATTTCATAATTCGGAGGGATAGAAAGTCAGGCTTCCTTTAGCTTTTCCTTCTGTTCATAGACAGCATCTCCAAGACAAATTTCCCCTCCACGTCTAAGTGTGGAGAGGCAGCTAGTGCGCATGCGTGTGCCGATGTACCCCAGCTGCAGCATAATTACAGTGTTTCGCCTAGTGAGTATGCTCAGTCTGACTGTGCCATTCCTGACGCTAAGTTTTCATTTCGGGATACAGCGCATGCTCCCACACTAAGTGTGAAAAGCCTCTTTGCACAGGTGCTTGCATTCCGTGCCGGGTATAAGTCCTGTTTTGGGCATAGACACCATGCTAAAGCTGATAGTCTTTTTTCAGAGACTGTATTTCATGCTACTGAGCATGCTCAGGCACTTCCTTCATCAGAGACTAGGTCCGGTAATGAACTCTTTGGCCCTGGCCCTGATGTGGGGGTCCCATATAGACCACAGAGCATCAGGTGTCCTCCCAAATGGCTTGCAGAGGCCCACACCTATGACTTGTCACCGCATTATTGATGCTCAGACGATGACTGGTGAGGTGTTTGGGTCATGGCAGCCATGAGGTCATCATTGAAGTTGCGTTTCCAAATAGGACGCTAGTTATGCCACTCATGACGTGTCACTCTACTTTTGTCTCCAGGAGGTGCATTGTGGTTCACCCTGGTTTGGGGCGGACCCAGGTTATAAAAGGGGCTGGAGCCAACAAGGAGGTGCGCAGTCTTCTATTATGCTCCGGAAGAGCACACTTCCATGTGTTGAACCCATTGCGGCTTTAGGCCAGAGGTAGGCAGGGATCGGGTGGTGGATGCAGGCCACCACCACAGTTGGTAACGCAGAACGGTTAAGACCAGCTCCTGTCCTAACAGTCCTGCTTGTGCAGCCCAGTGGCATTAACAGGCCTGCTGCTGCTGATGCGCCTGCTGTCCACAGGTGTGGCCCCTACGCACACGGTCAGCGTACTCAATGGCCCCTGTGTTGTTAACAGGGAGTTCCTGGGCTGGGTGGGCATGTGGACCCTGTGACGCTAACAGGGCTCACAGTCTCCAGATCCGAATGGCGTCTAACTCGGTTCAGGCTACTATTAGTTTCATAGCCACACAGCTCTGTATCCTCCACCAAACCTTCAAGTTGCCAACCTCTCCTTTTCCAACTGGGAGCACGGTGGACACTGACTGCTGATGGGGATATATACCTTTCTCTTTCTTTTCTTATTAATTTTCGTTATATAGCGGTCACAGATTATATACCACTTTATCCAAATCTGCCAGTCCCACTGTAACAGATGTTGTTTCTTCAGCAAATGTTACAGTTGCTTAACCACCAAATCCACGGACCAAAACTTTTTTCCCCTTTCCAACACACCTGTTCCCCTTTCCAACAGCATCTGTCCTTTTTCAACTCATTTTGGGATATGACCAAAAGTGCAACTGTGCAGGGACACCGTACTCAACGCCATCTCAGCACAGCAGCCATCCCTCGGTCCCTCCGATGTGGACAAGTAAAAGACCATTTCCTCCTATCCGTGACAAAGCGTTGAGATTCACTCTGTGCAGCACTGGTGTTTAGTGGACAAGTAGATCTAAGATTGCGTACCACATTCTGCAGATACTCCTGTATACGTGCGTCTATTTCTATGGCAGGAATTAGTTCGCCAAATTTTGTCTTGTACCGGGGATCTAACAGTGTGGCAACCCAGTATTCAGGATTAGTTCAAATTCATACAATCCGAGGGTCATGTAGGTAGTGCAGCAAGAAGGCGCTCATGTGTCTTGTGCATCCAGGAGGACCAAGTCCTTGGTGTGTTGGTGGCAGAGAGGTGAGAATCGTGCATCCTTCCTCTGCCCTCTCCCCCCAACCTCGCACAACCGAAATGTGAGCAAGCTCTCACTCATCTGCTGAGTCTTCCATGCCCATCGCCAGTTCGTCCTCCATTTCTTCATGGGCTCCTGCACTTTCATCAACACTTTTTGCTGATACTATGCGCCCTTGTTAATCCCTCTCCCTCACCATGACTGCCGCATAGGTGCCGCTGACCATCTGGACCTCGTAGATCTTGTTATCCCTTCCGCATATGACTCCTCCTGTACTTCCTCCCCTTCCTCTTGTCCCAACACCTGACTCCGAATAATAATTACAGTGTGCTCCATCATGTAGATGACCAGAATTGTCACGCTGAGAATGACATTGCCAGTGCTAAACATCTTCGTCGACATTTCAAAACTGTGTAGCAGGGTGCATAGGTCCTTGATCTGACACCACTCCAGCAGCGTGATCTGCACCACCTCTGGATCAAGTTATCCCAGGCTATATGTCTTACCGTATTTCAGCAGGGCTCTGCGGTGCTGCCACACACGCTGCAACATGTGCAGATTCCAATTCCTGCGTGTCGAAACATCGCATTTACGGCGTTTAACTGCCAGACCCTAAGACTTCCGGAGTGATGAAAGTTGTTGAGCTGCTGTGTGCGCACGATGGAAGTGAGCACATAGCGAGCGTGCCCACTGCACAAGGCCATGTAGGCCGTGATGGTGTTTTAAAAATTGCTGGCGAATTCGGTTCAACACGTGAGCCCTAAAAGGCACGTGTGTCACATTGCCCTGAGGATGGCCCGCAGCCAGGTTTGCATCATTGCCGCACACGGCTGTTAAGTCACCAACGGAGTCCGCTCCGTCAATTTGTACTCCGGTCGCCAGGTGACAACGTGTTCCTTTCATGAATAGTGCTGATGATGGGAGAGTAGTCGATGCCAGCGGCGCAGGTGGACGCAGGTTAGGCTCACCCACTGGGCTGCATTACCTTGACAGATGCAGAATCTCTGGCTGAATGTAGCTGGTGGGTATCTCACAGATGAAATACCATCATTCAGCTACAACCAATGGGAAGACACCACACCCTTTTTTATGCCCATCCTGTCTGCAGACCACTGCCAGACATAGCTATGAACCTCTGGTTAATTTTACCCCCAGTTCAGTTTTATGATTTTGTGTGCTTGTTACCTGACTACTTTTCCTGCTTGCTGTTTATGTACCTTGTTGGCCGATACGCATTTCACCTCTGCTTGTTTTCTGATTCTTTCCTGGCCGTCCCATTCTGTTCCTGTTCCTCAATTAATGTTTTGACCCTGCCTGACTACTATTCTCTGTAATAGCGGTGTGACTCACATTTCCCATACATTTCAAAGTAAAACTTTGACCGCCTGATGGCATTGAGCTCTGCTGCCAGCATAGTAAGGAGGTGTGTGGTAGTCCTTGTGCGCAGTTGCAAGGAAGGGTGGCCTGACCACACAGGGTTTGCGCCAAGGTAGAGGACCCACACGAGGTTGAAGAGGCAGAAGCAGTGTATTAACTTCTACATACAGAACAAGGATTGAAACAACTCGTGGGGACGGCAAGACTTGTACAGCAGACCCTTCTCCATCTCTCACCATAGTTTGCCAGTGCCCAGTCAGTGACATGTAATGACCCTGTCTATGCTTACTGGTCCAAGTATCTGTGTTGAAATGCACCCTGTCGCACACAGATTTTCTCAAGGAAGTGGTGATGTTGTGTGCGACATGCTGGTGTAGCGCGGGCATGCTTTTCTTGGAGAAGCAGTGGTGATTGGGCATCTGGTACTGGGGCACAGCGACAGACATAAGGTCTGTAAAATCCTGTGTGTCCACTACGCGTAAAGGCAGCATTTCGGTAGCCAACAGCTTACAGAGGGATAGAGTCAACCACTTAGCTTTGTCATGGGTCGCAGTAAGTGGCCTTTTATTTGACCACATCTGAGGGACAGAGATCTGGCTGCTGTCTGTAGACGGTGTTGAGTAGGGTGTCCCTGGAAAAATGCAGGTTTGTGAGAAAAGTGCAGGCGGAGACATGATGTTGCCTTCATCTTGCCTTCAGATCTGTTCATCTTGTATCATTTTTAAAAAACACAGCAAGCAAGGGTTACTCCAAGCGGAGTCTACCTTTTTTCCCCAAATTGGGCACACAGACACCCCATCAGTGGCAGGACTTGTGCCCTAGTTGCAAACAGGATGTTTTGATTTGCATCAAGCACATTCCAAATCCACAAGCATTTACTCTCCCCAGGATGACACAGGGGTAGTAAATTCCTTCTGGATCCATGACTTGTTCATTTTGATGAACGTCAGTCTGTCCACATTGTCACTGGACAGACGCGTGCGCTTATCTGTCAGCACACACCCAGCAGCACTGAAGACACGTTCAGAGACAACGCTGGCAGCTGGACACGACAAAATCTTCAAGGCGTAACTGGAGAGCTCTTGACATTTTTCTAGATTTGAAGCACAAAAGGAGCAAGGCTCCATTTGCAAAGTCATTGCATCGATGTTCATTTGGAGATACTCCTGTATCATCCTCTCCATCCGTTGACTATGTGACACACTTGATGTCTCTGGTGGCCTTGCAAAGGAGGGTCTAAAAAAATTATGAAAAGATTCCATAAAATTGCTGTTACCAGAACCAGATACGGTCCTACTGGTACGGGTAGACTGTTGAAGATGACGAGGCCGTCCCATGTTTGTCAAGTTACAACTGGGAGAATCACTCCCTTTACCTGCACGGTTGTTTGGTGGAAAAGCCGAGCTAAGATCGAGTAACAGCTTCTGCTGATACTCCTGCATACGTGCGTCCCTTTCTATGGGTGGAATTATGTCACAAAATTTGGACTTGTCCCAGGGATCTAATAGTGTGGCAAGCCAGTAGTCATCATCACTTCTAATTTTGACAATACGAGGGTCATGTTGGAGGTAGTGCAACAAGAAGGCACTCATGTGTCTTGCGCAGCCATGCGGACCAAGTCCACGCTGTGTTTGTGGCATAGAGGTGCTAACCGTTCTTTCTTCCTCTGTCATCTCCCCCCAACCTCTTTCAACTTAAATTTGACCAAGGTCCCCCTCATCAGCTGAGTCTTCCATGTCCATGGACAGTTCGTCCTCCATATCTTCATGTCCTCCTGCACCTTCCTCAACATCTCGCCTGCTACCATGCGCCCTTGTTGATCCCTGTCCCCCATGGTCCCATGCCTGCCGCGTTGGTGATGATGAACGTCTGGACCTTGGTGATGTTGTTGTGTCTTGCGCATATGAATCCTCCTGTAGTTCCTCCCCTTCCTGTTGTCCCACCCCCTGACTCCGAATAGTGTTTAGCGTGTGCTCCAGCATGTAAATGACTGTAATCGTCATGCTGATAATGGCATTGTCAGCGCTAAACATATTCGTCGCCATGTCGAAACTGTGCAGAAGGGTGCATAGGTCCGTGATCTGAGATCACTCCATCAGGGTGATCTGCCCCACCTCTGCATCTCGTTGGCCCAGGCTATACGTCATGACGTATTGCACCAGGGCTCTGCGGTGCTGCCACAGTCGCTGTAACATGTGGAGAGTTGAATTCCAGCGTGTCGCCACATCGCATTTCAGGCGATGAACCGGCAGGCCGAAAGACTTCTGGAGCGATGCAAGTCGCTCAGCTGCGGCGCTTGAACGGCGGAAGTGAGCACTGCAGACAGTTTCCGTGCCCTGGTCAGAAGGCCATCTAGGCCGGGATAGTGTGTTAAAAATTGCTGGACAACAAGGTTCAACACGTGAGCCATAAAAGGCACGTGTGTCACCTTGCCCAGGCGAAGGGCCGCACCCAGGTTTGCAGCATTGTCGCACACGGCCTTACCAGGCTGCAGGTTGAGTGGAGACAACCATTTATTAAACTCGGACCGCAGAGCTGACCACAACTCCTCAGCTGTGTGACTCTTATTCCCAAGACATGTCAAGCTAAAGACCGCCTGATGCCGTTGCGCTCTGCTGCCAGCATAGTAATGAGGGGTGCGTGATTCCTTCTGCGCAGTGAGAACGCTGGTGGCCTGACCAGGCAGGCTTGGGGCGGAGGTGGAGGACCCAGATGAGGTGGAGGATGCAGAAGCAGTGGCGGAACTTGGACAGACAGAGGATTGACACACAAGTCGTGGGGACGGCAAGACTTGTGCAGCAGACCCTTCACCATCTATCACCATAGTTACCCAGTGCCCAGTCAGCGACATGTAACGTCCCTGTCCATGCTTACTGGTCCAAGTATCGGTGCTGAAATTCACCCGTTCACACACAGAGTTTCTCAAGGAAGCGGTGATATTGTGTGCGACATGCTGGTGTAGCGCGGGCACACCTTTCTTAGAGAAGTAGTGGCGACTAGGCATCTGGTACTGGGGCACAGCGACAGATATAAGGTCTCTAAAATCCTGTGTGTCCACTAGGCGGAAAGGCAGCATTTCTGTAGCCAACAGCTTACAGAGGGATAGAGTCAACCTCTTCGCTTTGTCATGGGTCGAAGGAAGTGGCCTTTTATTTGACCACATCTGAGGGACAGAGATCTGGCTGCTGTGTGTAGACGGTGTTGAGTAGGGTGTCCCTGGAAAAATGCAGCTTTGGGAGGAAAGTGCAGGCGGAGACATGATGTTGCCTTCATCCAAAGTTGGTGCTATCGATGTCTGAGAGAGCTGTACACACTCACTTGTTTCCCCTTCCAAACCAACTGACGACCTACCAAGCAAACTGCCTGTTGCGGTTACAGTGGTGGAAGTTGTGGGTGGAAAAACAGGTGTGACAGCTGTCCCCACAGTCCTAGAAGATGACGAGCGCGCGGATGCCCTGGAAGGGGCAGGCGGTGGATGGTTGGCTCCACTAGGCCGCATTGCAGCACGGTGAGCTTCCCACCAGGCCATATGATATTTATTCATGTGACGATTCATGGAAGAAGTTGTCAAACTGCTGAGGTTTTGACCTCTACTAAGATAACCATGGCAAATGTTACAGATCACATAATTTGGCCGATCTTTTTTTATGTCAAAAAAGGACCAGGCTAGGCAAGGCTTAGAGGCCATGCGACCTGTTGATCCACCCCGAATAATGCTCAGAGGCAGAGTGGTGGCTGAGGATGCAGTTGTAGACGTGCTACCAGTGCTCCGACTGTGTCCAGGAAGGCGCCAGGTTACTTCGACGTCGGTTGCATCCTCCTCCACCGCCTCTATTGACCTCCTCGAGTGTCTGACTGTGGGTTGACAGTAGGTGGGATCTAGAACTTCATCATCAATTGTTGTGTTTGCACTCCCCTCCCCCTCAGACCGAGTTTCTTCTTGCCCTGACCAAATATTTAAGTTGTCATCCCAATCGGGTATCTGCGTCTCATCTTCATCAGTATGTTCCTCATTGCCTATAACCACAGTTGTTGGAAAGGCAGCATTTTGGTAGCCAACAGTTTGCATTTTATGAAAGTCAACCTCCAAGCCATGTCATGCCCTTCTAAAAGCATGTATAACACAGCGAGGGGACTCCAACCACAGTCTCCCTCGTTGCCACTCACTGGGCCACACACACCCCACTTGACTGGCATCGGTTGAGCCCCCTTTTGAAAAAGAAAAAGATGCTTTGCATGAAGCACTCTCAAAAATACGCGTGCCTTTCCCGTCCCCTGGCTGACCCCGGGGAAGAAAAGTCCTCTGAGAGCCATGACTTGTTCATCTTGGTTCTTTTAGAAACACAGAGAGGGGACTCCAACCACAGTCTCCCTCGTTGCCACTCACTGGGCCACACACACCCCACTTGACTGGCATCGGTTGAGCCCCCTTTTGAAAAAGAAAAAGATGCTTTGCATGAAGCACTCTCAAAAATACGCGTGCCTTTCCCGTCCCCTGGCTGACCCCGGGGAAGAAAAGTCCTCTGAGAGCCATGACTTGTTCATCTTGGTTCTTTTAGAAACACAGCGAGGGGACTCCAACCACAGTCTCCCTCGTTGCCACTCACTGGGCCACACACACCCCACTTGACTGGCATCGGTTGAGCCCCCTTTTGAAAAAGAAAAAGATGCTTTGCATGAAGCACTCTCAAAAATACGCGTGCCTTTCCCGTCCCCTGGCTGACCCCGGGGAAGAAAAGTCCTCTGAGAGCCATGACTTGTTCATCTTGGTTCTTTTAGAAACACAGCGAGGGGACTCCAACCACAGTCTCCCTCGTTGCCACTCACTGGGCCACACACACCCCACTTGACTGGCATCGGTTGAGCCCCCTTTTGAAAAAGAAAAAGATGCTTTGCATGAAGCACTCTCAAAAATACGCGTGCCTTTCCCGTCCCCTGGCTGACCCCGGGGAAGAAAAGTCCTCTGAGAGCCATGACTTGTTCATCTTGGTTCTTTTAGAAACACAGCGAGGGGACTCCAACCACAGTCTCCCTCGTTGCCACTCACTGGGCCACACACACCCCACTTGACTGGCATCGGTTGAGCCCCCTTTTGAAAAAGAAAAAGATGCTTTGCATGAAGCACTCTCAAAAATACGCGTGCCTTTCCCGTCCCCTGGCTGACCCCGGGGAAGAAAAGTCCTCTGAGAGCCATGACTTGTTCATCTTGGTTCTTTTAGAAACACAGCGAGGGGACTCCAACCACAGTCTCCCTCGTTGCCACTCACTGGGCCACACACACCCCACTTGACTGGCATCGGTTGAGCCCCCTTTTGAAAAAGAAAAAGATGCTTTGCATGAAGCACTCTCAAAAATACGCGTGCCTTTCCCGTCCCCTGGCTGACCCCGGGGAAGAAAAGTCCTCTGAGAGCCATGACTTGTTCATCTTGGTTTTTTTAGAAACACAGCGAGGGGACTCCAACCACAGTCTCCCTCGTTGCCACTCACTGGGCCACACACACCCCACTTGACTGGCATCGGTTGAGCCCCCTTTTGAAAAAGAAAAAGATGCTTTGCATGAAGCACTCTCAAAAATACGCGTGCCTTTCCCGTCCCCTGGCTGACCCCGGGGAAGAAAAGTCCTCTGAGAGCCATGACTTGTTCATCTTGGTTCTTTTAGAAACACAGCGAGGGGACTCCAACCACAGTCTCCCTCGTTGCCACTCACTGGGCCACACACACCCCACTTGACTGGCATCGGTTGAGCCCCCTTTTGAAAAAGAAAAAGATGCTTTGCATGAAGCACTCTCAAAAATACGCGTGCCTTTCCCGTCCCCTGGCTGACCCCGGGGAAGAAAAGTCCTCTGAGAGCCATGACTTGTTCATCTTGGTTCTTTTAGAAACACAGCGAGGGGACTCCAACCACAGTCTCCCTCGTTGCCACTCACTGGGCCACACACACCCCACTTGACTGGCATCGGTTGAGCCCCCTTTTGAAAAAGAAAAAGATGCTTTGCATGAAGCACTCTCAAAAATACGCGTGCCTTTCCCGTCCCCTGGCTGACCCCGGGGAAGAAAAGTCCTCTGAGAGCCATGACTTGTTCATCTTGGTTCTTTTAGAAACACAGCGAGGGGACTCCAACCACAGTCTCCCTCGTTGCCACTCACTGGGCCACACACACCCCACTTGACTGGCATCGGTTGAGCCCCCTTTTGAAAAAGAAAAAGATGCTTTGCATGAAGCACTCTCAAAAATACGCGTGCCTTTCCCGTCCCCTGGCTGACCCCGGGGAAGAAAAGTCCTCTGAGAGCCATGACTTGTTCATCTTGGTTCTTTTAGAAACACAGCGAGGGGACTCCAACCACAGTCTCCCTCGTTGCCACTCACTGGGCCACACACACCCCACTTGACTGGCATCGGTTGAGCCCCCTTTTGAAAAAGAAAAAGATGCTTTGCATGAAGCACTCTCAAAAATACGCGTGCCTTTCCCGTCCCCTGGCTGACCCCGGGGAAGAAAAGTCCTCTGAGAGCCATGACTTGTTCATCTTGGTTCTTTTAGAAACACAGCGAGGGGACTCCAACCACAGTCTCCCTCGTTGCCACTCACTGGGCCACACACACCCCACTTGACTGGCATCGGTTGAGCCCCCTTTTGAAAAAGAAAAAGATGCTTTGCATGAAGCACTCTCAAAAATACGCGTGCCTTTCCCGTCCCCTGGCTGACCCCGGGGAAGAAAAGTCCTCTGAGAGCCATGACTTGTTCATCTTGGTTCTTTTAGAAACACAGCGAGGGGACTCCAACCACAGTCTCCCTCGTTGCCACTCACTGGGCCACACACACCCCACTTGACTGGCATCGGTTGAGCCCCCTTTTGAAAAAGAAAAAGATGCTTTGCATGAAGCACTCTCAAAAATACGCGTGCCTTTCCCGTCCCCTGGCTGACCCCGGGGAAGAAAAGTCCTCTGAGAGCCATGACTTGTTCATCTTGGTTCTTTTAGAAACACAGCGAGGGGACTCCAACTACAGTCTCCCTCGTTGCCACTCACTGGGCCACACACACCCCACTTGACTGGCATCGGTTGAGCCCCCTGTTGAAAAAGAAAAAGATGCTTTGCATGAAGCACTCTCAAAAATACGCGTGCCTTTCCCGTCCCCTGGCTGACCCCGGGGAAGAAAAGTCCTCTGAGAGCCATGACTTGTTCATCTTGGTTCTTTTAGAAACACAGCGAGGGGACTCCAACCACAGTCTCCCTCGTTGCCACTCACTGGGCCACACACACCCCACTTGACTGGCATCGGTTGAGCCCCCTTTTGAAAAAGAAAAAGATGCTTTGCATGAAGCACTCTCAAAAATACGCGTGCCTTTCCCGTCCCCTGGCTGACCCCGGGGAAGAAAATTCCTCTGAGAGCCATGACTTGTTCATCTTGGTTCTTTTAGAAACACAGCGAGGGGACTCCAACCACAGTCTCCCTCGTTGCCACTCACTGGGCCACACACACCCCACTTGACTGGCATCGGTTGAGCCCCCTTTTGAAAAAGAAAAAGATGCTTTGCATGAAGCACTCTCAAAAATACGCGTGCCTTTCCCGTCCCCTGGCTGACCCCGGGGAAGAAAAGTCCTCTGAGAGCCATGACTTGTTCATCTTGGTTCTTTTAGAAACACAGCGAGGGGACTCCAACCACAGTCTCCCTCGTTGCCACTCACTGGGCCACACACACCCCACTTGACTGGCATCGGTTGAGCCCCCTTTTGAAAAAGAAAAAGATGCTTTGCATGAAGCACTCTCAAAAATACGCGTGCCTTTCCCGTCCCCTGGCTGACCCCGGGGAAGAAAAGTCCTCTGAGAGCCATGACTTGTTCATCTTGGTTCTTTTAGAAACACAGCGAGGGGACTCCAACCACAGTCTCCCTCGTTGCCACTCACTGGGCCACACACACCCCACTTGACTGGCATCGGTTGAGCCCCCTTTTGAAAAAGAAAAAGATGCTTTGCATGAAGCACTCTCAAAAATACGCGTGCCTTTCCCGTCCCCTGGCTGACCCCGGGGAAGAAAAGTCCTCTGAGAGCCATGACTTGTTCATCTTGGTTCTTTTAGAAACACAGCGAGGGGACTCCAACCACAGTCTCCCTCGTTGCCACTCACTGGGCCACACACACCCCACTTGACTGGCATCGGTTGAGCCCCCTTTTGAAAAAGAAAAAGATGCTTTGCATGAAGCACTCTCAAAAATACGCGTGCCTTTCCCGTCCCCTGGCTGACCCCGGGGAAGAAAAGTCCTCTGAGAGCCATGACTTGTTCATCTTGGTTCTTTTAGAAACACAGCGAGGGGACTCCAACCACAGTCTCCCTCGTTGCCACTCACTGGGCCACACACACCCCACTTGACTGGCATCGGTTGAGCTCCCTTTTGAAAAAGAAAAAGATGCTTTGCATGAAGCACTCTCAAAAATACGCGTGCCTTTCCCGTCCCCTGGCTGACCCCGGGGAAGAAAAGTCCTCTGAGAGCCATGACTTGTTCATCTTGGTTCTTTTAGAAACACAGCGAGGGGACTCCAACCACAGTCTCCCTCGTTGCCACTCACTGGGCCACACACACCCCACTTGACTGGCATCGGTTGAGCCCCCTTTTGAAAAAGAAAAAGATGCTTTGCATGAAGCACTCTCAAAAATACGCGTGCCTTTCCCGTCCCCTGGCTGACCCCGGGGAAGAAAAGTCCTCTGAGAGCCATGACTTGTTCATCTTGGTTCTTTTAGAAACACAGCGAGGGGACTCCAACCACAGTCTCCCTCGTTGCCACTCACTGGGCCACACACACCCCACTTGACTGGCATCGGTTGAGCCCCCTTTTGAAAAAGAAAAAGATGCTTTGCATGAAGCACTCTCAAAAATACGCGTGCCTTTCCCGTCCCCTGGCTGACCCCGGGGAAGAAAAGTCCTCTGAGAGCCATGACTTGTTCATCTTGGTTCTTTTAGAAACACAGCGAGGGGACTCCAACCACAGTCTCCCTCGTTGCCACTCACTGGGCCACACACACCCCACTTGACTGGCATCGGTTGAGCCCCCTTTTGAAAAAGAAAAAGATGCTTTGCATGAAGCACTCTCAAAAATACGCGTGCCTTTCCCGTCCCCTGGCTGACCCCGGGGAAGAAAAGTCCTCTGAGAGCCATGTCCACATTGTCAGTGGACAGACACGTGTGCTTATCTGCCAGCAGACCCACAGCAGCACTGAAGACAGGTTCAGAGAGAACGCTGGCTGCAGGACACGACAAGATCCCCAAGACGTACGTGGCGAGCTCAGGCAATTTATCAAGATTGGAAGCCAAGAATGAGCAGGGCTCAAGTTGCACAATAATGGCATGTTTCCTTGCATATACTCATATATCTGTGTGTCCTCCTCTTTTTCCTTGTCCAGCTCTTTTGTTTTCGCATGAGTATATGTCCTTGTCACTTTCCCATGTGTTGTGAGTTGTTTGTGACCTTTTGGACACCTTTGAGGGTGTTTTCTAGGTGTTTTTCTGTGTTTGTGATTGCCTGCCATTGTTTCCTATGCAGTTCGAGTTCGGTTCGTCGAACGTTCGACGAACCGAACTCGAACGGGAGGTCCGTTCGGCGAACCAACCTCGAGCCGAACCGCGACCGGTTCGCTCATCTCTAGTGATTACATATGCACAGTTCCTGTGCACGTGTGATCTCCAGGACGTACCAGTTCGTTGAAAGTTGGGAAGTCAGTCGATAATAGGTCGTATCGTTACGAGCAAGGTCGGGAAGGGGTTAAGCCAAATATATATATATATATATATATATTGTGAGGTAGCGTGGTCGGCTGCGCAGCAGAAGACACGGGATCCAGGCATTAAGGTTCACAGCACACGGTTTAATGTCCAAACAAAAGTCCACAATAATATACTAGTGATGAGCGAGCATGCTTGTTACTACTCGGTACTCGCACGAGTATCACTGTACTCGGGCTACTCGGCGGGGACCGAGTAATCTCGTGACACTCGTGCTGTACTCGTGGTCTTCATCCCTGCATGTTGGCGCTCTTTTGAGAGCCAGCCCTCATGCAGGGATTGGCTGGCAGACCACTGCAATGCCACAGCCCTGTTAGTTGTGGAATTGCAGTGATTGGCCGGCCCGCACAGCGTGACAGAGCCTTTATACCGGCCGGCACGCTGTGCTCTGCTCACAGCCATCCAGACTGTCAGTGCAGGGAGAGTGTCGCTGCTTCAGGGAAAGGTTTGCGGCCCTTTATAGCTATTTCCGTAGCAGGGCTGCAAACAGTGTGACCAAAAGTCCTTCTCAGGACTATTGTAGTTGTATACAGGCAGGCAGGGTATAGCCAGGTCGGAGTACAGTAGCAGAGTCCTTCTCAGGACTATTGTTGCTGTATACAGGCAGGGTATAGCCAGGTCGGAATACAGGCTGGTGACCAGAAGAGTCCTTGTCAGGACTATTGTAGCAGTATACAGGCAGGTAGGCAGGCAGGGTATATAGCCATTCCTAGTGGTGACCGTATACCAGCCTTCATCATATCTGGGGCTGGTGTACACAGTCTAAAACAGTCCAGATAGTGTCAGACTTCTCAGTAATTGTCGCTCCTAAAAACCTGTTAGGTTCTTAGTGCGTCCGTGCTTGCATTTAAAAACCGCACGTGTGTGCCTGTCGGTGGCAGCGTACAGGTGCACTTGTGTGCGTTTTTACCAAACTGTTATATAACGCACAAGTGTAGTGTATAATACACGTCAGTCAGCAGTGGCTGATAGTGTCAGAGTTCTCATTCATTTTTGCTCCTAAAACCTGTTAGGTTCTTAGTGCGTCCGTGCTTGCATTTAAAAACCGCACGTGTGTGCCTGTCGGTGGCAGCGTACAGGTGCACTTGTGTGCGTTTTTACCAAACTATTATATAACGCACAAGTGTAGTGTATAATACACGTCAGTCAGCAGTGGCTGATAGTGTCAGAGTTCTCATTAATTTTTGCTCCTAAAACCTGTTAGGTTCTTAGTGCGTCCGTGCTTGCATTTAAAAACCGCACGTGTGTGCCTGTCGGTGGCAGCGTACAGGTGCACGATTTGCACAAACTTGGATATAACGCCCAAGTCTAGTGAATACACGTCAGCACAGCAGTGCAAAATGCGCAAGGGCGTTGGCAAGGAACAAGGAAGTGGATGTGATGGTGGTGCAGGCAGAGGCCGAGGTCGTGGGCAAGCTCTAATTTCGCCACAACAAAGGGCCACATCTAGTCGCTCGCACGTCCTGTCCCAAATTCATGGGGACCGCAGCAGTACACCGCTCTTGAACCAAGACCAGTGTCAACAGGTTGTTAGTTGGATAGCGGATAATACTTCCAGTCAGATTGGCACCACCACAAACACTCTGTCTTCCACACGGTCAAGTGTCAGTAGCCGTGATACTGCACCGCACATTTCAGAACCTGATCCTCCTTCCTACCACAAGGCTGAGTACACGTCCTCGGACATTAATGATCCCACACTTGGACACTCGGAAGAGCTGTTCACGTTTCCATTCGCACATTCTGGCCTCTCGCCAGCTAATGTTGAAGTGGGTCATGAGGAGATCGTATGTACAGATGGCCAAATATTTGAGCAGCCACGTTCTCACGAAGTTGGCAACGTGTCTCAACAAGGGGTGGACGATGATGAGACACAATTGTCAGGAAGTCAGGAGGAGGAGCAGGGTGCGGAAGAGGAAGACGACGTGGTGGATGATCCAGTAACTGACCCAACCTGGCAGGAGGATATGCAGAGCGAGGACAGCAGTGCACAGGGGGAGGGAGGCGTAGCATCCCAACAGGCAGTAAGAAGCAGGGTGGTGGCTCCAGGCAGAAGTCAGGCAACCGTTCCCCGGAACAACAACACGACACAAGGTGCCTGAACAAATGTTAGGTCTTCCCGAGTCTGGCAGTTTTTTAAGTTGGCTCCAGATGATTCTAAAAAGGCCATTTGTAACACCTGCCGTGCCAGCATCAGCAGGGGTACCAAAACTAGCAGCCTGACCACCACCAGCATGATCAGGCACATGTCAGCCAAGCACCCGACTTTGTGGGAAGTACAACAGAGTCGAGGAGCAGTGCTTGCTGATGTCACTGCTACGTCTTCGCTGGTTGTGCATGCGAGCCAATCCCCTGTCCATGCTGCCTGCGAACAAGCCTCCTCCGGTCCTGCACCTGCAGTTGCCTACGCAGAAATAACACCATCATCAAGCACGTCCTTGTCCCAGCGCAGCGTTCAGTTATCCATTCAGCAAACCTTTGAACGCAGGCGCAAATACACTGCCAACACCCCACATGCCACAGTTCTAAATGCTAACATTTCGCGACTGCTTGCGCTGGAAATGTTGCCTTTTAGGCTGGTGGAGACAGAAGCATTCCGCGACCTGATGGCGGCAGCTGTCCCACGTTACTCGGTCCCCAGCCGCCACTATTTCTCCCGGTGTGCCGTTCCCGCGTTGCATAACCACGTGTCACAAAACATCACACGTGCCCTGAACAACGCTGTTTCACCCAAAGTCCACCTAACCACAGACACGTGGACAAGTGCTTGTGGGCAAGGCCACTACATCTCGTTGACGGCACACTGGGTTAATATTGTGGAAGCTGGGACCCAGTCTGAGCGAGGGACGGAACACGTCCTTCCCACACCAAGGTTTGCAGGCCCTACCTCAGTCAGTGTTTCACCCACACTCTACAGCTCCGGAATGTCATGCTCTTCAGCCTCCTCCTCCTCCTGCGCATCCTCATCCGCTGTACCCTCCACACCAGTCCCAAGCTGGAAGCACTGCAGCACTGCCTCGGCGAAGCGGCAACAGGCTGTGCTGAAGCTAATCTGCATAGGTGACAAACCCCACAATGCAGAAGAGGTGTGGACAGCTCTGAAACAGCAGGCAGATCACTGGCTCACACCTCTGAACCTAAAGCCAGGAAAGGTCATGTGTGACAATGGCCGGAACCTGGTGGCGGCTTTGAGGCGAGGCCAGCTGACACATGTTCCATGCGTGGCCCATGTGCTCAACCTCGTGGTTCAGCGGTTTCTAAAGTCATACCCAGAGCTGTCTGATCTGCTGGTAAAAGTTCGCCGCCTGTCTGCACATTTTCGAAAGTCACCTACTGCTTCAGCCGGCCTTGCCGGCTTTCAGCGCCGTTTGCATCTTCCGGCTCACAGACTGGTGTGTGATGTCCCCACGCGTTGGAATTCAACTCTGCACATGTTGGTCAGGATATGTGAGCAGAAGAGGGCAGTTGTTGAGTACCTGCATCACCTAAGCCGTCGGGAAATGGGTCAAACTCCACACATAACACCTGAGGAGTGGAGATGGATGTCCGACCTATGTACCATCCTCCAAAACTTTGAGGACTCCACCAAGATGGTGAGTGGTGATGACGCCATTATTAGCGTCACCATACCGCTACTCTGCCTTCTAAAACGGTCTGTGCTCAAAACCAAACATGATGCATTGCAGGCGGAGCGCGATGAGTTGCAGCAAGAAACAGTAGTGGGTGTGGGTGATAACACACAGCCCAGCCTCGTCTCATCACAACGTGCAGTGGAGGACTATGACGAGGAGGAGGATGAAGACATGGAGCAAATCTAGGGCCAAATTGAGGATATGACATGCACACCAGTCATATCCTCGGTTCAGCGTGGCTGGCCAGAGGACAGGGTAGATGAGGAGGAGGAGGAGGAGGAGGAGGAGGACAGCATGTTCAGTCATCGTGTTGGTCAGGCTACTGAAGTCCTGGCTGTTAAGAGTCTGGCGCACATGGCTGACTTTATGGTAAGCTGCCTGTCTCGTGACCCTCGCGTTAAGAACATCTTGGCCGACAATCATTACTGGTTGGTAACACTGTTAGACCCACGCTAAAAGGAGAACTTTATGTCTCTTATTCCCGAGGCGGAGAGGTCAACCAAAATGCAGCAGTTCCGGAAGGCCATAGTCACGGAAGTAGGCAAAGCATTCCCCTCACAAAACGCTAGCGGCATAGGTCAGGAATCAGTGGACAACCAAGGCGTACAGCCGAGAGAGGCACAAGTGCCACAAGAAATCCTATGTTTGCCCAGATGCTCAAGGAGTACCTTGCAGATCGAACAACTGTACTCCGACATTCCTATGTGCCTTACAATTATTGGGTATCCAAGGTGGACACGTGGCATGAATTGGCTCTCTATGCCTTGGAAGTCCTGGCCTGCCCTGCCGCTAGCGTTTTGTCAGAGCGTGTTTTTAGTGCCGCAGGTGGAATCATTACAGATAAACGCACCCGCCTGTCAACTGAAAATGCTGATAGGCTGACTCTGATCAAGATGAACAAGGGTTGGATTGGGCCAGACTTCACCACACCACCAGCAAATGAGAGCGGAATTTAAAGTTTGTAACGGGAATTTGCCATTTACCTCCAGTCACCCATGGGTACACACTTCTGGACTTTGGATAATCGCTGGACTGCTACTCCTTCTCCTCATGCGCCACCATGATGACCGTTACAAGAGTTAGGCCTTTGTTTCAGGTATACCCCCAGTGGTAAATTTTTTCGCCCATTCTTTGCAGAATGGACATTACAACGACAGGAGACCCGCTCCTTTGCAATGGGAACAATGTTTTGAGGCCCTCATGCACGTCTCTATCCACGGACAACGTGGAGCCTCCCAATTTTTGGCTGCCCTGCCAAAGGGCTATACTATAATACACCCACTTCCTGACAATGGACACTTAATGTTTTGAGGCCCTCATGCACGTCTCTATCCAGGGACAATGTGGAGCCTCCCAATTTTTGGCTGCCCTGCCTAAGGGCTATACTACAATAGACCCACTTCCTTCCAATGGGCACTTCAGGTTTACTGGCCCTCATGCACGTCTCTATCCAGGGACATCGTGGAGCCTCCCAATTTTTGGCTGCCCTGCCTAAGGGCTATACTACAATAGACCCACTTCCTTCCAATGGGCACTTCAGGTGTACAGGCCCTCATGCACGTCTCTATCCAGGGACAACGTGGAGCCTCCCAATTTTTGGCTGCCCTGCCTAAGGGCTATACTACAATAGACCCACTTCCTTCCAATGGGCACTTCAGGTTTACAGGCCCTCATGCACGTCTCTATCCAGGGACAACGTGGAGCCTCCCAATTTTTGGCTGCCCTGCCTAAGGGCTATACTACAATAGACCCACTTCCTTCCAATGGGCACTTCAGGTTTACAGGCCCTCATGCACGTCTCTATCCAGGGACAACGTGGAGCCTCCCAATTTTTGGCTGCCCTGCCTAAGGGCTATACTACAATAGACCCACTTCCTTCCAATGGGCACTTCAGGTTTACAGGCCCTCATGCACGTCTCTATCCAGGGACAACGTGGAGCCTCCCAATTTTTGGCTGCCCTGCCTAAGGGCTATACTACAATAGACCCACTTCCTTCCAATGGGCACTTCAGGTTTACAGGCCCTCATGCATGTCTCTATCCAGGGACAACGTGGAGCCTCCCAATTTTTGGCTGCCCTGCCTAAGGGCTATACTACAATAGACCCACTTCCTTCCAATAGGCACTTCAGGTTTACAGGCCCTCATGCACGTCTGTATGCAGGGTCATTGGTGAACCTCACAATTTTGGACTGCCCTGGCAAAGGAAAATACTACAAAGACTCAGTTCCTCAAAATGGGCACATTAGACTCAGAGGCCTTTATGTACGTCTCTTCTCAGGGACATCGGAGTGCCACACAATGTTTTACGTAAAATCTTTCATGTATTGATCTCAAAAAGTAACATACATTAGCTCTATCTCACTATTGGGTATGTGCCCTTAACATTTCCGCCATGAAAATTCATTTTGGTGTCATTTTGGAAGGTTTTCTGGTGAGTCCGTAAAAATGGCGTAAAACGCGGACAAAATTGTTCACAGCTGTGACTTTTGAGTGATAAATGCTTCAAGGGCTCTTCCCCATGCTGTTGCCATGTCATTTGAGCACTCTTCTGAGACTTTTTTGCCATTTTTAGGGTTTCTACATGCTGCCGGTGGTCATTTCACAAAAATACTCGGGTCTCCCATAGGATAACATTGGTCTCGGTGCTCGGGCCGAGTACACGAGTATCTTGGGATGCTCGGCCCGAGCCTCGAGCACCCGAGCTTTTTAGTACTCGCTCATCACTACGATATACATGTGCCTCTCCAGCAGAGAACTCAGGGAGTTCTGTTCACTCCCTCACACCCGGCACACCTGCCCTCGTTCCTGTTTTCATTTAACCCTTCCTTCAGCCTGTAGGGAAACAGCATTAACCCTAGAGTGGATTTACTTTCTATCATGGAGTGAGCACAACCGGGGCGAGACATACCGGCCGTCATAGATAACCCCGGTCACAGTCTCACATACCCCCCCCCTCAGTTCAAGCGTGCGGGGTTGAACTCCCGCCATCAAACACGGGCCGCGGGACAAGGCATCGGCGTTGCCCTGCAACCCACCGGCCCTATGTTCAACCGTAAACCGGAAGTTCTGCAGAGAAAGGAACCACCGGGTAACCCGGGCATTCCGTTCCTTGGCGGACCTCATCCAGACCAGTGGAGAGTGATCCGTCACCAAGCGAAACAGCCGTCCCAGCAGGTAATAGCGTAGGGACTCCAAGGCCCACTTGATCGCCAGGCACTCCTTCTCCACTACGCTATAATTCCGCTCGGTAGGGGTGAGCTTCCTACTTAAGAAGGTGACGGGGTGTTCCTCCCCCTGAACCACCTGAGACAGCACTGCCCCCAGGCCGACCTCTGAGGCGTCAGTCTGTACTATGAACTCCTTCCGGAAATCAGGGTGTACAAGAACGGGCTGTCCGCACAGGACCTCCTTCAAGGCCCGGAAGGAGTCCTCGGCCTGCGGAGTCCAGCGCACCATGACGGACTTCTTGCCTTTGAGAAGGTCCGTCAAGGGGGCTGATAGTCCCGCAAAATCCTTTACAAACCTCCTGTAGTACCCCACGATACCCAGGAAGGCCCTAACCTGCTTCGTGGTCAGGGGTCTAGGCCACTGCTGGATCGCCTCAACCTTGTTAATTTGGGGCTTAATCACTCCTTGGCCTATCACGTAGCCCAAGTAGCGGGCTTCCGTGAGTCCCAATGCACATTTCTTGGAATTGGCTGTCAATCCGGCTGTTCGAAGCGCGTCCACCACCGCTTGTACCTGTTCCAAGTGGGTCTGCCAATCGGAGCTGTAAATAATGATGTCATCCAGATACGCTGATGCATACACCTGGTGGGGTTCCAGCACTAAGTCCATCAACCTCTGGAACGTGGCCGGAGCGCCATGTAACCCAAAAGGCAAGACAACATAGTGGAAGAGACCCTCCGGCGTAACAAAAGCGGTTTTCTCCTTGGCGGACTCCGTCAGTGGCACCTGCCAGTACCCCTTGGTCAGGTCGAGCGTGGTAAAATATCGCGCCTGTCCCAGCCTATCAATCAGCTCATCCACCCGGGGCATGGGGTAGAGATCGAACTTGGATATTTCGTTCAATCTCCTAAAGTCATTGCAGAACCTTAAGGAGCCATCGGGTTTTGGTATTAGGACAATCGGACTAGCCCATTCCCTCCGGGACTTTTCGATGACCCCCAGGCGTAACATTGTCTTTACTTCCTCCGATATGGCTTGTCGTCGAGCCTCCGGTACCCGGTATGACTTCAGGCGTACCTTCAGGTGGGGCTCGGTGACAATATCATGTCGTATCAGACTGGTCCTACCGGGCAGCTCGGAGAAGACATCGGGGTTCTGCTGAACCAACCGTCTGGCCTCTCACCTCTGAGTCTTCGTGAGGGCTTTTCCAATCCTTACTTCCGGTTCGTCCTCTCCGGAGGTCGCTGGAGCCGGATGTGAACGACCCGAAGAGGAGGGAGGTGGGGAAAAAACAGCCATCAGGCTTTCCCGTTCCTGCCAAGGTTTTAATAGGTTGACATGGTATATTTGTTCAGGTTTCCGCCTACCGGGCTGCAATACTTTATAGTTAACCACCCCTACTCTTTCCTTTATCTCGTAGGGGCCTTGCCACTGAGCCAGGAATTTACTCTCCGCCGTGGGGATTAATACCAACACCCGATCCCCGGGTTTAAAGGTTCGCACGGTGGCTTGTCTATTGTAGCGGCCGCTTTGCGCGGCCTGAGCCTCCTGTAAATGCTCCTTCACAATTGGCATGACCGCGCTTATGCGGTTCTGCATACCCAAAATGTGTTCAATCACACTTTTATGGGGGGTGGGCTCTTGCTCCCATGTTTCCTTTGCCAGGTCCAACAATCCCCGGGGATGTCGCCCGTATAACAATTCAAAAGGCGAAAACCCCGTGGATGCCTGTGGCACCTCTCGTATGGCAAACATCAAATAGTGAAGCATCATATCCCAGTCTTTCCCGTCTTTTGAAATCACCCTTTTGAGCATGGTTTTCAGGGTTTTATTGAAACGCTCGACTAAACCGTCCGTTTGAGGATGATACACAGACGTACGCAACTGCTTGATCTGGAGTAGCCGGCATAGCTCTTTGGTCACTTTAGACATGAATGGGGTCCCCTGATCCGTAAGGATCTCCTTGGGCAACCCCACCCGGCAGAACACAGCAAACAACTCCCGAGCTATAAGCTTTGCTGCAGTGTGTCTGAGAGGTATCGCCTCGGGATACCGGGTGGCATAGTCAACGATCACTAGGATGTGTTGGTGCCCTCGAGCGGACTTTACGAGGGGCCCCACCAGATCCATCCCTATCCGTTCAAAAGGGACTTCTATAATGGGTAACGGTACCAACGGACTGCGAAAATGGGTCAGGGGTGCGGTAAGCTGACACTCCGGGCAGGTTTCGCAGAACCGTTTTACCTCCCCAAAGACCCCGGGCCAATAGAACCTTTGCAATATTCGCTCCTGCGTTTTCTTGACCCCTAGGTGGCCACTCATCAGGTGTTTATGAGCCAAGTCGAGGACCCGCCGGCGATGCGGCTGGGGCACCACCAACTGTTCTACCCCCACGCCCCGTATTTCATCTACCCGGTAGAGTAAATCTTGCTTAAGAGCGAAATGGGGTTACCTTACCTGGGCACCGGGCAGCTGTGCCACCCCGTCAACTACTGTCACCCGACTCCGGGCATGTATTAATGTAGGGTCCTGGAGTTGGGCTGTCCCAAACGTATCCGGGGACGCCTCCAACTCGGGGATGGGCTCGACCATCTCAGCCTCTCCTGCCAATACCTCTAGGGGTGACCTATCGGGTTCACACTCTGTCCCTATCATGGTGACCCCTACGGAAGGCGTCCCGGATTCAGGATTGTAGGGCTCAGGTCCTGGACTGACCAATATCTGAGGGGACTTAGGGGGTCCCCTCCATAAAGTCCAAAAATAGGGCAGATCCCTTCCTAGGATCACGTCATAAGGAAGAGTGTTAAGAAGTCCCACCTCATGTTGCACCTGACCGCAAGGTGCTGTGATGGTGACAATCCCCGTGGGATAGTCTCGGCGGTCCCCATGTATGCAAACCACCCCCACGGTACGTCCTGTGGTCTGTACTTTAGCCCTCAAGGTGGATCGCACAAGGGTCACTAAGCTTCCGGAATCCAACAATCCTGTAACCAGACATCCATTCACCTGTATTTGGCACAAGTGGGGCTCCGTCTCTGGGGAGACCAGGTCAGCGGTACACACCACCTGAGCATACATTGAACCCTGCTGGGTAACCCCACAATCCATGGGCTCCGTGGTGAGTGGACACTGGGCTTCCATATGTCCCACCCGCTGGCACCGCCAACATCTAATGGGGACGGAAACCCCCTTGACGGGTTGTCGTTTAGGGTACAGAACCTTCTGGACCTCAGGAATGGCGGGCGCGGCCTCAGACGGGACGGTAGGGGACTCCTGCACCGTTGTCAGCGGTGGGTCCTTGGCCCTAGGCTTGGAGGGGCCGGACCGACGGGCGGTACGCAAAGTCTCAGTGTCCCGTATCAAGTCCTGCGTAGCCACATGCCGCTCTACCAGGGACACTAATTGGTCCAGGGTACTCGGGTCACCCTGTCCTACCCACCATTGAACGGTGACGGGTAAAGTGCGCACAAAACGATCCACTACTACCCTTTCCACCATTTGCGCCGGGCTCAGAGTGTCAGGCTGCAACCACTTTTTTACAAGATGCAACAAGTCATAGGCCTGGGAGCGTACGGGTTTGGCTTCCTCCTAGAACCACTAATTTACCCGCTGAGCCCGTGCATAGGTATTCACCCCCAACCGAGCCAGTATTTCGGCTTTCAGGGTCACATAGTCAATGGCGTCCTCGGTACAGAGGTCCAGGTACGCTTTTTGGGGTTCCCCCGTCAGATAGGGCGACAATACCTCAGCCCACTGGGGGGTCGGCAGCTTTTCCCGCTCGGCCACCCGCTCAAACACCGCCAGGAACGCTTCCACATCATCCCCCGGGGTCATCTTTTGCAACGCTTGTCTCACCGCTTTCCGGATGCTGCCGTCGTCACCCGGTCCCGGGGTTGTTGCTGCCGGTCCGGCACGGATCGACTTGGCCAGGAGGACCATCTGTTCTTGGTGCCTCTGTTCCTGCAATTTCAAGGATTGCTGGTGCTGTTGCTGCTGATGATCCAACGTCCGGAGCAGGTGTGTATTCATCTGTTGTTGCTGTGCAGTAGCCTGAGCCAGCTGCTTTAGCATGTCTTCCATGGCGTTGCCGGGTTTGGGCTGTAGTATAGCCGCTTGAATCCAGGACATGTGCTACCGGGTCACCAGAAATGGAAGCTACACCTCACCGGGCTGGCATGCCCGCCGATTCTCCACCATATGTGAGGTAGCGTGGTCGGCTGCGCAGCAGAAGACACGGGATCCAGGCATTAAGGTTCACAGCACACGGTTTAATGTCCAAACAAAAGTCCACAACAATATACATGTGCCTCTCCAGCAGAGAACTCAGGGAGTTCTGTTCACTCCCTCACACCCGGCACACCTGCCCTCGTTCCTGTTTCCATTTAACCCTTCCTTCAGCCTGTAGGGAAACAGCATTAACCCTAGAGTGGATTTACTTTCTATCATGGAGTGAGCACAACCGGGGCGAGACATACCGGCCGTCATAGATAACCCCGGTCACAGTCTCACAATATATATATATATATATATGTACCGCCCCCACATCAGGATCCGGATCTGCCGTGGCTCCAGAGGTGTCCGGACCCGGGGGGTAATGTGGCCACTCCAATAAGGGGGAGTATTTACAGGAAATAGTGTCTAAAGTTCGTGATGCCACCCATGGTGTGTGGTAAGGTGGAGTACCACCACTGCAGCTGGGAGTACCGGGGGCGATGGAGTCGGCAGCCAGGTGTTTAACCCCTCCACGGGTAGGGGAAATGCCCCGGGGCTCAGTGATGGTGATGGGGGGGTGCCGTTGGGGAGGTTAGGGTCACTTGCGTACTCACTCAGTCCATAAAGCTGACACCGACAACTTAGTAAACCAAAGTTCTGGACACCGCTGCCGCTGAGGGGAGCACATTTGGGTCCCGTTCCCACTGGTGTTGCCTGATGATCTGTGACCTTTCCCTTGGCACCTTGTTCTCTTCTTAGTTGACCCCTATAGCTTGAAACTAGTCAGGTCCCGCTCCCCAGTGTGGCTAACTGAGGGAGCTTGCTCTGAGGGTTCACGCTTGGGATTTCCTTGACCGTTTTAGTGGAAAGTCCTATCTTCCTCGTTGCGCTAGTACCCCGATTTTTGAGCGCGTGGAGAGCGGATCTTGAAGGCTCAGTTCTCGTCGGGTGAATTGTCAGGTTGCCTGAAGCTACTCCCTGACCTAGGCTCCAGTACCGCATCGTGCCCTGGTCCCAGCCCGGTGATGGCACAAGGCCACCAGCTGTCCTCCACAACAATGCCCCTTGTCACGATCCGATCTGCGACCGGGGGTCCAGCTCCCACTAGGCCCAGACCACCGTCTGCTATCTAGTAACCTCCTCTCTCTTTCACTCCAACACTACAGTTGCCTACTCCTGACACTCCTGAACTCCCCTTAACAAACCCCCCAAAGTGGGCGACCCAATTTCACTCAGGCCGTCCACTGGTGAGTCTGGTGGATGTGGTGCAGAGTGTTCCTAGGATTTTGATTAGCTGGTTTTGGCAACACCATTGGTTAGGGACCCCTTTACAAGGAGGAGGTGGATATTGCACAGAAGGGCAAATTACACAATACCCTGTGACGACCTGATAGGGCAGGGAGTCACATATATATATATATACATATATATATATATATATATATATATATATATATATATATACATATATATATATATATATAAAGTATTGAAACAAGCCCTCCTAAGACTGTAAACTAGCAAAAGTGCTTATTCTGCAACCTCTTACAAATTCACTAACAGGTGTGAAAAAAATATTTAAAAAAATGTAATTGTCCATGAAGTTATTTCCTTTAAATCGGTTTGCTGAGAATCAAATTTTTGGGAACAATGTGATGAGACTGGCAAACTTGAATTTCAAAACACTTGTCTATCTCTTGTCATAACCAGTAGAGTTAAGCGATGTTCGAGGTTCGCCAATTTCATGTTCGAGTGATTTTGGGGGTGCTCGAGATCGAACTCGAACTCGAGCTTTTTGCTAAAAGCTCGACAGTTCGAGTTACGTTCGAGAACGGTTCGATCACCAAAAGCAGGGCTTTTTACAGCTACAGTGTGCAGCGAGCCATCGCTGGCAGCCTGTAAGCTGCCAATGTAAATATCGGGTATCCAAGCAAAGTGCTTTGCTTGCTAACCCGATATTTACCCTGGTTATGTGTGCTGGGGGCCGACACTTCCCCGCTCGGCTCCACCCCCTCCTGCACTCGGCATGTACACACATACACACACTCACACTCACCTGTCCCCAGCCATGCAGTCCCCTGCACTGATGTCCTAAGCGCCACATAACCCCGCTAGACTCCACTCACCTCGCACTCCGCCGCTTGCACATATGGCCCCGCTAGGCTCCACCCACCTCGCACTCCGCACACATAGCCCCGCTAGGCTCCACCCCCTTGCACTCCGCACACATGGCCACGCTCGGCTCCACCCACCTCGCACTCCGCACACATTACCCCACTTGGCTCCACCCGCCTCGCACTCCGCACACATTACCCCACTTTGCTCCACCCACCTCGCACTCGACACATATTACCCCGCTAGGCTCCACCCACCTCGCACTCTGCACACATTACACCGCTAGGCTCCACCCACCTCGCACTCCGCACACATTACCCCGCTCGGCTTACCTGCGGTGATGAAGTCCTGCCCTCCCGACCTCAGCGCTGTCACTGTCCTCCATGGCCGCCGCTTGTCACATCCCCTCCTCTCGCTGCTGACCCGAGACTGTGACTAGCGATGATGTCACAGGCTCCCGCGATACTTGGCTGTGAAGGCGGCGGTCATTGAAGTCAGTAACAGCTCTGCTATCAGCAGTGCAGGAGATTGTCACCGCAGGTAATGTACCTCGTTCCTGACAGCAGCACTTGTCATGCCCTGCAGTGACCTGGGCTGACCTATTGATGTTAGCTCATTTCACTGCATTGCTCTCCCAGCCAATGGGGAACATTCTGTTCTTCATTGACTGGGACAGTGACTATGGTATGGATCGTCATGGGAACCCCTTGGATTACAGCAGACCTGGATTTGTTTTTCTTTCTAATAAATTGGTGAAAGAGTCAATGTTTAGGGGAGTGTTTTTTCAAATAAAAATGTGTTTGTCATCATCTATTTTTTTTTTATTACTGACTGGGTTGGTGATGTCGGGTATCTGGTAGACGCCATGACTTCACGAACCCCAGGGCTTGATGCCAGGTGACATTACACATCTGGTATTAACCCCATATATTACCCCGTTTGCCACTGCACCAAGGCAACGGGATGAGCTGGAGCGAAGCACCAGGATTGGCGCATCTAATGGATGTGACACTTCTGGGGCGGCTGCGGCTTGCTATTTTTAGGCTAGAGAGAGTCCAATAACCATGGACCTCCCTAGTCTGAGAATATCAGACCCCAGCTGTCCGCTTTACCATGGCTGGTGATCCAATTTTGGGGGGACCCCCACGTGTTGTTTTTTTTTTATTATTTATTTAATTTAAAATAACAACATGGGGTGCCCTCAGTTTTGGATTACCAGCCAAGGTGAAGCTGCCAGCTGTGGTCTGAAGGCTGCAGCCGTCTGCTTTACCCTAGCTGGCTATCAAAAATAGGGAGAACCCTACATCATTTTTTTTAAATTTATTTTTTTGGCTAAATACAATATGTTCCCTGAGCGTGTCCCCCCCCATATTCTAGACAGTCCAAAGTCGTCGTGGGACCCCCTTATTTTTTTTTCCTTACAATAAATTGGTGAAAGAGGGAATGTTTTGGGGAGTGTTTTTTTTTCAAAAATGTTTATTGAAAAAGAGAAAATATCATACAAAATCAAGTATAAGTAATTCTGTAACATAGTGGCATATTTTCAGTTTGTGCATGAGTACTTCCACATATCGAGGAAATAAAGACAACCGCAATAAGAGATCAAGTACACACAATCTCCACATGGATTTTGGTAATGAGTCAATGAACATAAGAACGTTGATTTCTGAAGCACTAAATTTAGATTCATAAAAAAACTGGAAAGAGAAAAGAATGTTAAGAAAAAGCAAAGAAGAATTCAAATGAGAGGAAAGACAGATCAGAGAAAGACAAAGAAGAGAAAGGGGGGGATAGAAGGGGGGCAGGGAAGGAGGGACTTGGGGTCTCCCTTTCAACCCAACCGGTTTAAGGAGGTCTACACTCCACCTCTCAGCACGAACTGAGCAAGAATTAAGCGATTGGTTCCAAAGAGGAAAGGATGACCTCGAAATCAGCGGATTCTCTAAATAGAAGCCACAGCGTCCAACAGCTGAAAAACTTGCTCAGCTGGAGCTCAGAGTGGGAGGATAGTTTCTCCATCCTGCAAATGTGGTCCATTTCCGCCAACCACTCCAGAATCGTCGGGGTTACGCCCGACTTCCACTTTCTCGGGATGATTGCTCTGGTCGCGGCAACAAAATGACGGAGAAGACCTTGCTTGATCTCTTTGAAAGCTCCGGGGATCATGGACAAGAGACCGATCTGCGGAGAGCATGTGATTGTCAGCTCTGTTATGTGGTTATGAATTTGGAAAACTTTATGCCACAATTCCTGAATTATCGGGCAGGACCACCAGATATGTAGCATGGATCCCTCAGCAGCATTACATCTCCAACAAGTGTCAGGGATGTGTCGGAAGATTTTGTGTAGCTCCTTCAGACACCTATACCAACGGGAAATGATCTTAAAGTTTTTTTCCTGCACTTTACAAGGCAAGGGAAGCCTATGTACACACATATAAGCTTTTGCCCAATCCAGGTCAGAGGAAACACTCCCCAGATCTTTCTCCCAGGATTTCACGTACCAGACTGAATTCGAATTGATTGGGTCAATCAAAATGGAGTAAACCTGGGAAATTACGTGGGATGGAGATTCTAGTTGGATCAAAAGGGATTCAAAGTTGGTACAGACCCTGGCCAGGTCGAAGGCTGAGCGAGCAGAGGAGATGAACGATTGCAACTGCAAATACATAAACCACTGGATTTGTTGATCAGGGAAGGAGGCTCGGAAATGCTGTAAGGTTGGCAGAGCAGGCGCTCCCAATAGGGTATCGCCAACCCTAGGCCTCTGAGATGAAGACCAGATCATAAACCTGTCCACACCAACAGCCAGCGGGAAGTCGGGATTATCAAAAAGGGGTGTCAGGGTGCCCCATGCTTCAGACAGAATAAAATGAGCATTAGTTCTGTCCCAAACGATGAGTAGGTCCCTTGTCAGAGGGGAGTTCAAAATGCTCTTAGGTCTTCTATGTTTCACGATTGGGGAGTGTTTTTTGAAATACATTTTATTTTTGTCTATTTTTCTGTTAATACTGACAGTTTGTGATGTCAGGTATGTGATAGACGCCATGACATCACAAACTGCTGGCTTGATGTCAGGTGACCTTACAGCTAGTATCAACCCCATTTATTACCCCGTTTGCCACTACACCAGGGCACGGAATGAGCTGGGGTGAAGCTCGAGGATTGGCGCATCTAGTGGATGCGCCCCCTCTGGGGTGCCTGCGGCCTGCTATTTTTAGGCTGTGAAGTGCCAATAACTATGGACCTTCCCACCCTGAGAATTCCAGACCACAGCTGTCTGCTTTACTTTGGCTGGTGATCCAATTTGGGGGGGACCCTACTTTTTTTTGTAACTATTATTATTTATAAAATAATTATAAAAAAGAGCCCGGGGTGACCTCCACATTGGATCCCCAACCATGGTAAAGCTGCCAGCTGTGGTTTTCAGGCTACAGCAGTCTGCTTTACCCTAGCTGGCTATCAAAAATGGGGGGACCCCAAGTCATTTTTTTTTTTCTACTATTTTTTTAAATAAAAAAAATTAATAGGCTTCCCTGTATTTTGATTGCGAGCCAAGGTAACGCCAGGCAGATGGGGGTGGCAACCCGTAGCTGTCTGCTTTAACTGTGCTGAGAATCAAAAATACCGCGGGGCGCTATGTCATTTTTTTAAATTATTTATTTTTACAGCACTGTCATGTCAGGCAATCAAAATACAGGGAAGCCCATTTTTTTAGTTATTTAAATAATAATAAAAAAAAATATATGCTCCCGCTGCATTTTTTGTATTGCTAGATAAGGGTAATCCAAGCAGCTACTGGCGGCTAACCCCCAGTGCTTGGTGTTACCTTCACTGTCAATGCAAAATCCAGGGAAGCATTTTTTTTTTTTTCCCAAATTTTAAAAAAAAAATGACGTGAGCTTCGCCATATTTTTGTATGCTAGCCAGGTACAGCAGGCAGGTACGGGCTGCCCCCAACCCCATCTGCCTATTTGCACCCGGCTGGGAACTAATAATATAGGGAAGCCCTTTTTTTAATTATTTCATGAATTTCATGAAATAATTTAAAAAAAAAACGACGTAGGCTTCGCCCCATTTTTGTGTCCAGCCGGGTACAACTAGGCAGCTGGGGATTGGAATCCGCAGCACAGGTTAGCCCGAGGTTTCTGGGCGCCTCTGCTGTGAATTGCAGTCCGCAGCCGCCCCAGAAAATGGCGCTCTCATAGAAGCACCATCATCTGGCGCTGTATCCAACTCCTCAGCTGCCCTGGTGATGGTGGCTCGCTGGGTACTTATGAGTTAATACTAGCTTTGTTTTACTAGCTAGTATTAAGCCAGAGATTCTTAATGTCAGGCAAGTTTGACCCGGCCATTAAGAATCTCCAATAAAGGGTTAAAATAAAAGACACCACACAGAGAAAAAATACTTTAATAGAAATAAATACACAGACACATTAGAGACTCCATCTTTATTACTCCTTGTCGCCCCTCCACGATCCATGGTCTTCTGTCTTCTTTATCCCTCAACCCATGCAGCTCTGCTACATCAGGCTTCACTGCATGGGAGAAAGACGCTGCTGCCCCGTGCAGAAATCACTCAGTGAGATTGACCACAGGCTGCCGGCTGTTAGTGGTGACTTCACCGCTCACAGCCGGGTTACCATAGCAACGATGCTCCAATCACGTTCCCCGTGCCGCTATTCACCGCCTGTGACAGCCAGTCCTTGCATGTGGGCTGACTCTGCGCCCCATGCAGGAACGGGGAGTCGTCCGTGTGCCAGAACATGTCGCCGGTGCATGGAGATACACAAACGATCACCGCGTACTGGAGAGATGCACTGACAGGACCTAGAACAGGACATGACGTCTAGCCATGTGACCAGTCTGTAGCCAATGAGATAATAGACACGTGACTGGTCACATGGCTATGACGACGTCACGGAAGGTCCTATCATCAGTGCTGGTTACCGGGAGGACGCAGCGATTATCGGAAGTAAAAGTGGCGGGAGTCAAAGTGCAGGACGCGTCGCGGGGACCTATAAGTGTAATGGCAATGTTTATTAACTGTATATGTACATGTATAATGTGTTTTTATGTGTTTGTGATTGCCTCCCATTGTTTTCAATGGGGTTCGAGAGGTTCGTCGAATGGCTCGTTGAACGGCTCGTCGAACAGGGCACCGTTCGACGAACCGAACTCGAACTCTAGGGGGTGGCTCATCTCTAATAACCAGATTGCCAAAGATGAGTGGATAGAGCAGATTTTGAATTGCTTGCTCATATAGGTTTCAACAGGAAATTCAATTTGCAGAGAAGTGTTTCTCCATGAATTTATTGGCCTTTATTATGTTCTGGGGTCTCCTTAGACCTTTTATATAGCCAAAAAAACCATAAAAATATATAGAAATCTATATATATAAAGCTGAATGTGTGTATGTATGTATGTGTGTGTGTATGTCTGGGATTGGCATCTGCACTGTCACAGCTACAGCCACAAAATTTTGCACACCCACACTTCTAGACCCCAAGAGCATCATAGGCTATGTTTTGAGGGGAAATTTTAACCCCGCGCTTTACAGTTATTAACCAAAAAACCTGCCTCCATTAAAGCAAATGGAGCTGGGAGCCACAGTGCAGCCAGAACTTCAGAAGAATGCGCAGCCACGCCCTTAAATGGAATGTTGTTGTGTCACAATGCAGCCAGGGAAAGAGACAGACACAGACAGGGAAAGAGGCAGACACAGACAGGGTAAGAAACAGGCAACTCAAAACGAAGAAAGAAAGAAGGCGATCAAACATCCTATGCAAGTAAAAGATTTTTATTGAAACACAGGTGCAAGGTATAGAGAAAAAACATACAAGAGGGGTGCATAATCCGGTGATACCCACTAATACAAAATATCAGTTTTGCAGGGGGCATCCCTGACGTAGGCATCCGCCGAAACTGATGTCCGTCGGGTGGGGGGCATCCGGTGTGTGCGGTGAGGCGTCCTTTTGGTAAGCAGCATATATTGTGCCAATGGCGTTATTGTTGGATCTGCTGTCCTGACCGCGGAGGGTCTCTGTTGATCCCTATTCAAGTAATGATATAGTGACTATACTTTACTATTGGGCATTTTAGTACAATTGTGAAGATATTTTGTTGTTTGGGTATCTCCAGACACTCTCCATTATTTTGTATTAGTGGGTATCACCAGATTATGCACCCCTCTTGTATGTTTTTTCTCTATACCTTGCACCTGTGTTTCAATAAAAATCTTTTACTTGCATAGGATGTTTGATCGTCTTCTTTCTTTCTTGGTTTTGGGTTGCATGTTGGTGCGATTTATCCATGGTCCTTATGTACCACACACCAGTTCTTATATTGCACTGTGGAAATAGCTTATTACTAGTATGGTGAAGTGGGTGTTTAAAAGTATTTTTATTAGGGTAAGAAACAGACATAGACAGTAGTAAGAGACAGACACAAAGAGAAAGACACAGAGAAAGAGACAGACTGACAGGGAAAGAGAGGGAAAGAGAGAGACAGGTTAAGAGACAGAGACAGACACAGGGAAACAGACAGACAGGGAAAGAGAGAGAAAGAGACAGACAGTGTAAGAGACAGACAAAGACAGGTAAAGAGACAGACAAAGAGACAGACACAGGGAAAGAGACAGAGGGAAAGAGGGAAAGAGACGGACAGGGAAAGAGAGGGAAAGAGACAGACAGGGAAAGAGACAGACAGGGAAAGTGACAGAGATAGATAGACAGACAGGGAAAGAGATAGATAGACAGACAGGGAAAGAGATTGAGACAGATGGAGAGAGAGACAGAGACAGTCAGAGACAGACAGGGAAAGAGACAGACAGACAAAGAGATAGAGAGAGACAGAGACAGAGAGATATATACAGAGGGGGAGACAGACATTATAATTACATTTATATCTATTTGTTTTGTGGTTTTTGTATGCAGAATACATTTTTGTTAATACATTCTATTTTGTTAACAGCAGTTATTAACCCGAGCAAAGCCGGGTAGTACAACCAGTATATATATATATATATATATATATATATATATATATATATATAGTAAGTTTATGCTCATCTTATTGTTCACATTACTTTGGGGGGGAAATTATAAAACTATTCTTTTCCATTGAAATTAATTGTCTCAGCTCTACAAATTTCCTTTGTATGACTTACATTTGAGGAAATAGGTGTGAGTTGTCTTCCGGAGACAATCCTATTAATACTGCTATAGATTAATAATTTAATATTTTTGTTAATTTTATCTATTAGCACATTAGAGACAAACAGACATCACATGATCATCACTGTCCCCACCGGGGCTCACAATCTAAATTCCCTATCTGTATGGAGTCTTGGAGGAAGCTGGAGTACCCAGAGGAAACCCACGCAAACAAGGGGAGAATGTACAAACTCCTTGCAGAAGTTGTCTTAATAATTAATTACACATTTAATTTATTGCTCGAGTACCATCTCTATTTAGTACAGCTATTTAATAATTATTGTTATCATACAGATCTCAATTAATACTGATATTCAATGTTGAATTAACGTTGCATTCTATTGATGTATTTATGAAGCCATAAAGCCCTATTTAAGTTCACCTGTAAATAGTGTGATAGGTCAGCTTTGACATATATTTTTTCAAGTGGGAGCCATAATGTGATGCTTGTACGTGAAACATTTACTGTTCTTCTAGGCATCTGTCTTAACAGAAATTTTTGACCAAGTGCAATGCATTGGAATGAAGCTATGCTAAGAAAGGTGTGTTAATAATGATACTTTAAAAATATTAGGGATGACTACTGAGGCTAGGTTCAAATTTTTTATATTTAAAAACACCTCAAGGAAATAAATGACTTATTGTGTGAACTGAGATCACGAGCATTATATAATCAACTGTAGTCTATCAATAAAGAGCAATAATGGAGCTCAGAAGAAGGAAATATTTATAGCTCTGTAAATCTGTTCTATAAAGTGGTCAAGAATAATCAATATCCTTCAAATGGGACTTGTTCAAACCTTTAAAACAGCATTAAATATTTATGTTTGTCTTTCATGTGAACTTTTTGTTAACCTCAAAAAGCTTATAGAGAGGGATCCATTATAAATCAAATAATCTGAATCTACATACAGTATCTGAATATAGATGGCCTTTTATAAGAAGAAAATTTAAAATAGTATAACAAGTATTTTAAAAGTGACCATTTTGACTATTAGGTTAATATCAGCAGGTAAGTGAATTTACTTCTAAATGCCACGGTAATTAATCACAATCATGTCATTAGGCAATACAACACTAGAAATAGTCATGCAGGTTTTTCTTTTCTTTCCTAAAAAAAAAATCTGTTTTCTATGCAACCCAAAACCACATAAAAGAGGATTAGATGCACGTAATGCAAGAATACATGTTATGCTCCTGTCCCTGGTTTGGGCTCCACTCCATACCAGGCTTCACAAGTAGCTGATGCATTTCAATCTGATAAACTGCCTTGGTCTGTTTAAGGGCTTCTTGGACTCACACCTGTGCACACCTGTACCTTGATATTGATTGAGACTAATCCTGTCTGGGTGATTTCTGAGGGACCAAGATGGAGTTGATTTGTTATGCTGCATTGTGGCTTCTATTGAACTCCAAAATTATGTTTGCGACCTACCCTGGTCCTTGGACCTTATGTCTCATGTCCACCTTCAGTTTGGTGTGGCTTCTGATTTTGTCAGACTTTCATGTTACTCCTGAGAGTCATCTGCCTTCTGCCTGCGGTTAGGAACTCTGCTACCTACCTACCAGCAGTCTCCAATCTTTTTGTTACCTGTCTCAACTCTTAAGCCTGCTTTACACGTTGCAATTTCGCATACGATATTGTATGCGATTTGCAACGCCCCCATCGTATGTGCAGCACGTTCAATTTGTTGAACGTGCCGCACAAACGATTAACCCCCGTCACACATACTTACCTTCCATATGACCTCGCTGTGGGCGGCGAACGTCCACTTCCTGGAGTGGGAGGGACGTTTGGCGTCAAATCGACGTCACGCGGCAGCCGGCCAATAGAAGCGGAGGGGCGGAGCTGAGCGGGATGTAAACATCCCGCTCACCTCCTTCCTTTCGCATTGTGGGCCGGGAGCCACAGGAGGCAGGTAAGATCTGTTCATCGTTCCCGGGGTGTCACACACTGTGATGTGTGCTACCCCGGGTACGATGAACAATCTGACATTCAATTCGTCAGGAACGAACGACGTGCATGCGATGAACGTTTTTTCATTCAATCGCAATTGCACGTCGCTGTCACACGCTACAACATACCTTACGATGCCGGGATGTGCGTCACTTACGACGTGACCCCGCCGACACATCGTAAGATATCTTGTAGCGTGTAAAGCAGGCTTTAGTATGTTTGCAACCTGTCTACCTGTGGTCTCCAATCATCCTGTTACTTATTTGACAGTGGTGTCCAGTAATCCTATTACCTTTCTTCACGTGTCAGTAGCTCTGCCGCCTTTCTACCAGTGACCTCCAGCAATTATGTTACCTGTTTCAGTCATGTTTATTCTGGCTATGCTTCTGTGGACTTCTGTTACTTTGCCATCTGTCACAGATCTTTGGTAACACTGCCATCTGCCCTTGGAGTTCCGGTTATGATAGTCCTTTATGATCAGTAGCTCTATCTGTACATTATCTGTCAGTGATTTCCTGTACCTTTTAAAGCTGCTGTTTTGCATTTTTCATCTGTGTGTTCCACAAACCCCATCTGACTGCTCCATCAGCATCCACCCCACATAACAATACAGTTACATGTGTATCAGCTATTGTGTAACTATTCCTCCCAGTTACCATGGCACAGTATTCACTCTCTTTTGAATACATAATGTATGCAACACTGTGTAATTTACATAATGAAAACCAATGCCTTTAACCAATGGCATAACTAGAGTCTGATGGGTATCCTCACAAGATTTGAACCTTCCCCACTTCCTCCTGCATGTTAGTCAGATGTATGGGCCTTTGTAGCATTGTACACCTTATAAAGATGTACTTGGTAGTCCCTCCATAATGTAGTAATGTTCCCTATCCTTTTCCAATTTCTCCCATCATGGGCCCCTTCCAGTTATAAATGTTCCGCATCTTGGATCCATTCCTTCTATAATGTCCCCCATCCTGGACTCCTTCCAGGTATATGTGTCCCCGGTACTACTATATACTGTATGTACCTCATCCTAGGCCCCTGCTTGGTGTACAGTATATGTTTCCCCAGGCCCCTTCCACTTATATATGTCTCCCATCCTGAGCCTCTTCCTTATATAATGTTCACCACATGATGTATATTATGGAATCAAAATAGTTCAATTTTCATCTCATGTGACCAGACTATATTCTCACCATATTTCACAAGCTTGTCAAAAGGTTTTTGAGCAAACCCTAAATGTGCTTGAACATACTTTTTGTTCAGCAATGGAGACTTGCATGGTGAGCGTGCATATAGGTCATGCATGTTAAGTGCATTACTTATTGTTTTCTTTGAAACAATTGTACCTGCTGATTAATGAACTTTCTGTAGCTCTCTACACGTGGTTGTTGACTGTTGGACAACTCTTATGATAATTCTTTTTACTCCTCTGTCTTTAATCTGGCTGAGAGAACCTGGCCGTGGCCGGTTAATAGTGAAATAATTTTCTATCCTTCAGTAATGTAGAAATTCTTCGGTGACCCACGTCATCAGTAAGTTTTGCAACAATAACTTTGCAAAGGTATTAAGACAGCTCACTGGTTTTACTTATCATGAGAAGTTTCTTGTGCCTCCCCTTGTGTTTCATGAGGTGGGCTCTAACAGTGGTGGTGGATCCTCTAAGCCCAATGATCCTGGTGGACACGCCAGCGCTGGTGCAGCAGCCAGGTAGAGCATGCCAAACACAGACAACGAAAATGCAAAAATAACAGTTTTAAAAAGTCCAGTCATTAACGGACAGATATGGGACATGGGCAGAGTTACAGAACATAATGGATGAACATAACCTGAAAAATATGGGCAGATGGTAGAGTAACTGAAGATATGTGACAGATAACAGAGTAGCAAATGGATCTCAGAAACATAGCAGGAATACAGATGACTGTAAAAAAGGTAAAAGGATTGCTGGAGGTCACAGGAAGACAAGTAACAGAGTTACTGATGAGTCAAGACAGGTAACAGGATCACTGAAGAGCACAGGCAGACAAGTAGCAGAGATACTGACGAGTTGAGACAGGTAACAAGATGTCTGAAGACCACAGGCAGAAAAGAACTAGAGATATTGATGAGTTGAGACAGGTAGCAGAATGACTGGAGACTGCAGGCAGGTACAGATACAGATACAGATACAGATAACAGGCAGATAATGCTCAGCAGTATCATGGAAGTCTGTCAAGCCATATGAAGTCATGTTTTTAAGCTTCAACTTGTAGTTTTAATTTTACTAATCATTTGACTATAGAATGTAATGGAAAACAGGAAAAATATTTCAAGTAAAATGAACTTACACAAAAAAATAATCTCAATTCCGAAATTGTTATTTGGGTTTTGATTTTATGGTGTTCAATGTGCAGTAAAAATGATCTGGTAGTATGATACCCAGGACAATACAATCTTGTGATGATACCAAACTTGTAAAAGAAATTCACTGGTCAACACAAAAAGTCATCAGCAAAATAATATGTCTGCTTTATGGCGTTTGATGTGCAAATTCCAAATATATGCTTAGTTTTGCTCTACATGAAGTTTCTGAGATAGAAGTTTTTTTGTTATTACGTTATTTCTCCCTTTGCAATGTATGTGGTTTTTCCTATTTTATTACCATTTCTTTGCTTGTCTTACTTAATTGTAAATTTTCTTAAAGGGACAACATCAGTAAAGGTTTTAGTGAGTTTTATGGGAATGAGTATTGACAGTGCAGTCAACCAATGTCTGCTTCTCGGAAGTCTCATGTTATGGGGAAAGATCTAACTGTTGAGGAAGTAAGATTTGAGTCAGTCAGAAAAGGAAGATGATGGCAGCAAGGACTGGTATGTGAGACCCTGACAGGACAGAAGCCACTACATGGATCTGAGCCCTGCCACAGGGAGATAGAAGGGAAGGCATCTGTCATCTCTGAGGAAATATCTACATATAGTTGGCTGGCTCATCGCATTTTTTTTTAGTTTGTGTCCACCATTGAACTAAACTTACTCTACTGTTTGATCTAATTTACAGGAGAAAAATTCCCCGACAGTGTATCAATCATCTGATCAAATTCTGCTATGTGTGTGGTTCTTTTACACCAAAAGTCCAAGTACATTCAATCACTCACGATATTAAAAAGATGTACCAGATATACTTTGTGTTCAATTGATCAAGACAAAAGCTGGGCCACTCATGTGATATGCTCTAGTTGTTCAAATGGTCTTCGTGACTGGTTAAATATGAGCAGGAAATAGATGGGAGGAGCGGAGCAGCACAGCACAGGTTACAAAAAAAACAAAAAACGTTTAGTGCTTTTCACTTTTCAGAAGACAATGTGTGTCTTTGTTTGATTTTACATGTTTTTTTACTGTGTATGTCGCTCAGATCCTCTCCGCGTCTCCTCGTATCCTGTGCTGTGCTGCTCCGCACATCCCATCTATTTCCTGCTGCAGGGCAGAATGGGAAGGAGGTGACCTCGGGTCATCTTCCAGCACTTGCGCAGAACGCTGGAGGCAGAGGGGAGATCGCGGTCACGAGATTATGGGCGGGCACTTGCGATGCAATCACAGCACCGCCCATATTCTCGTGCCTGCGACCACTTCACCAGCGGTCCTCAAGTGCATGGGACCTCGGGCGCAGTGGGCGGCGTCCTGGGATATGAAATGGAGCAATGGGGGATGGCGTCAATCTGCAGGAGGGACATCAACGGACGCCAGAGAGCCCGCCCCAATGGACAATTTACAAGAATTGCAGGCAAAAAGGTACAACTTTATAAAGTGTTTAATTTGGTTTCAAAAGGGGCACAAAAAGTACAGGAACATTGCTAGAATGCAGCCCAGGAGCTGCAGAGGGGGAAACTTTTAGGTTTAAAGCAAAATTTCTGATGACAGGTTCCCTTTAAGCCCTGGGAATGTGAGTTCCGACACCTCTGAAATCTGGCTGGCAGCAGAAGTGAGTATAAGATTTTTAATTTTTGCTCAGTGAACATGGGAAATACGAAGGAGTTTTCTAAGTAGTGGACAATCCCATTAAAACACATAGACAAGAAAATGTTGAATACATTTTCTATGATCTTATGCTGTAGTTTTGCCTAAGTCACTGTTTTATCAACAGTATATCACTGGAGGGTCTTATGGTTTTTGTTACAAGAGCAACTAATTTCTCAAGCACTTTAATTAATAAAGCTAAAATATTAAAAAAAAAATAGACAGTGCTTACTTATTTCCCCGACTCTTCTAGCAAAGCTGTTGAATAACATAACACTAGTAGAAGACCATGATTGAAGGACTATGGTGGGGTGATGCTCGTCTTCTTGCATCCTCACTGGTTTGAAGAGAACCAAATCAACCCACTAGTGTTTAAAGCTGAAATTCTTGTTATAAAGCCACCGGAGCCATTCCAAGGATGGGGAGACTTAACAAAGTCCCACAGTCTTCAGCGTACAGGATTATTATAGAAGCCATCTATTTAACTGACATTTAACATTTGGCAGAGAGAACATTTTAGAATATAATAAATAGCTTTAAAAGCTTAATATAAGGCACTGATAGAAAACTGTCAAACAAAAATGTTGATGTTTCCTTTACATATTCAAGGTTCATCCTTTAATATATAATTTATGTGTCATTGTCTAATAAGATAACTTTAGATTTATATTACTGTTTTAAAATGTAAATCTTACTGGTGCCAAAAAGACAAAATGGCAACAATAAAGATTCATGATAATGTTTAAATACTAAGCTAAAAGCATTTTTAAATGTACATTTTGGTACTAGCTGAGAATTACAATTGTTATGTATTGGTCCAGTGATTTTGACTGTACAATTATGAGGACAATTTACAATGTTATGTACCACGTGACTTGTTTTCCAAGGAGACCTGATGAGTCTCAATTTTTTCTGCTATCCAAATCATTTCAATCATATGTAGTGATAATCACTACATGTAAGTGTCATGTAGCAACATTTTTTCATTTGTAATTCTAATAGAAATGAATCTGTCATGTCAAAAATATGTGTTACCACTGTCAGGTGTTAATGATTACTATAAAAATGGTATGTGAACAGTGTCAAACTGATGTATGTACAGTTAGGTCCAGAAATATTTGGACAGTGACACAATTTTCGCGAGTTGGGCTCTGCATGCCACCACATTGGATTTGAAATGAAACCTCTACAACAGAATTCAAGTGCAGATTGTAACGTTTAATTTGAAGGTTTGAACAAAAATATCTGATAGAAATTGTAGGAATTGTACACATTTCTTTACAAACACTCCACATTTTAGGAGGTCAAAAGTAATTGGACAAATAAACCAAACCCAAACAAAATATTTTTATTTTCAATATTTTGTTGCGAATCCTTTGGAGGCAATCACTGCCTTAAGTCTGGAACCCATGGACATCACCAAACGCTGGGTTTCCTCCTTCTTAATGCTTTGCCAGGCCTTTACAGCTGCAGCCTTCAGGTCTTGCTTGTTTGTGGGTCTTTCCGTCTTAAGTCTGGATTTGAGCAAGTGAAATGCATGCTCAATTGGGTTAAGATCTGGTGATTGACTTGGCCATTGCAGAATGTTCCACTTTTTTGCACTCATGAACTCCTGGGTAGCTTTGGCTGTATGCTTGGGGTCATTGTCCATCTGTACTTTGAAGCGCCGTCCGATCAACTTTGCGGCATTTGGCTGAATCTGGGCTGAAAGTATATCCCGGTACACTTCAGAATTCATCCGGCTACTCTTGTCTGCTGTTATGTCATCAATAAACACAAGTGACCCAGTGCCATTGAAAGCCATGCATGCCCATGCCATCACGTTGCCTCCACCATGTTTTACAGAGGATGTGGTGTGCCTTGGATCATGTGCCGTTCCCTTTATTCTCCAAACTTTTTTCTTCCCATCATTCTGGTACAGGTTGATCTTTGTCTCATCTGTCCATAGAATACTTTTCCAGAACTGAGCTGGCTTCATGAGGTGTTTTTCAGCAAATTTAACTCTGGCCTGTCTATTTTTGGAATTGATGAATGGTTTGCATCTAGATGTGAACCCTTTGTATTTACTTTCATGGAGTCTTCTCTTTACTGTTGACTTAGAGACAGATACACCTACTTCACTGAGAGTGTTGTGGACTTCAGTTGATGTTGTGAACGGGTTCTTCTTCACCAAAGAAAGTATGCGGCGATCATCCACCACTGTTGTCATCTGTGGACGCCCAGGCCTTTTTGAGTTCCCAAGCTCACCAGTCAATTCCTTTTTTCTCAGAATGTACCCGACTGTTGATTTTGCTACTCCAAGCATGTCTGCTATCTCTCTGATGGATTTTTTCTTTTTTTTCAGCCTCAGGATGTTCTGCTTCACCTCAATTGAGAGTTCCTTAGACCGCATGTTGTCTGGTCACAGCAACACCTTCCAAGTGCAAAACCACACACCTGTAATCAACCCCAGACCTTTTAACTACTTCATTGATTACAGGTTAACGAGGGAGACGCCTTCAGAGTTAATTGCAGCCCTTAGAGTCCCTTGTCCAATTACTTTTGGTCCCTTTAAAAAGAGGAGGCTATGCATTACAGAGCTATGATTCCTAAACCCTTTCTCCGATTTGGATGTGAAAACTCTCATATTGCAGCTGGGAGTGTGCACTTTCAGCCCATATTATATATATAATTGTATTTCTGAACATGTTTTTGTAAACAGCTAAAATAACAAAACTTGTGTCACTGTCCAAATATTTCTGGCCCTGACTGTATATATTCTATGTTAAATTAAAGACAAGAGTGAATCAGTTGAAGGGGAATCACATTTGCTTCGAAACTCACAAAAAATGGATTTGCCAGAATTCAAATTTTTGGATGATTTATTCAAATTGATTCAACGGATTCTTTTTATGGCCAGAAAGGGGTTACAAAAATTATACTCGACTTGATTTTCATTGATCCTAGCATCACAGCACCCGTCCTGGTACTTTCCTGCTTGCTTTCTTCCTCTGGCTCCCTTCTTCACTTACATCTTCACTCATGACCAACTATTAACCAGCTCGTTTTTCCAGTTTGGCAATCTTTTGTCAATGCCGTTAATCAATACTCTCAACAGTCAAAATGGGACATCATCACTTCAGGTCCAGTTGCAGACTACTAGACTACCAGACAATTTGACTGGTAAGTAATGCTTTATTACTGGGTTGTTGAAAAACAACTATAAATCAAAGTTCTTCTAAGCTTAGTATACTTAAATGGTTGTTTTCTGAAGATGCTCAGTTTCTAAATGCACTGTTAGGCTACTGCAACTATAAAACATTTGACAAATACGACACATAATGTACTATTGCAGTAGTAAGAAAAGGGATGAGCAAACTTGAACTCTAAATCTCAGGGTTTGTACCTGACTCCTAGTGTATGGAGTGGTCGAGTGTGGTGGAGTTTGGAGTTCAGATGCTGTTCCGATGCTGAATAAAGTTTGCTAAAAGGCTTCAGTGCAGCCAATCAACAAGTTTTTCAGCATGGGGAAAATGCCTGGATGCTGCTGGTAACAAAACTAAAAAAAGACTTAGGGTCCGCTCAATTTTTGAAAACCAGCCAAGATAAAGCAGACATCTGCGGGCTATAGCCCTCAGCTGTCTGCTTTACGTTGGCTGGTTATTAAAAATAGAGGGAATAACACACCGGTGTTTAAAATGATTAATAAATAAATTATTTAAAAAATTTCGTGGGGTCCCCTTAACTTTTAATAACCAGCCAAGGTAATGTAGACAGCTGAGGGATGGTATTTTTAGAATGGGAAGGCCCATGGTCGTTTGGCTCTACCCAGCCTAAAATAGCAGCTTACAGCCACCCTAGTGCACTCAACAGAAGTGTCAAATCTGCCAGCAATCGGAGTAATGTCAGTTGGCATTAAGGCCAGGGGTTAGTCATGGATAGGCCACTTTAAGACATCCCCATTACTAACCTGGTAAGTATAAGATAAAAAAACACACATAGGAAAATAGTTTATTTGATTAAATACTCCCCTACATGCCCTTGTTTTCCAATTTATTAATTAAAAAGAATACTCTCAGTTCCAATTTAATCCAATTGTGTAATGTCTACTGAATCCTATGGAGCCTGGTTGTTAGAATGATGCTCCCTAGGTCACTTGTAGTAAGTGGCAGACACAGAATTTATCATGCTTGTGAGAAATTCCCTTTCTGATGCTGACCACAAAAGACCTCTAAAGCCTTGTGTGAAAATTCTATGCTTACCTTTGTCTGCAAGTGGCCTATGGAGCTTTGTTATGACAACCAGTTTACCTAGGATTTGATGGACATTGTGGGACATTACACAAATGTATTAGGTAGGAACTTTGAGTACTTTTTTTTTTAAATTAATAAATTGGTGAACTAGGGAGTATGGGGGAGTACTTATTCAAATAAGCTTTTTCCCTGTTTTTGCATTTTTTTTTCTTTACACTAACTGGGATAGTAATGGGGGTGTTTGATAGAGGTCACTCCATTATTAACCCCTGGGCTTTATACCAGCAGAAATTACACAGCTTACATCAACGCCCCAAATATTACCCCATTTGCCACTGTACTATGGCAATCAGGAAGAGACAAGCAAAGCACCAGAATTGGCAAATCTAATGGATGTGCATTTCGTGAGTGGCTGTGGCTGCTATTTTGAGGCTGGAAGGGCCAAATAATTATGGGCGTTCTCAGCCTGATAATACCAGCCCCCAGCTGTCTGCTTTACCTTGGCTGGTTAAGAAAAATAGGGGGGACCCCATGATATTTTTTTTAAATTTTTATTTATTCCCTATCCACATTTGTTTGCAGGGCAATTGTCCTGCTCTTACATCCATTTTGTTTTCTTTTGCAGCCACCTAGCCCTTACTATGACAATTTTACAGTCCAAAAGTTTGGGTCCTCATTGACTTCTATGGGGTGTGTGGTTTCGGGGTCAAGTCCAGGTACTGAACCAAACGTTTAACTAAAGTTTGGCTGGACCCCGCGAACCCGAACATCCAAAGGTCTGCTCATCCCTAGTAAAGAAGAATAATGTAGAAGTCTTAGAATAAAACATAGAATCAAATACTAGATGGAGCTAGAGAGAGGAGAGCTGGTAGTACAGGAGCAGTGATTTATCACACAGTGATATGATATGGAAGTCAGCTGCAGCATTTTGAGAACACATTTTTGTCCATTCCCCATAAAGAAACCAGCCAACAATATTTCTCAAAGAAAAAAAAAAAATCAAAACTCTGTCTCTGCCAGAGAAAGTGTGCGTGTCACAAGTTTCTGTAGTAACTTTTGGATTTCCTATTCACTGCTTTTTGCAAAGTGGGGAATAATTGTGTTAACACAATATACAGACATTTAAGTGCAATTGTCCACCTCTTAAAGTATGGCTATCAGAAACTACTGTTTTTTCACACACTTATTTTAGTACTGAAATTTGACATCCAAGCATGTCACACCAATACTGTGGCCACTTGCTGCATTTGGCTTTTCAGACATTTATCTAGCATTCCTTCTTCAGAATTTTTGGGTAAGGAAGGATAGAATTGTGGTTTAAAATATTGATTAAATTTACTAAAGTGCAGTGAAAAAAATTAGGTTAATAATAATAATGGGAATGGATGGGGTAATGTAAAAGAAAAAAAAACATACTGGTAAAAAAATATGATAGCTGCACAGGCGCTCCCAGTGGCACCACCTGTATAAGCAATAGAAGTACCAAACGCAGGTCACAACTGACCTTCTTTAACTCCTTCAAACTTATTAGTGGGGAGGAAGCAGAGGATGTTTTGGAATATGTGGCCCATCATTCTTCTCAGTCACAAAAGGATAATGTTACCTCTAACAATGACAACGTCAGTTTGAGTCAGTGTTTTGAAAAATCTATTTCTCCACTGTCATAATAGTTAATCTTCTACATTGTGGATTTTTGAATCCAAAAATGATACCTATCTTTTCTGCCACGTATTCCCTTAAAGTCACAGGCTAAGCTAAAAAAGGGTTGTAGGTGGAGAAGTATCAAAATAGAAGGGCAAGAAAAGCTTGAAAAAGAAAGAGTATCCTTGCGAAACGCACGTCGGTGGTTCCTAGATCCATTTCTGGGGGTTCTGTTATGCCATGTAAATAGACTTCTACGGTTCCCTTGCACTAGCAGTTTAGGTAACTATGGCTTTTCTTGCCATTCTATTTTGATACTTCTCCACCTACAACCCTTTTGTATGATGGTCTATATGTAGAGGTTTGTCTCCTCCCCCTTATTTAGAAACCTGGGTATTATGCTGTGTTTGGGAGAGGTTGGATATTTATCATGCATTCCTAACAGGGGACCCTGCCATTCTCCTTCCAATCTTATGACACCCCCCATGTCTCTAAGTAGTGGTTTTTAATGTTTTTTATCACTGTTTGAGTTTTTCAATAAAATTGTATCAATTTTTGCACTAATACTCTGGCTCCTCTTGTTCTGATATATTTATGAGTAAGTGCTGATACTGGCTTAGCTGTACCAAGGCTAGGCCAGTATTTAATTGTATGGATCTTTGCTTGAGAACTGTTTGTTTACATGTTCACAGATGGAAATACACATGCAGCTATTATTTGTGGCGGCTCAGGCACAGGGTTCCACATAACCATTCTTTTCTTTGAATTTTCGGCAATGTAAAGGCTGTAGAGCATGAAAATAAGTTATGCTTACATATACAGTATATTGGAATACTGTCCTCCATCAGCATATGAAGCAAGATAGGGAAAAGTGGGAGACGTAAGCTGGCCAGCAGTATTATCAATGATAAAGCTATCCAAATAATCTTTCTTATTGCATTTATCTGTCTGGTAGCCACAGCACATCCTCAGATATTTTCTGGTCAATATCATCATCATCTACTGCTTGTCACAGTCTGACTACTTGTCATGGGTGTGTCACGTGAAACAGACAGTCATGAGGTTTCTGGCCACAGAAGGTCACAGCATCTGGCTGTGCAGAATGCTCCCTGATTTTCTGTTATTCCTGCTGTCAGTATTCACTAGTATAGGTAGCTTTCCTGCTGGATTCATTTCTCTCCCTTTTGGACCAAGCAGGTGTTTTACTTCCAGCCAGCTGTTAATCAGCAGTATTCCCTTGGTGTTTAAATGCCCCTTCCTTCCTTTCGAATGGTGCTGGTGATACTTTTCAGTTCCTTTAAGCCTAGGTTGAAAACAGGTGGTTTGTACTTCTCTGTGGTGTCGTTGCTGAAAACTCTGCTGAACTTCTACCTGAGTCACCTAATGATAAATAGTTCATGCTTTTCCCCATGTGTGTTCCCCTTGTGTCTTCTATAGTTGTTTAGTGGGGTAGTCGAAGAGCTCACCCCAACTGTTCCCTATTTAGGACCAACACTAGGGATACCTAGGGTCAGGTATCTGGCTCCGCATATACGTGCTAAACCTATCTAGGGTGGTGAGGGATCCCAGGCACCAGCAGTAGGTTCAGTCAGGAGTCACCATCTTCCCTTTCCCTAAATACAGGGTCTCCCTTCCCTTTCACCGTTCGCTTGGTACTTCCCCATACCTAGCGAGACACTACTCCTTCTCTTCCTTCTTTATTTCACCATTAGATATCCATACCTGATTATGTGTCAAGGAAACAATCTTACACTCCTATTTATTCAATTGTGTGCAAGTTACTAATGCACCCTTTGCTGGATTCCACTGTCTTTTTAAAAATCATAGTCTGTAAGCCTCACTTAAAGATACCCAGCCTACATTATGTCTTATTAAAAGGGGAGTTCACTCTCTGCTCTAATGTACAGGAGAATGTGCACCAGTCCAGTGACTTTGCAATAAGCTTGAAAGTGCACTGCACTGTCGACGCATGGAGCAGCATTTATGGACTGGGACAATATATGTCTTTTATGACCAGAGTGTCAATGTTTAAAGTGTCTGCAAAGAACCACCGGAAACAGGATAGCTGAAGAAACACTGCAAGTTTGAAAGTTAGTTCCGTTTCCAATGCGAGGAGATGCTAATTAGGGATGATCGAATACCTAAATATCTGCCTTCTCGATTATCCAACGAATAGGTCAGCACTATTCGACTATTCACAAATATTCGATACGCAATGTAAGTCTATAGGAAACTCGAATAATTTCACAATGGACCTAACGGTGAGCTGTGGTGACTGAGGAAAAGGCTGAAATGGATGGGAAAAGGTAGAAACAGTATGGGCACAGCCTGTAGAAAGTGCTTGACTGCATTTCTGGTGTCTTGGAAGCTTTTATATAGTCGCCAGAACAGCTCTCAAACCAAATCACTTTTTTGACGAACAGAATGCATGTCTTTCGGTCTCTCTCTCTGTCTATCGGTCTCTCCCTCTCCCCCCCCTCTCTCATACTCACCGATCACTGACCGATCACTGGCACAGCGCTGAACGGCTGTCACACTGCTCTGGTGGCTTCTCCAGCTTTTGAAAATGCTGGCTGCTCATTATTCCATCTCGTATTCCCTGCTTCACCTGCCCACTGGTGCCTATGATGGGTTGCATTCAGACGCGCCCCCACACTGAGTGACAGCTGTCTCACCGCAACCAACCACAGCGGCCGGTCGGCAGGTATTTGTAGTACAGTAAAATAAATAAATAATTAAAAAAAAGGCATGTGGTCCCCCCCAATTTTGAAACCAGCCAAAGTAAAGCCACATGGCTGAAGGCTGATATTCTCAGGATAGGGAGCCCCACATTATGGGGAGCCCCCCAGCCTAAAAATATCAGCCAGCATCCGCCCAGATGCGACAGTCCCAGGACTCTACCCGGCTCATCTAAAATTGCCCTGTGAGGTGGCAATCGGGGTAATAAGGAGTTAATGGCAGCCCATAGCTGTCACTAAGTCCTAGGTTAATCATGGCAGGCATCTAAGAGACGCCCCCAATGATTAACCTGTAAGTGAAATTAAATAAACACATACACCCGAAAAAATCCTTTATTTGGAATAAAAGACAAAAAAACCCACCCTCCTTCACCACTTTATTAAAATCCCCAAAAACCCCTCCAGGTTTGGCGTAATCCACACGAGGTCCCACGACGCACCCAGCTCTGCTACATGAAGCTGACAGGAGCTGCCGTAGAACACTGCCGCTCCTAGTGAGATCCATGCAGCAACTGAAGTGAGCCACACGATCAGCGGAGATGTCACTCAAGTTACCCGTGGCCACAGCTCTCAGGTGGAGGACTGCAGCTGGCCACGGGTCACCTGAGTTACACGTACTAGAAAAAAATGCACATTGAAAATAAAAAAACATTTTCATCTCACCAGTCTCCAGCGACGCTCTGTGCAGCCTCTGCTCTCTGCAGCTTCCTGGCCAGCTGATTATGGCACGCATATTCAGAGCCAACCCGGAAGTAGCTGCAGAGGTGAGAGACAGCGGGGGCCGGATGTTGCAGAGATGGAGACTTCAGCACCATGGACAGCAGGAACGGGGCAGGTGAGTATACATTCATATGCAATCACGGAGTACGGATCAGATATCACAGATTGCACATGGACAACCCACGTGTGCCGTGAATCACGGCACATGGAGAACCATATGCGTTTTTTACACGTCAGTGAAAAATGTCTGTGTTTTTCACTGACGTGTGAAACAAGCCTAAGAGATGGTTTGGATATTTCATTCATTCCTACATGTCGAAGCATGGCATCCATGCCAATCTGATGAAGAAACAGAATGATTAGCCTGAGTGAAGCAAGGCTACTAAATTTACACTCATAAGATTTCAACAAGGATTGATGAGGAAACAGCAACTTGTACATGTTCATCAACACCTGGGGTTGTTGGGAACCATCAAGAAATATGTGAAATTTCAGAAAGATGTGGAGGATAGGGATAAGGAAGAGCAGCATGGAATGAGGATGACAGACTGTAAAATTTATGAGGACAACAACAATGATGCTGGCTATGATGACCAACCATCACAGTGAGGTGCAAAAAAGTTAAGAAAAGGAACCTTCGATCATGCTAGCAAGCATGACAAGCCGCATGCTCAACTGCTTATGAGCTGACAGCGGTATTGTTAGTAACAAGAAAATGAAAGACTATTGAATAGCCATTATTACAAATCTTTGCTGTAAAAGCAAAATAAGAGATTATTTTTCCAGCTTTAGATAGGGAGTTAAAGTTATTGCATTACCGGGAGAAGCTGTATTCCTGCCTGGTCAATCTTTTGCTGAACAAGTTCCTGAGTGATGACTACAGGAGAGCCCTCTGCTATCACCACAGAACCATTGCTAAGGCTAAAACATGTAGCCTAGGCAGCAGCTAGTATAAAAAAAATTAAGGACTAGACATTTTATCTGATGACTGACACACATTAGCAAGCAAAGATTCACTGCTTGAACAGGGGTTCAGTCATACATAGACTGTTTCCTTTCTCTGGAAGATATCCTGATTTCTGACCACAGAGACTTCAGGATTAGTAGATTTGACCAGTGGCAAGAACTGGCCTAGTTTATCATAGACATACTGTATTGTCCAACTTCCAATAACCTGTCCCAGGTACCCTGAGTGGGTATTCAGCACAGCATGTGGCTTTGTTGCACTGAAGCAGATTGTCCACCTCAAATGTGAAAAGCCTTACATTTGTTAAAATGATTTAGGCATTTATATTCACCTATTAATCAGGTATTTTCATAATTTCATCTGTCTGCCTGTCCATTCCTTTCTACACTGTTCTGCTGGTGCTAGAACTGATGCCCCACACCCAATCAGTCACCTGCCTGCTGAGCATGTTATATCCATACTGGGGTGGCCAGTGTTGGCCCTACATAGCTAGACATCTCCTTGCCTTTTCCTTTATATTCTATATGTCGAAAAGCAGGGGGAATCGGATGTATGCCACGCTATCACCAGAGGAATCAATGTTGATTATTTCATCTCTTTATTATTTGTTCAGGTCAACGCGTTTCAGAGATCAGTGTCCCCTTCATCAGGACTACAAAGAAACATCAACAATCTACTGTGACAGAGGAAGAGCCTATATATATACATGTACAAATACGTCAGAGGATCGACTGCTGTATTTCAAATACTGGCGGGATCCTTGACAGTTACAATAACAGCAGCTCAAATAGAAGATCAATGCTTCAAAATACAGTGTACAATAACCTTGATGTATATAATTTCAAATCTCATAAAATTGTGAACATTTAAAAAAAAAAAAATTAAATTTTTTTTAAGGAAAAAGAAGGAAGAAAAACAAAATATTTGCTGCTGCTATGGTTCCAGTGGTGTCAGAACTTACATTCCTGGGGTTCAAATGATCATGTTGTGCATGCAAGCCCTACACCCAATCAATGCAGGCTTTCCTGTCTCTGCCTTTGGACCGTTAACTAATTAACTGGAAGTGAGAGCTGCAGCTGGCTGCTCATTTCCTCTTGATTACTTAAGCTTTAGAAGGCAGGGACAGAAAAGCCGGCACAGATTGGGTGAAGGTCTCATGTGTACAACAATGCCACATGAGCAGGTGGAGCACGAGTTTGAAGACCACGAGAACAAAGCTGGCAGTGAATGTAAGTATAATTTTTTTATTATGGGCACAAAAATGGAGAAAGAGAAGGGGCTGTCCTAGTTGTGGACAACCCCTTTAAAGAGCTTGAAAGGGAAGAGGTAAAATGCAATATAATTACAATTAAATAAATCAATGAAACTTCAGTGTGTTATAACATTTGTTCAGGGCAACTCGAGCTTTTGCAGGACTTGTAATTTGTGGAGGCTCAATTCACTTTAAATGGAATGTTTGGGAAAAATTCTGTGAAGGTGGAAAATTTGAATTTTAAAAGATTCACTAATCTCTACTAATTACATATTCAGCCACTAATCATGAGTAATATATGGCTGGCTACTGGTTCTTCTACTTATACAATCATGAGGGTTTTTTGAGGCAAGGCTTATAATATTTTTTTTACTGCCAAGCCATACTGAATTTTTAAAAAATAGGTTATTTTATTGATAAAAGTAAGAAATGTAAATAATAAAAAAAAATGAGAAAAATGTAGTCCTTTGAAACTGTAGGGGAGCCATGCTGCTGACTCTGTTGGAAACTTTGTTTAACCAATACAATGTTACTGAATATAACATAATTTATAAAAGTCTGAATATGGAACAGGGGATTGAGAGCTCCACATGGAGCAAATTAGCTTCTTTCTATATTTTCTATATGAAAGCTACTGTATCTGCACTTTACAGTTTATAAATTTCAATAGTAAATATTAGATAAGCACTAATTTAAAATTACTTTTTAACCTTGTAGGGTTGTGTTCTTGGTTTCTGTCAAAAAAATATACAATAGACATATTTTTGTTTGTTTACTCTGTTTATGTAATTTTTCTTAAAAAAATGTGAAAGTTCTAAGATATAGCCATAAAAGTTGCTTTACACTTTGTAAACAATTTTTTGGGATGTTAGTATTTTAACCATAACATATTTTTCTTGCATATTTTCCAACTCCAAGCTGTGTATACTTGACAGCTTTTTGGTCGTACAGTAGATGACATGATGTGTTCTTCATTAATAAGGGAGGATGTGGGCTAAGGATATCAATACCTTTTACAAAGGGGGCCAAATTATTAGGCAGCTTGTTTTCCTCAGGTAAGATCAGCTGAAAAAGAGATTTAACTGACCGTGAAAAGTCAGAAATTATTACAAGTCTTATAGAAGGGATTCCGCACTCTTGAAATTGCTAAGATAGTGGGGCATGATCACAAAACCATCCATAGTTTTATTGCAAAATTTATCATGGTCGCAAAAAACTAATTAAGAGAAAAAAATACACATTAAATGCCAAATATTTGAGAATAAGCATGAAGTAGAAGTGGCGGACGTGGATACTTGCAGCAGTGACAGTGGATATTGTAGGAGGTAGGCTGTCATGAATATTTGCAGCAGTGGATATTATAGAATGCAGCTGACATAGATACATGCAGGCAGCGGATATCATGGAAGCGGCTGGTGTGGAAAGTTGCAGCAACTTCCAACTTGTCATGTATTGAAACATAGATCAGAATTGGCATCAGCACACATCACAGTAACAGCAGAGGCAGCACAGAAAGGGACCTGAGAGCTAGAAACATATAGAACTCATTACCCAGGCATCTCCCTTAAGGGGAAGGTGCCTTAAATACCTGATGTTTCTCAGTTGAGCTAAGAGGCACTTCCTGGTCAGGGCATAATAACCCTTAAGAAAAAGGCTGCATCCATATGTGCACCCTACGGGCATTGCCAGGAGGCCTGTGCAGCATGCCCATGTCCTGGGAGACAGCAGCAAGAACCGGGGAAGGCGCAAACACAGCTGGGTTATTGGAAATGTGAGAGTTATGGCATCTCCGCCAGGGTGGATAGGACAGTGTGGGGACGTTGGTATGGGCTGCTTTACACTGGTATAGAAAGGAGAGGGTCCTGCCCTTGTGAACAGAGACAATAAGTTAGGGCTTTTTTGACAGCTCCTGGTGGTGGTGAGCTGGCAGCGGGTATTGCAGGCTGTAAGCTTTCTTAAGGAGATGGGTTTTCAAGTTCTGTTTGAAAAGTTTTGAGTATGGCGGATAATCAGACATGTTGGGGCATGGATTTCAGATGATGGGGATAATCAGAAGAAGTCTTGGAAGCAATTGGGTGAGGAATGTTTAAACATGGAGTAGAGAAGAAGGTCTTGGGAGGACCAGCAAATACATATCGGAAGATATATGGAGATTAGTTTGAAGATAGACGATAGAATATGGATAGCTTATGCAGGACAATGCTCTATACATACAAGTACTTCACTATCTTATAAGGCCTTAAATGTAAATAATAATGACATGGCCCTCTTTTTCAGCTGACCTAAACTTATTAAAAAATTGGGAAAATGGGAAATTTACAACAGAGTCTGGGAAGCTGCGATTAGTGTTACACAAAAAGTTGATCATTAACACATTAGGAAACTGACAGACTCCATGAATGAAAAGCTTATAAATGTTATTAAAAAGAAAGGAGGCTATATTCATAACTGATATATACATTTTGAGCTGTTTCATTATTATTCTCACTTTAGATGAAAGTAAATCATTGAGAATGGAAAATATAAATTTTTTGGTTTACCTGGTAAATTAATCTGCTCACTAATACTTGCCCAATGATTCTGTACATATAGATATTCTCTTAAAAAAAAGAGAAAACTTTGTTTACTTTCTGAAATATATAGATTTATTAACTAGTGATGAGCGAGTACTAAAAAGCTCGGGTGCTCGAAGCTCGGGCCGAGCCTCCCAAGATACTCGTGTACTCGGCCCGAGCAACGAGCCCAATGTTATCCTATGGGAGACCCGAGTATTTTTGTGAAATGACCTCCTGGCAGCATGGAGAAACCCTAAAAATGGCACAAAAGTCTCAGAAGAGTGCTCAAATGACATGGCAACAGCATGGGGAAGACCCCTTGAAGCATTTATCACTCAAAAGTCACAGCTGTGAACAATTTTGTCCGCGTTTTACGCCATTTTTACGGACTCACCAGAAAACCTTCCAAAATGACCCCAAAATGATTTTTCATGGCAGAAATGTTAAGGGCACATACCCAATAGTGAGATAGAGCTGGTGTATGTTACTTTTTGAGATTAATACATGAAAGATTTTACGTGAAAACATTGTGTGGCACTCCGATGTCCCTGAGAAGAGACGTACATGAAGGCCTCTTGAGTCTAATGTGCCCATTTTGAGGAAGTGAGTCTTTGTAGTATTTTCCTTTGCCAGGGCAGTCCAAAATTGTGAGGTTCACCAATGTCCCTGGATAGAGACGTGCATGATGGCCTGTAAACCTGAAGTGCCCATTGTAAGGAAGTGGGTCTATTTTAGTATAGCCCTTTGCCAGGGCAGCCAAAAATTGGGAGGCTCCACATTGTCCCTGGATAGAGACGTGCATGATGGCCTGTAAACCTGAAGTGCCCATTGTAAGGAAGTGGGTCTATTTCAGTATAGCCCTTTGCCAGGGCAGCCAAAAATTGGGAGGCTCCACATTGTCCCTGGATAGAGACGTGCATGATGGCCTGTAAACCTGAAGTGCCCATTGTAAGGAAGTGGGTCTATTTCAGTATAGCCCTTTGCCAGGGCAGCCAAAAATTGGGAGGCTCCACATTGTCCCTGGATAGAGACGTGCATGATGGCCTGTAAACCTGAAGTGCCCATTGTAAGGAAGTGGGTCTATTTCAGTATAGCCCTTTGCCAGGGCAGCCAAAAATTGGGAGGCTCCACATTGTCCCTGGATAGAGACGTGCATGATGGCCTGTAAACCTGAAGTGCCCATTGTAAGGAAGTGGGTCTATTTTAGTATAGCCCTTTGCCAGGGCAGCCAAAAATTGGGAGGCTCCACATTGTCCCTGGATAGAGACGTGCATGATGGCCTGTAAACCTGAAGTGCCCATTGTAAGGAAGTGGGTCTATTTCAGTATAGCCCTTTGCCAGGGCAGCCAAAAATTGGGAGGCTCCACATTGTCCCTGGATAGAGACGTGCATGATGGCCTGTAAACCTGAAGTGCCCATTGTAAGGAAGTGGGTCTATTTTAGTATAGCCCTTTGCCAGGGCAGCCAAAAATTGGGAGGCTCCACATTGTCCCTGGATAGAGACGTGCATGATGGCCTGTAAACCTGAAGTGCCCATTGTAAGGAAGTGGGTCTATTTTAGTATAGCCCTTTGCCAGGGCAGCCAAAAATTGGGAGGCTCCACATTGTCCCTGGATAGAGACGTGCATGATGGCCTGTAAACCTGAAGTGCCCATTGTAAGGAAGTGGGTCTATTTTAGTATAGCCCTTTGCCAGGGCAGCCAAAAATTGGGAGGCTCCACATTGTCCCTGGATAGAGACGTGCATGATGGCCTGTAAACCTGAAGTGCCCATTGTAAGGAAGTGGGTCTATTTTAGTATAGCCCTTTGCCAGGGCAGCCAAAAATTGGGAGGCTCCACATTGTCCCTGGATAGAGACGTGCATGATGGCCTGTAAACCTGAAGTGCCCATTGTAAGGAAGTGGGTGTATTTCAGTATAGCCCTTTGCCAGGGCAGCCAAAAATTGGGAGGCTCCACATTGTCCCTGGGTAGAGACGTGCATGATGGCCTCAAAACATTAAGTGTCCATTTTAAGGAAGTGGGTCTATTTCAGTATAGCCCTTTGCCAGGGCAGCCAAAAATTGGGAGGCTCCACATTGTCCCTGGATAGAGACGTGCATGATGGCCTGTAAACCTGAAGTGCCCATTGTAAGGAAGTGGGTCTATTTTAGTATAGCCCTTTGCCAGGGCAGCCAAAAATTGGGAGGCTCCACATTGTCCCTGGATAGAGACGTGCATGATGGCCTGTAAACCTGAAGTGCCCATTGTAAGGAAGTGGGTGTATTTCAGTATAGCCCTTTGCCAGGGCAGCCAAAAATTGGGAGGCTCCACATTGTCCCTGGATAGAGACGTGCATGATGGCCTGTAAACCTGAAGTGCCCATTGTAAGGAAGTGGGTGTATTTCAGTATAGCCCTTAGGCAGGGCAGCCAAAAATTGGGAGGCTCCACGTTGTCCCTGGGTAGAGACGTGCATGAGGGCCTCAAAACATTGTTCCCATTGCAAAGGAGCGGGTCTCCTGTCGTTGTAATGTCCATTCTGCAAAGAATGGGCGAAAAAATTTACCACTGGGGGTATACCTGAAACAAAGACCTAACTATTGTAACGGTCATCATGATGGCGCATGAGGAGAAGGAGGAGCAGTCCAGCGATTATCCAAAGTCGAGAAGTGTACCCATGGGTGAGTGGAGGTACATGGCAAACTTTAAACTCCGCTCTCATTTGCTGGTGGTGTGGTGAAGTCTGGCCCAATCCAACCCTTGTTCATCTTTATCAGAGTCAGCCTGTCAGCATTTTCAGTTGACAGGCGGGTGCGTTTATCTGTAATGATTCCACCTGCGGCACTAAAAACACGCTCTGACAAAACGCTAGCAGCAGGGCAGGCCAGGACTTCCAAGGCGTAGAGAGCCAATTCATGCCACGTGTCCAGCTTGGATACCCAATAATTGTAAGGCACAGAGGAATGTCGGAGTACAGTTGTTCGATCTGCAAGGTACTCCTTCAGCATCTGGGCAAACTTAGGATTTCTTGTGGCACTACCCCGCACCTCAGGGGCTGTGGTACGTGAGGGGCTGAGAAAACTGTCCCACATCTTAAAGACTGTTCCCCTACCTCTGGCGGATTGGACTTGTGCCTCTCTCGGCTGTACGCCTCGGTTGTCCACTGATTCCTGACCTATGCCGCTAGCGTTTTGTGAGGGGAATGCTTTGCCTACTTCCGTGAGTATGGCCTTCCGAAACTGCTGCATTTTGGTTGACCTCTCCTCCACGGGAATAAGAGACAAAAAGTTCTCCTTGTAGCGTGGGTCTAACAGTGTTACCAACCAGTAATGATTGTCGGCCAAGATGTTCTTAACGCGAGGGTCACGAGACAGGCAGCTTACCATAAAGTCAGCCATGTGCGCCAGACTCTTAACAGCCAGGACTTCAGTAGCCTGACCAACAAGATGACTGAACATGCTGTCCTCCTCCTCCTCCTCCTCCTCCTCCTCCTCCTCCTCCTCATCTACCCTGTCCTCTGGCCAGCCACGCTGAATCGAGGATATGACTGGTGTGCATGTCATATCCTCAATTTGGCCGGAGAGTTGCTCCATGTCTTCATCCTCCTCCTCGTCATAGTCCTCCACTGCACGTTGTGATGAGACGAGGCTGGGCTGTGTGTTATCACCCACACCCACTACTGTTTCTTGCTGCAACTCATCGCGCTCCGCCTGCAATGCATCATGTTTGTTTTTCAGCAGGGACCGTTTTAGAAGGCAGAGTAGCGGTATGGTGACGCTAATAATGGCGTCATCACCACTCACCATCTTGGTGGAGTCCTCAAAGTTTTGGAGGATGGTACATAGGTCTGACATCCATCTCCACTCCTCAGGTGTTATGTGTGGAGTTTGACCCATTTCCCGACGGCTTAGGTGATGCAGGTACTCAACAACTGCCCTCTTCTGCTCACATATCCTGACCAACATGTGCAGAGTTGAATTCCAACGCGTGGGGACATCACACACCAGTCTGTGAGCCGGAAGATGCAAACGGCGCTGAAAGCCGGCAAGGCCGGCTGAAGCAGTAGGTGACTTTCGAAAATGTGCAGACAGGCGGCGAACTTTTACCAGCAGATCAGACAGCTCTGGGTATGACTTTATAAACCGCTGAACCACGAGGTTGAGCACATGGGCCACGCATGGAACATGTGTCAGCTGGCCTCGCCTCAAAGCCGCCACCAGGTTCCGGCCATTGTCACAAACGACCTTTCCTGGCTTTAGGTTCAGAGGTGTGAGCCAGTGATCTGCCTGCTGTTTCAGAGCTGTCCACAGCTCTTCTGCATTGTGGGGTTTGTCACCTATGCAGATTAGCTTCAGCACAGCCTGTTGCCGCTTCGCCGAGGCAGTGCTGCAGTGCTTCCAGCTTGTGACTGGTGTGGAGGGCACAGTGGATGAGGATGCGCAGGAGGAGGAGGAGGCTGAAGAGCATGACATTCCGGAGCTGTAGAGTGTGGGTGAAACACTGACTGAGGTAGGGCCTGCAAACCTTGGTGTGGGAAGGACGTGTTGCGTCCCTCGCTCAGACTGGGTCCCAGCTTCCACAATATTAACCCAGTGTGCCGTCAACGAGATGTAGCGGCCTTGCCCACAAGCACTTGTCCACGTGTCTGTGGTTAGGTGGACCTTGGGTGAAACAGCGTTGTTCAGGGCACGTGTGATGTTTTGTGACACGTGGTTATGCAACGCGGGGACGGCACACCGGGAGAAATAGTGGCGGCTGGGGACCGAGTAACGTGGGACAGCTGCCGCCATCAGGTCACGGAATGCTTCTGTCTCCACCAGCCTAAAAGGCAACATTTCCAGCGCAAGCAGTCGCGAAATGTTAGCATTTAGAACTGTGGCATGTGGGGTGTTGGCAGTGTATTTGCGCCTGCGTTCAAAGGTTTGCTGAATGGATAACTGAACGCTGCGCTGGGACAAGGACGTGCTTGATGATGGTGTTCTTTCTGCGTAGGCAACTGCAGGTGCAGGAGTGGAGGAGGCTTGTTCGCAGGCAGCATGGACAGAGGATTGGCTCGCATGCACAACCAGCGAAGACGTAGCAGTGACATCAGCAAGCACTGCTCCTCGACTCTGTTGTACTTCCCACAAAGTCGGGTGCTTGGCTGACATGTGCCTGATCATGCTGGTGGTGGTCAGGCTGCTAGTTTTGGTACCCCTGCTGATGCTGGCACGGCAGGTGTTGCAAATGGCCTTTTTTGAATCATCTGGATCCAACTTAAAAAACTGCCAGACTCGTGAAGACCTAACATTTGTACAGGCACCTTGTGTCGTCGTGTTGTTCCGGGGAACGGTTGCCTGACTTCTGCCTGGGGCCACCACCCTGCTTCTTACTGCCTGTTGTGATGCTACGCCTCCCTCCCCCTGTGCACTGCTGTCCTCGCTCTGCATATCCTCCTGCCAGGTTGGGTCAGTTACTGGATCATCCACCACGTCGTCTTCCTCTTCCGCACCCTGCTCCTCCTCCTGACTTGCTGACAATTGTGTCTCATCATCGTCCACCACTTGTTGAGACACGTTGCCAACTTCGTGAGAACGTGGCTGCTCAAATATTTGGCCATCTGTACAGACGATCTCCTCATGACCCACTTCAATATGAGCTGGCGAGAGGCCAGAATGTGTGAATGGAAACGTGAACAGCTCTTCCGAGTGTCCAAGTGTGGGATCATTAATGTCCGAGGAGGACGTGTACTCAGCCTGGTGGTAGGAAGGAGGATCAGGTTCAGAAATGTGCGGTGCAGTATCACGGCTACTGACACTTGACCGTGTGGAAGACAGAGTGTTTGTGGTGGTGCCAATCTGACTGGAAGCATTATCCGCTATCCAACTAACAACCTGTTGACACTGGTCTTGGTTCAAGAGCGGTGTACTGCTGCGGTCCCCAAGAATTTGGGACAGGACGTGCGAGCGACTAGATGTGGCCCTTTGTTGTGGCGAAATTAGAGCTTGCTCACGACCTCGGCCTCTGCCTGCACCACCATCACGTCCACTTCCTTGTTCCTTGCCAATGCCCTTGCGCATTTTGCAATGCTGTGCACTGCTGACGTGTATATTCACTACTTGTGCGTTATATCAAAGTTTCTGGAAATTGCACACAAGTGCACCTGTACGCTGCCACCGACAGGCACACACGTGCGGTTTTTAAATGCAAGCACGGACGCAATAATAACCTAACACAGGTTTTAGGAGCAAAAATTAAGAACTCTGACACTATCAGCCACTGCTGACTGACGTGTATTATACACTACACTTGTGCGTTATATAATAGTTTGGTAAACGCACACCAGTGCACCTGTACGCTGCCACCAACAGGCACACACGTGCGGTTTTAAAAACCAAGCACGGACGCAATAATAACCTAACACAGGTTTTAGGAGCAAAAATTAAGAACTCTGACACTATCAGCCACTGCTGACTGACGTGTATTATACACTACACTTGTGCGTTATATAATAGTTTGGTAAACGCACACCAGTGCACCTGTACGCTGCCACCAACAGGCACACACGTGCGGTTTTAAAAACCAAGCACGGACGCAATAATAACCTAACACAGGTTTTAGGAGCAAAAATTAAGAACTCTGACACTATCAGCCACTGCTGACTGACGTGTATTATACACTACACTTGTGCGTTATATAATAGTTTGGTAAACGCACACCAGTGCACCTGTACGCTGCCACCAACAGGCACACACGTGCGGTTTTAAAAACCAAGCACGGACGCAATAATAACCTAACACAGGTTTTAGGAGCAAAAATTAAGAACTCTGACACTATCAGCCACTGCTGACTGACGTGTATTATACACTACACTTGTGCGTTATATAATAGTTTGGTAAACGCACACCAGTGCACCTGTACGCTGCCACCAACAGGCACACACGTGCGGTTTTAAAAACCAAGCACGGACGCAATAATAACCTAACACAGGTTTTAGGAGCAAAAATTAAGAACTCTGACACTATCAGCCACTGCTGACTGACGTGTATTATACACTACACTTGTGCGTTATATAATAGTTTGGTAAACGCACACCAGTGCACCTGTACGCTGCCACCAACAGGCACACACGTGCGGTTTTAAAAACCAAGCACGGACGCAATAATAACCTAACACAGGTTTTAGGAGCAAAAATTAAGAACTCTGACACTATCAGCCACTGCTGACTGACGTGTATTATACACTACACTTGTGCGTTATATAATAGTTTGGTAAACGCACACCAGTGCACCTGTACGCTGCCACCAACAGGCACACACGTGCGGTTTTAAAAACCAAGCACGGACGCAATAATAACCTAACAGGTTTTTTTGGGGAGCGACAATTACAGTACAGACAAGTCAGACACTATCTGGACTGTTTTACACTGTGTACACCAGCCCCAGATATGAAGGCTGGTATACGGTCACCACTACCCTGCCTGCCTGCCTGCCTGTATACTGCTACAATAGTCCTGACAAGGACTCTTTTGGTCACTAGCCTGTATTCAGACCTGGCTATACCCTGCCTGTATATAGCAACAATAGTCCTGAGAAGGACTCTGCTACTGTACGCCGACCTGGCTATACCCTGCCTGCCTGTATACAACTAGAATAGTCCTGAGAAGGACTTTTGGTCACACTGTTTGCAGCCCTGCAACTGAAAAAGCTATAAAGGGCCGCAAAGCTTTCCCTGAATCAGCGACACTCTCCCTACACTCACTGTCAGAATAGCTGTGAGCAGAGCACAGCGCGCCGGCCTATATAAAGGCTCGGTGACGCTGTGCAGGCCGGCCAATCACTGCAATTCCACAACTAACAGGGCTGTGGCATTGCAGTGGTCTGCCAGCCAATCCCTGCATGAGGGCTGGCTCTCAAAAGAGCGCCAACATGCAGAAATGAAGACCACGAGTAAAGCACGAGTATCGCGAGATTACTCGGTCCCCGCCGAGCAGCCCGAGTACAGTGATACTCGTGCGAGTACCGAGTAGTGACAAGCATGCTCGCTCATCACTATTATTAACCTTTTAGATTGGCCGTCAGAATTTTAGTTCACTAAAAAAATGAATCATCAGAAATACAAATTGCCTAATAATTGTGCACACAATGTATGTGCTCAACATATTTATTAACTGCTTACAGTTCAGCCATTTTACGCATTTTTTTCTGTTTTCTTTTTCCTTTTAGCTCTCTGTCCTTAAAAGATATCAACTTCATTTTTGCATTTTCGCTTAAATTGCCATATGTGGAATTGTATTTGTCAGTGTAAGTTTAGTCATTTTGAAATGGTATCAATTTAGGGTGCGAATAATGTCTGGAAAAAACTTTTCAATCTCTTATGGATAAAAAGGAAATATAAAAAAAAACCAATTCAGCAAATTTTTTCAGATTTTTTAATGTTCACTAAGAGTTAAAAGGACCATATTTACTTTATTCTGGAGGTCAAAATAATTATGGAGAATACAAATTTATATTGCTTTCTATCTTTTACACAATAAAAAAAATCTTTGTTTTTTGTGTTTTCATATTTTCAGACATAACTTTCTTGTCTTATAAGAATGTAAGGGCTTGTTGTTTTTTTTCTGGTGGGAAAAAAAAATATATTTTTGACCATGCTCAGCTATATACTGTGGAAACCAGAAGTCTACATACACTATCTAAAAAGACACATATACATGTTTTCCTCAGTATCTGATATAAAATCAGAATATATCTTTCCAGTTTTAGATCAATTAGGATTACCTAAAATATTTATATTTGCCCAATGCCAGAATAATGAGAGAGAGAATGTCTTAACACATTTTTATTACTTTCTGCAATGTCAAAAACTTACATTCATTTCTTTAGTATTTGATACCATTGCCCTTAAATTGTATGACTTTGATCAAATGTTTTGCAAATCCTTTCAAAAGCTTCTCAAAATAGTTGATTTAGTAAGAATTTGGTCTCATTCCTCCTGACAGAACTGGAGTAACTGAGCCATGTTTGTAGGACGCCTTGAGGTCCAGTCACACTAAGCAACTTACCAGCGATCCCAACAACGATAGGGATCGCTGGTAAGTTGCTAGGAGGTTGCTGGTGAGATGTCACACTGCGACGCTCCAGCGATCCCACCAGCAACCTGACCTGGCAGGGATCGCTGGAGCGTCGCTACACGAGTTGCTGGTGAGCTCACTAGCAACCAGTGACCAGCCCCCAGCGCCGCGTGGAAGATGCTGCGCTTGGTAACTAAGGTAAATATCGGGTAACCAACCCGATATTTACCTTGGTTACCAGTGCACGGAGCTACAGAACAGAGCAGAGAACAGGGAGCAGCGCACACTGAGCGCTGGCTCCCTGCCCTCCTAGTTACAGCACACATCGGGTTAATTACCCGATGTGTGCTGCAGCTAAATGTGCACAGAGCAGGAGCCGGCACTGACAGTGAGAGCAGCGGAGGCTGGTATCAAAGGTAAATATCGGGTAACCAAGGACAGGGCTTCTTGGTTACCCGATGTTTACATTGGTTACCAGCCTCTGCAGAAGCCGGCTCCTGCTGCCTGCACATTTAGTTGTTGCTGTCTCGCTGTCACACACAGCGATCTGTGCTTCACAGCAGGACAGCAACAACTAAAAAATGGCCCAGGACATTCAGCAACAACCAACGACCTCACAGCAGGGGCCAGGTTGTTGCTGGATGTCACACACAGCAACATCGCTAGCAACGTCACAAAAGTTGTTCGTTTGCAGCGATGTTGCTAGCGATGTTGCTTAGTGTGACGGGGCCTTTGCTCACATCTGCCTTTTCAGCTTTGCCCATAAATTTTCAATAGCATTGAGATCTGGGATTTGTGATGGCCACTCCAAAACATTATCTTTGTTATCCTTAAGCCATTTAGTAACCCCTTTGGCGGTATAATTCGGGTCATTGTCCATTTGGAAGACCCATTGCCGCCCAAGCTTTAAGTTTCTGGCTGATGTCTTGAGATGTTGCTTTAGTATTGCCACATAATCTTCTTTCCTCATGATGCCATTTATTTTGTGAAGTCCACCAGTCCCTTCTGCAGCAAAACAACAACATAACATGATGCTGCCACCCCCATGTTTAATAGTTGGGATGGTGTTCTCAGGCTTCAAAGTTTCTCCCTTTTTCCTCTAAATGTAGTAATGGTCATTAGGGCCAAACAGTCCAATTTTAGTTTCATTAGTTGTGTGCATTTGCAGAAATTAATCTGTCCTGTTTTGTGCTTCTTTTTGAATAATGGCTTCTATCTGGCAGAGTGGCCTTTCAGCCCATGTTGATACAGTACTCGTTTAACTGTGGATAATGACACAAACTTACCAGCTTTCGCTAGCATCTTCACAAGGTCCTTTGCTTTTGTTCTTGGGTTGATATGCACATGTCTGACCAAAGCGCTTTCCTGTCTGGTACACAGAACCAGTCTCATTCCTGAGCAATATGATGGCTGGACATTCCCATCTTGTTTGTACTTGCATGTAACTGTTTGTACAAATGAACGAAGCACCTTCAGTTATCTGTAAATTGCACCCAAAGATGAATCAGACTTGTGCAAGTCCACAATTCTCTTCCTGTGATCTTGGCTGATTTTTTTTTTTATTTCCATGATGCAACACAAAGAAGCAATATGTTTCAGGTGTGCGATACAATACATCAACAGCTGTGTCTGTAATTAGCTCAGATGTTGGCAATAAACCTATCAGAAGCTTCCAAAGACATGACATTATCTCATAGGCTGTCCCATATTGTTTAAAGGCATAGTACTTTTAGTGTATGTAAACTTTTGACTTTGCAGAAAGTAATAGAAATGCCTTAAATATTCTCTCTCTCTCTCACTATTCTGGCATCTGGGAAATATAAATAATTTTGGTTCCTAATTGACCTAAACCGGGAAAGATTTATTCTGATTTCATGTCAGGTAGTGAGATAAACATGCATGTGTATTTCCAGATAGTGTATGTAGATTTCTGATTTCAGTTGTATGATTTCTGGATCAATTTTTTCTTTATTTTTTTTTTACAGAAACAGATTAATGAAACTGCTAATCTGCATTACTGTTTTTTTCTGTTTTACTGGCATATTATTTCTATATATGGAGTTTTTATTGATGTAGCAATGCCAACTAAATGTCTTCCGCTTTTTATATACAGTAAAACAAAGGGTAATGGATAAAACATTATTTATTTTCTTTTAACCTCTATATTTTTACAATTGTTCTTTTTTTCCTCATTATTGTTCCATGGGGGAATTTGAACTGCTAAACATTTATTAGCCAAATTGCTATCATAATGCACTGTGTAATGATGGCTTGCATGCTATTAAATCCTCTGGCAGGGTCTAATAGGTCATCATTCCACAGTGCATCTGAAGAAACTGCCCTTTTCTCTTTAACCACTTGAAAAGGTTATATAATACTTTGCCAACCCATTTTAATTCCAAATGTTTGCCCACATTTAAAAAAAAAAAAAAAAAAAAAAAAGCTTTTACTCACTTCCCATGCCAATGCTGTTCCAGCAGTGTTGGTACTTGCTCTTCCAGGGCTCACGTGAGGTTGATTCTTCATGCAAGCCCTGTGCTCAATAACCTCCAGCTTTACTATCTCCTCCTTCAGATGTATGATTAATCATCAGGAAATTAGTGGCCAGTCACAGCTTTCACTTCCAGTTGATTACTTATAGGTCAGAAGGCGGGGGTAGTGAAGCCAGCAGGAATTGTGCTCTGGTCTCGGATGATGTAACAACCTCACATGAGCCGCTGTGAAAGGGAGTACCAACAATGCTGGAACAGCATTGGCATGGGATATCAGTATGTTTTTTTATTATAATTGGGGCAAACATTGGGAATGAGAAGGGGTTGTGCAAGTAGTAAACAAACCATTTAAGAACAAAGGGAATATTTTGCCAGAAACCTGCTGTTGATCTCAGGGATACAGTGGCAATATGTTATTTCTACATTTTATGGAATGAGAATTAGCTCATCATGAACATATATGTGATTGTGAGAGAAAAGGTTAATCTAGCTACTTTTTGTTTAATAAAATGCCCAATGTGCCATAAATACAACATCATTAAAGAAGTTGGTAACCCCCTTTTAATGTTGCAGACACTTTATGGAGCAAAATTTTCTAAAAACTGTAGATTTGTAAGACAAAGATTCATGGGAATCCTGACAGTTTATATTAATTAAGTGATGCAAAATTATATTGGTTACAGTCTCTAGATAAGGTACAGAGCTTCATGCTTGCTCTAATATTTAAACATAATACCATAGTAGAAAAATGTTAACAAATTTACAAAGTCTTATGTTGGGCCCTGGCACGTCTTCTGATTAGTACTCTAAACAAAAAGTCATGGCTCTGTAACCCTGCAGCGATGATGCCTTGCTGGACCCACTAATTAAAAGACAAGGAGGTTTGGAAGACTTTGGTCTGGCTGCCACTGGTGGAGTCTGATATGGCTGCTTGATCAGGGTCCTGAGAATGTTTTGACCATCCCAATCATGGCAGCTGTACAGTGAATACAGTCAAGGCTTAAAGTGTTAGAAAATGCATACACCTGCACACTAAAAAGCCAACAATGTATAAAGGGAACTTTGGTACTGCATTACTGCTATAGGAATATATGAAAAAAGAGATATTTGGTTTATGTATTGGCCAATGCATGTAAGCCCCGGAACTAACGGCAAGGGAATCTCTGTAATCCGGGAACCTAACCTAAATGCCACTATCTAGGTTAAAAACATCCGTGTCTGGGCAAATGCGACTATTTGGACTGCAAAACTCTATGTATGGGCAGCTAGGCTCCTGCTATAAAGGTTATGCACACAGCCTGGTTATAGGGCAGAGTGCTCAGTCAGAAAGAGACTCATTACAAATATTAAAAAAAAAACTGACCCACACATCAAGCAAGTGTATAGCAGTAATGAAGTACAAAAGTTCCCTTTATACATTGTTGGCTTTTTAGTGTGCAGCTGTATGCATTTTCTAGTTACTATGGTTTTTTCAGCTGGCACCTATACACACTTGCTGGATGTGCGGGTCAGTTTTTTTCACATATTTGTAGTAAGGCTGAAAGTGTTGACACCTTTGAAATTTTTTTTAATTAGTTCTCCCAGAAAATTATTGCAGTTACAAATGTTTTATTATACACAGATTTATTTCCTTTGTGTTTACTGGAACAACACAAAAAAAGAGATTATAAAGGCAAATTGGACACAATTTCAAACAAAATGCCAAAGGTTAGCCGGACAAAATTGTTGGCACCCTAAACTTACTATTCGGTGTACACCCTTTGAAATGAATAACTGCAATCGATTCCTATAATCATCAACAAATTTCTTACACCTCTCAACTGGAATTTTGGACCGCTCTTCTTTTTTATACTGTTCCAGGTCCCTCATATATAAGGGTGCCATCTCCCAACAGCAATTTTAAGATCTTTCCACAGGTGTTCAATGGGATTAGATCTGGACTCATTGCTGGCTACTTAAGAACTCTTCAGTGATTTTTTTTTTCCCATCCATTTCTGGTTGCTTTTTGAAGTATGTTTGGGATCATTGTACAGCTGGAAGACAAATAACCTAGGATGCAAAACTAGCTTTCTGACACTGGGCACTGCATTTCGACTCAAAATCCTTTGGTAATCTTTAGCTTTCATGATTCCTTGCACATAGTCAAGGCACCCAGTGTCAGGGACAGCAAAACAACCTCAAAACATCTTTGAACCTCGTATTTGGCTGTAGGTACTGCGTTCTTTTCTTTGTAGGCCTCATTCCATTTTTGCTAAACAGTAAAACGATGTGCTTTACCAAAAAGTTATATCTTGGTCTCATTTAAACAACATATTTTCACAGAAGGATTTTGGCTTACTCACGAACATTTTGCAAAAAACTGAAGTCTAGCAGTCTTGCTTTTTAATGTCTCTGTCATCAGTGGGGTCCTCCTGGATCTTCTGCCATACCATTTCATTTCATTCAAATGTCAACAAACATATAGTTTGTGCTGTTACTGATGCACATTGAGCCTACAGGACAGCTTGAATTTCTTTTAACTCAATTGAGGCTGCTTAACCACCATCCAGACTATCCTGCATTAAAACCTTTCATCAATTTTTCCCTGCCATCTACATCCAGGGAGATGAGCTACAGTGGAATGGGTTGTAAACTTTTTTATAATGTTACTCAACATGGATAAAAGAACATCAAGATTTCTGGAGATGGACTTGTAAACTTGAGATTGTTGATATTTGTCAATAAATTTGATTCTCAAGTACTCAGACATCTCCTCTTTCTGTTCTCCATGCTTAGTGTGGTACACACAGACACACCGTGCAAAGACTGAGTAAACGTATCCTCTTTTTATCTGGTTTCATGATTTTCATATTGCCCACACTTTCTCTTTGCACAGGTGAGTTTCAACGAGCATAACATAATTGGAACAGTTGTTCACCCATATTTTTAGAAAGGTGCCAACAATTATGTTTAGCCCAGTTCCAGTTTTGGAATTTTGTGTGAAACTACAGTATGTCCAATTAACCTTTTTTCTCAGGTTTTTTTTGTGTTGTTCCAATACACACAATGTAATAAACATGTGTATAACAAAATATGTGTAATTGAAATAATGTTTGGGAGATATACTTTATTTTCTAGAACATTTAAAGGGTGCCAACACTTTTTGCCATGACTGTATATATAGTCTTTATACCCCTGTTAAAACATCACTTTTGTCGTCATTAAAAAGAATCCTACCAGGAAAAATAATTTCAGAATTTTCTTTTTTACTTTGCTGTCACCTACAATCTGTACAAACACATTGAGAAAAATAATTTTGAGAAGGGCCATATAAATAACAAAACTTAAGTATACCACCTTAAATAAAAAAAACAAACAACAACAAAAATAACCTACAGCACAGAGTTGAACATCACAGTAATGTTGCCATTTACACTAATTTGACTTAAACTATTCCTTATATGCTTTAGAATGAGAATGCTCAAATATACAGTTAGCAACTCTAGTGTAGTCACCATGAATAGAATTCCAACCTTCCTCTAATAACAGTACACTTTTACAATCTTACCCTCTAATTGACAATTAACAAGGCCATCCGACAATCACTCTTAAGCGGGCTTTACACGCTACGATATCGTTAATGAATTATCGTCGGGGTCGCGTTGTTTGTGACGCACATCCGGCGTCATTAACGATATCGTAGCATGTAACAGTTTTGTGCGACCTAAAACGATCACAAAAGCGGCAAAAATCGTTTGCCGCTGAGATGTCGTCCTAAAACAAAAAATTGTTTACCTCTCATTAGCGATGTTGTTCGTCGTTTCTGTGGCAGGACACATCACTGTATGTGAAACCGCAGGAGCGAGGAACATCTCCTTACCTGCCTCCACCAGCTATGCTGGAGGAAGGAGGTGGGCGAGATGTTTACGTCCCGCTCATCTCCGCCCCTCCGCTTCTATTGGACGGCTGCCGTGTGACGTCACTGTGACGCCGCACGACCCGCCACCTTAGAAAGGAGGCAGTTTGCCGGCCAGAGCAATGTCGCAGGGCAGGTAAGTCCGTGTGACGGGGGTAAGCGAGGTTGTGCGCGACGGGCAGCGATTTGCCCATGTCGCACAACCGACGGGGACTGGTACAATTGCTTCTGATCTCGCTATCAAGATCGCAGCGTATAAAGCCCACTTTAGTATCAAACACTCACATGCTCCTGTATCTTTCTGAGTTTCTTAATAACCCCTATTTGGGACTTCTTGTTTCAAGACTTCAACCTCAAGAACAGGGATGAATGGACTCATGTAAGTTCGAGTTTGCTGGGTTCAGCCAAACTTTAGTTGAAAGTTCGGTTCTAGACTCAAACTTGACCCGAACGTGACCCTGAAGCCCATATAAGTCAATGGGGACCCAAACCTCTGTGCTGTAAAATGGCTGTAAAATTCTCGTAGTAAGGGCTTAGGGGCTGCAAAAGGAGATATAATGGGAAAAATTGCCATAGAAACATGTGGATATAGAATATATCTGAAAAAAGCATGGGCTAACATTTATTTTTAAAAGCCACCTCATTTATAACAGATAGCTGTGGGATGCAACACTCAGCTGTAAGATTAACCTTGGCTAGTTCTCAAAAATAAAGAGGATCCCACTCAATTTCTCTTATTAATTTAAATAAATAATAAAAAAGTTATGATGGGACCCCCCCTATTTTTCATAACCAGCCAAGGTAAAGAAGACAGCTGGGGGATGGTATTTGAAGGGTGGGAAGGCTAATGGTATTTGGCCCTTGCCAGCCTGAAAATAGCTGACCGCAGTCACCCCAGAATCAATGTATCACGTTAGATGTGTTAAATCTGGTGCTTTAACCGGCTCTATCTGATTGCCATGGATTTAATAATGGCTACTAACCTGGCAAGGAGGGATGAGTGAACATGTAGAAGTTTGGTTTGGCGGGCTCAGACGGATTTTAGATAAACTTTGACTTGGGACCCAAACTTGACCCCAATGGAAGTCCCTAAGTGGGCAGTTCAGGTCTCCGCCCACATGCAGCCAGCTGTAAATAGATCACTTCCGGGGACAGAGGCAAGGTTTTTCCTTTCTTTTTGTTTGGTGTACAGCACATCAGATTATGATCTTGTTACCCCCAGTGTGAGCCTTTCAAACACTGCAAGCGGCTCACACTGGGCTGAGCACCAAGAGTACATGAGCACATCGATGCTCACTCAAATTGTTTGCATATGTAAAGCACACAAACTCCATATTCGAACTCTGTTTTTTGTAAAGTCTGCCTTCGCTCATCTCTACTGGCAAGTAAAAAGTTAACAAAAAGACACAGACACAGCAAAAAAATTGTTTATTTGAATAAATACTCCCCAACACACCACAGAACAAGGCTACAGAGGTGACTGCTGGTCAACAATAGGTACAAAAATTCTCACAATCGTGATGAATTCTAGGTTGCCACTTACCTGCAGTGACCTATGGAGCATTGCTTTGGGAAAGTTCTGAGAGCAATACTCCATAGTAGTCAATGGACATTGTGGGATATTACTCTTTGGATTACGTCAGAAATTCCTTAATTTATTTTGAAGGAATAAATTGATTAACAAGGTCATGTGGATTAATCTTTTTTCAAATAAACTTCTTTTTTCCTCGGTCAATGACTTTTTTAACTCTTTACTTGCCTGGTTAGTAATGGAAGTGTCTGATAGACACTATCCATTACTAATTCCTGGGCTTGATGTCAGCTGTGAATTGACCTCAAAAATATTACCCTAATTGCCACCACACTAAGGCAATTAGGAATTGCCGCCCCAGAATTGGATATACCAATTCTGAGGTGGCTGTGGGTTGTTATTTTTAGGCAGCGGAGGTCCAAATAACCATGGCGCTTTCCAGCCTGAAACTAACCACCCTAGGTGTATACTTTTACCTTGGCTAGTTAAGGAAAGTATTATTTATTTTAATATTTTTAAAAAACAGCATGGGATCCCCTCTAGTTTTGATAGCGAGAAAAGGTAAAGCAGGCAGCTTGGGGTTGCGGCCCGTAGCTTCCTGTTTTACCTGTGCTTGTTATCAAAAATGGGAGGAACCCAATGCCATTTTTTACATGCAATAAAGCTTGTTGATTGGCTGTGCTGCAGCCTTTCAACAAACTTTATTAACAAATGAACAGTACACAAACTCCGAACTTATTCAAAAACTTTTTTAGAAAGTTTGTGTTCGCGTCTGAGTTTTGGTTCGCTGATCCCTACTCAACACAAAAGGTAATATAAATGCACCTAAACCCTACCTATAGATGTCTAAAGGATATGATTTTTGCTACACAAAGAGCAGTGGTAAATAACACACACAGCATCAATCAAGAAAAGATGACATCCAGGAAGGCTATTTTAAGGATATCAATAAACAGAGGAATGGCAATAGTGATGAGACAATGGTTCTTTTGCTACATAACATTTGGAGGTGGCTGGGGATGAACGTTGGACTTCACTCTGTGCACATGAAATGAACAATATGGTACAGTATCAATCATCATAACATTGTCTTAAATAGAAGGCACATTAACAAGTCTCACAATCAAAATATAATTGTGAAAATTTGTAACTGAGGCAAGTATGGGCAAGTACAGTTCATTCATCTTACAATACTCTTTGGGTAGATTCAGTCATGGTTACCAGGAACCCTTTCTCCATCTATAGAGGAGTGATGCATTCACAGGCCATAAAGGGAAATGTTTTTAAAATGTTTAAATAAACAATTCTTGGAGCTTTTCCTAGGATATATGTCTATCTAAACCTTATTGTTCCCTATTGTGTTTGGCCTCCAATATATTAGAAAAGCCACTAGACAATTCTTTGTTCTTCATGCGAGCTAGATTTTCTCAGCTGTTCTCCCGTATTGGGAAAAGCCAGATGAGACAAGCCGACACGTGACTTCAAGTGTACAAGTCACAAAACTGCTCACTCGTATATGAAAAAAGGACAATTATGATAGTGTATGCATTGCATAGAGTGAAAGCAGACATTTCCTCTTTGAAAGGACAACTCCTTTAAGATACTAGAATGTCTAAAGCATCTTTTGTGCCAATGTATATAAATGCAAACATCATACAAATACAAAGTTATCTAAGCAACAAACGTAATTAGTAATGTGACATTTTGTAACTCTCTCAAAAGCTACATTTTTATGTAAAATCAAAATGGCTTTTCTAATTGTTAGGTTACACAGCATTAGTAAATTGATTTAATGGGCAAAGCATAATCAGTGCATATCCTCCGAGCAAAGCTACTGATTCTTTGTCGGGTAGGAGGATGATTATAATTATCCAGATATTTAGGGAATCAAAACAACTGAAAATGTAAATTGTATCAGTCAGTTTATGTTCATTCTTGCTTAAAATAAGTCATACTTGTAACTCAGAATAAAAGTTTAATGTTATAATTCAGGTTAATTATGTTTATTTTTGGAAGGTGTTTACGGTTTCTGTGAGTTATCGGTTTTCTTCAACAATAGGTGCAATAATTACCTGTACATTATAATTAAAACTTTGTGGAATAACCTGGCACCCATAAATTGTTTTAAACAGTGCAGTAAATTAGTAATAATTGCAATATGCAAACATACACCATTTCTGCTTTCAATTTACATTCTATGTGACAGCTAAAACTGCATTGTGTAATTATACATTTTTAAGGAATGTCGGGTGGAAAGACAAAGTCTTACTAGCAATTACAGAAAAAATGTACATAGTTTTAATATAATTAGTGATGAGTGAGCATGCTGGCCACTGCTTGATACGCAATTGAGCTTCTGGGTGCTCGGGTACTCTTGTTACTCGATTGAGTTGCTCGGGCACGCTCATTACTCATTTGAGTATTGCACATGCTCAGACACAATGCTTGAGTCCCCACCCGCATATGTTGCGGCTCTTAGACAGCTAATCAACATACAAGATTTCCTGTCATACATGGCAATGCCGTAACGATGTTGGCCACTGACATTACTGTTATTGGCTGTCTGCATCGCGTCATTACGTATTATGTAAGACTCGGTGACGTGATGCTCGACACACTCTCCTATGGAAGCACTTCAGGGAGAGTTGATCTAGGAGTTAGAGTTTAGATTATAGCAGGCATAGAGGTACTGTTTAATTGCTATTTCAGTAATTGTATTCCACTGCTGCATCATTAAACCCCTCATGAACCTGGACGTATTGGGTACTTCCCGACCTTAAACGTACCCATTACATCCTGGCAATTGCGGGAGCACAGGAGCTGTGCCCACGCATTTGCCACTGGATACTCAGCTTACTCAACATCCAAGCCCCAGCTCTTGCAGCCAGGGATAGTCCCCGCTCCGCCCCTGGCTGTTCAATCCCCTAAATACCTTATTTAATATTGAATGTAGCAATTCATTGTCTGGGAGAGGATGCACTCTCCCTCTCCTCTCCAATCGGTGCACTGGTGATGTGATCAAGAGGGCTAGATCATTGCCATGGTGACTCGAGATTATCATGATGAGCTATGGAAAGCATCTGGCATTATGCCAGTGGCATGATCCCAGGTGCTTATGTAAATTCTGCACTGGCAGCTACACTGTATTGCACTGATTGTGCATTGCACTACAACACTACTGCAATCTGAGCAGTAAAAGGTAATGTCCAATATAATAATTAAGTAAAAACATTAAAAAAAGTAAAACAAATTGTAAAAATATTTCTTCAAAAATCAGAAAAAAAGAACAAAAATTAAAAAAAGAAAAAAATGATTATAATCCTATAATTTTAAGTGTAGGTAGATTTTAACAGTGAGAAATAGAAAATCCAAAATAAAATACAGAAAATCACATTGCATAAAATATATAAAATTATTTGCATTTTGCAGAGAGAAATAAGTATTTGATCCCCTACCAACTATAAGAGTTCTGGCTGCTACAGACCACTTAGATGCTCCTAATTAACTTGTTACCTGCATTAAAGACTAGAGTTGAGCGCGGTTCGAGGTTCTCCAGTTTGCGGCTCGAGTGATTTTGGGGGCTGTTCTAGATAGAACTAGAAGCTAAAGCTCGATAGCTCTAGATACGTTCGAGAACGGTTCTAGCAGCAAAAAGACCAGCTAATTACTAGCTGGCTTTACGCTGTAATAGTGTAAGTCACTCTGTGACTCACACTATTATGAAATTTCAGTGTATAGTGTGCGGGAACAGCGCATTCAGATCACTGCTGTATGGATAATGGCAATCGGCATTTTTTTTTTTCTTGTCTTCCTTCCCTAAGCGCGCGCGTGAAATGGGGCGGGCCAGCATGTCAGCCAATCCCAGACACACACACAGCTAAGTGTACTTTTAGCCAGAGAAGCAACGGCATGTGTGATAGGATGTCCATGTCACATGTCCCTGCATTATAAAAACGAGTATCTGCCCGTCCGGACGCCATTATCTCTTCTGCGTCCTTGGTGTCAGTCACCGCCGGCGCAGCGCCTATCTCCGATACTGCTGTGTACGCTCTATACACAGCGCTGTACAGAATAGGGATAGCACTTTCTATCAGTCCTTTTAAGGGCAGGGTCAGAGCCATAGGTGACAGGTCCGTGAAAAAAGAGTTTAAAAGCTACACAAGATGACAGCGTCTGTGTAGCTAAGGGATTTCCTCGCTGCATTTTCCCATTAGGAGGGATAGAAAGGCAGGCTTCCTTTCCCCTACCCAGAGACACACAACCCTGCCACTGTACCCTCCTGCCCTTTGCACACTCAAACTCATTGTTACTAAGCTATTATACTAGCAAGCACTGAGTGAACTTAGTGGCATCCTAAACGTGGCTGTTGGACTTCTGTATTGTCCCACTAGTGCAAAGATATTTGCAGCACGTCTGCCTGCATTGCACACTCAAACTCATTGTTACTAAGCCATTATGCTAGCAAACACTGAGGAAACTTAGTGGCATCCTAAACGTAGCTTTTGGACTTCTGTATTGTCCCACTAGTGCAAAGATATTTGCAGCACGTCTGCCTGCATTGCACACTCAAACTCATTGCTACTAAGCCATTATACTAGAAAACACTGAGTGAACTTAGTGGCATCCTAAAAGTGGCTGTTGGATTTCTGTATTGTCCCACTAGTGCAAAGATATTTGCAGCACGTCTGCCTGCATTGCACACTCAAACTCATTGTTACTAAGCCATTATACTAGCAAACACTGAGTGAACTTAGTGGCATCCTAAACGTGGCTGTTGGACTTCTGTATTGTCCCACTAGTGCAAAGATATTTGCAGCACGTCTGCCTGCATTGCACACTCAAACTCATTGTTACTAAGCCATTATACTAGCAAACACTGAGTGAACTTAGTGGCATCCTAAAAGTGGCTGTTGTACTTCTGTATTGTCCCACTAGTGCAAAGATATTTGCAGCACGTCTGCCTGCATATCACACTCAAACTCATTGTTACTAAGCCATTATACTAGCAAACACTGAGTGAACTTAGTGGCATCATAAAAGTGGCTGTTGGACTTCTGTATTGTCCCACTAGTGCAAAGATATTTTCAGCACGTCTGCCTGCATTGCACACTATACTAGCAAACACTGCTGCCAGTTTAAGGGCCGTAGTTGCATTGTCAGGGATAATTATTGTTGTTTATTCTCCTGTTAATAAAGCTAGACCACCGCTGAAATCTACACCACCTCTCAATTTTTACTACCACATTTTAAGTGCACAATCTTGTCGCAATCAAAATGAGTGGCAAAATGACAGATGCTGGTGGAAAGGGGAAGAGGCATGTTGGAAAAGGAAAAAAAGGGTTTGTCCGTGGGGAAGGTGGCAAAGCTCCATTAACATCTGCTGAAGATAGACCATCTACCAGCAAAAGTAAGATGTCTACTACTTACCATGGACAATCCGATGTGCTCCCTTTTTTACGGACACGAACAACTGGAACAAAGGTAGATGATGGCCAAAAAAGGAAAATGCTTGAATGGATCTCAAGTGGTCCAACAAGGGCCCTCTCCGCCACCTCAACTACCGCATCCAAAAAACACCAGTCCTCTGAGTTGTCATCCCAATCAAACTTGCTTTCTCCCAGCTCTGAAGTCTCCATCCACCCTGCACAGTTTGGTGGAACTGAAATGGCTGAGTCTGCAGAGCTGTTCAGTCAAACTATAGCCTGGGAATCAGAGGTCTACTCCCAAGCTTCAGTGAGTACAGACCAGGAAATGGTCTGCAGTGATGCCCAGAACCTTTGTGACTCTGATTCAGGCCGTGAGGACCAAGTTTCTGAGCATAATGTTGACCCTTTTTCACAAACTGTAACACCTGTTGTTATAGACAATGAGGAACATACTGATGACGATGAGACGCAGATACCAGATTGGGATGACAACTTAAATATTCGGTCAGGGCAAGAAGAGGCTCGGTCTTAGGGGGAGGGGAGTGCAAACACAACAATTGATGAGGAAGTTCTAGATCCCACCTACTGTCAACCCACACTCAGGCCCTCGAGGAGGTCAACAGAGACGGTGGAGGAGGATGCAACTGACGAGGAAGTTACCTTGCGCCTTCCTGGACAGAGTAGGAGTACTGGTAGCATGTCTACAACTGCATCCTCAGCCATCACTGTACCTCTGAGCACTAGTCGGGGTGGATCAGCAGGTCGCATGACCTCTAAGCCTTGCCTAGCCTGGTCCTTTTTTGACATAGCAAAAGATCGCCCAAATTATGTGATCTGTAAAATTTGTCATGATTCTGTTAGTAGAGGGCAAAACCTCAGCAGTTTGACAACTTCTTCCATGAATCGTCACATGAATAAATATCATATGTCCCGGTGGGAAGCTCACCGTGCTGCAATGCGGCCTAGCAGAGTGAACCATCCACCGCCTGCCCCTTCTAGTGCATCCGCGCGCTCTTCATCTTCTAGGACTGTGGGGACAGCTGTCACACCTGGTTTTCCACACACAACTTCCACCACTGTAACCGCAACAGGCAGTTTGCTTGGTAGTCATCGTCAGTTGGTTTGGAAGGGGAAACAAGTACGTGTGTACAGCTCTCTCAGACATCGATAGCACCAACGTTTAAAGAAGGCGACATTATGTCTACGCCTGCACTTTCCTCACAAAGCTGCATTTTTCCAGGGACACCCTACAAAACACCGTCTACACACAGCAGCCAGATCTCTGTCCCTCAGATGTGGACAAATAGAAGGCCATTTCCTGCGACCCATGAGAAAGCTAAGAGGTTGACTTTATCCCTCTGTAAGCTCTTGGCTACCGAAATGCTGCCTTTCTGCCTGGTGGACACACAGGATTTTAGAGACCTTATGTCTGTCGCTGTGCCCCAGTACCAGATGCCAAGTCGCCACTACTTCTCTAAGAAAGGTGTGCCCGCGCTACACAAGCATGTAGCACACAACATCACCGCTTCCTTGAGAAACTCTGTGTGTCAACGGGTGCATTTCACCACCGATACTTGGACCATTAAACATGGACAGGGACGTTACATGTCGCTGACTGGGCACTGGGTAACTATGGTGATAGATGGTGAAGGGTCTGCTGCACAAGTCTTGCCGTCCCCACGACTTGTGTGTCAATCCTCTGTCTGTCCAAGTTCTGCTTCTGCCTCCTCCACCTCATCTGGGTCCTCCACCTCTGCACCAAGCCTGCCTGGTCAGGCCACCAGCGTTCGCACTGCGCAGAAGGAATCACGCACCCCTCATTACTATGCTGGCAGCAGAGCGCAACGGCATCAGGCGGTCTTTAGCTTGACATGTCTTGGAAATAGGAGTCACACAGCGGCTGAGTTGTGGGCAGCTCTGGAGACTGAGTTTAATAAATGGTTGTCTCCACTCAACCTGCAGCCTGGTAAGGCCGTGTGCGACAATGCTGCAAACCTGGGTGCGGCCCTTCGCCTGGGCAAGGTGACACACGTGCCTTGTATGGCTCACATGTTGAACCTTGTTGTCCAGCAATTTATAACACACTATCCCGGCCTAGATGGCCTTCTGACCAGGGCACGAAAACTCTCTGTTCACTTCCGCCGTTCAACCGCCGCAGCTGAGCGACTGGCATCGCTCCAGAAGTCTTTCGGCCTGCAGGTTCATCGCCTGAAATGCGATGTGCCGACACGCTGGAATTCGACTCTCCACATGTTACAGCGATTGTGGCAGCACCGCCGAGCCCTGGTGCAATACGTCATGACGTATAGCCTGGGCCAACGAGATGCAGAGGTGGGGCAGATCACCCTGATGGAGTGGTCTCAGATCAAGGACCTATGCACCCTTCTGCACAGTTTCGACATGGCGACGAATATGTTTAGCGCTGACAATGCCATTATCAGCATGACAATTCCAGTCATTTACATGCTGGAGCACACGCTAACCACTATTCGGAGTCAGGGGGTGGGACAACAGGAAGGGGAGGAACTACAGGAGGATTCATATGCGCAAGACACAACAACATCACCAAGGTCCAGACGTTCATCATCACCAACGCGGCAGGCATGGGACCATGGGGGACAGGGATCAACAAGGGCGCATGGTAGCAGGCGAAATGTTGAGGAAGGTGCAGGAGAACATGAAGAAATGGAGGATGAACTGTCCATGGACATGGAAGACTCAGCGGATGAGGGAGACCTTGGTCAAATTTCAGTTGAAAGAGGTTGGGGGTAAAGTTGAGCGCGGTTCTAGGTTCGTGGTTCTCCAGTTCGCGGCTCGAGTGATTTTGGGGGCTGTTCTAGATCGAACTAGAACTCGAGCTTTTTTTCAAAAGCTCGATAGTTCTAGATACATTCGAGAACGGTTCTCGCAGCAAAAAGCAGGGCTTTTTACAGCTACAGTGTGCAGGAGCCATCGCTGGCAGCCTGCCACAAGCTGGTAACCAAGATAAACATCGGGTATCCAAGCAAAGCGCTTTGGTTAGTAACCCGATGTTTATCCTAGTTACGTGCAGGAAGCCCACACTTCCCCGCTCAGCTCGCTCCGCCCCCTCCTGCCCGTGGCATGTACACATACATACACACACACACACACACACACACACTCTGCACACATGGTCCCGCTCGGCTTACCTGCGGTGATGAAGTCCCGCCATCCCGACCTCAGCGCTGTCACTGTCCTCCATGGCCGCCGCTTGTCACATCACCTCTCGCTTCCGACCCGAGACTGACTAGCGGTGACGTCACGGGCCTCTCGCGATACTTGGCTGTGAAGGTCATTGAACTCAGTGACAGGTGCTGTCAGTGTGCTGGAGATCAGCGCAGGTAATGTACCTCGCTGACAGCAGCACTTGTCATCCCCTGCAGTGACCTGGGCTGACCCATTGATGTTAGCTCAGGTCACTGCATTGCTCTCCCAGCCAATGGGGAACATTCTGCTCTTCATTGACTGGCACAGTGTGGATCGTCATGGCAACCCCTTGGATTACACCAGACCTGGATTTGTTTTTCTTTCTAATAAATTGGTTAAAGAGGGAATGTTTTGGGGAGTGTTTTTTCAAATAAAAATGTGTTTGTCGTCTATTTTTTTTTATTACTGACTGGGTTGGTGATGTCGGGTATCTGATAGACGCCTGACCTCACCAACCCCAGGGCTTGATGCCAGGTGACATTACACATCTGGTATTAACCCCATATATTACCCTGTTTGCCACCGCACCAGGGCGCGGGATGAGCTGGGGCGAAGCACCAGGATTGGCGCATCTAATGGAAGCGCCACTTCTGCGGCGGCTGCGGCCTGCTATTTTTAGGCTGGGGAGAGTCCAATAACCATGGACCTCCCTAGTCTGAGAATATCAGACCCCAGCTGTCTGCTTTACCTTGGCTGGTGATCCAATTTTGGGGGGACCCCTACGTGTTTTTTTTTTAATTATTTATTTAATATAAAATAACAGCATGGGGTGCCCTCAGTTTTGGATTACCAGCCAAGGTGAGGTTGCCAGCTGTGGTCTGCAGGCTGCAGCCGTCTGCTTTACCCTAGCTGGCTACAAAACTAGGGGGAACCCTACGTCATTTTTTTTTTTTCATTTTTTTGGCTAAATACAAAGCTAAGCACCCCTTAGTGCCACATGAAAAGCACCAAAGGGTGCAAAATTACAAAATGCAGGAGAGTGGGACATTATGTGTCTTTCTGCCATTATAATGACAGAAAAGACTGATATGAAGTGCACAAGCACAAGAAAATCACCAGAGCGCTCTACGCTGTGAAATGCAGTAGAAAATGGCACTGGAGTGAACATGTGACCGCCTCATGTAGGATGAAGCTATGGATCCTGGGTAAATTTATGCATTTACCCTCCTTCAGTTTTTTTGCAGTACACAAAAAAAACGGAAGGCACACGGATGACAAACAGATGACATACGGACCGTCTACGGAACGAAAACGGATGCCACACGGATGCACCCGTGAAAAAAACGGACTGTTTTTTGCAGACCGCAAAAATGGATCGGTCGTGTTAATGTAGCCTTATTCTGATCTGCCGTTTATAAACAGCAGGTAGAAATAAGTGAATAACGCCCCCCGGCGTCAGAAAATCTCCGGGGTTTCAGGGCTAGCTGAGACCCTGGAGATCATGATTCAGGATGGTTTTTCCGGTCCCCGCTCACGTGATCACAGGTATACACCGTACACCGATTATCACGTTACAGTAAATGACAGCGCCGGTAAAAAATTATTTATCTCCCATCTGGCATGAACAAACACTTCTTCTCCACTTCTTCTCCACTTCTTCTCCACTTCTTCTCCACCTTTTCTCCATTTTTTCTCCACTTTTTCTCCACTTTTTCTCCATTTGTTCTCCACTTTTTCTCCATTTTTTCTCCACTTTATCTCCATTTTTTCTCCACTTTTTCTCCACTTCTTCTCCACCTTTTCTCCACTTTTTCTCCACTTCTTCTCCACTTTTTCTGTGGTCTACCCATTAGCTCTGCCATGCATAGTGAAGCTCTACTCCTACTGCACATGTTACTTTATGATTGACATCTCTTTCGTACCAGAGCTGTCTAAGCCTACTCTGACCCCATATTTGTCATTACTATATTGTCCTTGTACTGTATTATGACATTTGTATCATGTGTTTCATTTCTTGCTGTGTTGCAATTTTTTTGCTTCATCCCAATTGTACCTCTACATTGTTCGAGTTTATGTTATTGTCCTCTCACTCTTATGTGATACTGATTATTGTCATTTTTTAGGATTACATGCAGATAAGTCCAATCTGACGAAGGCTCAGGCCGAAACGTCATTTGTAACTTGTTTTGGACAAAAACATATATGCTTATGAAAATTTTTTTTCTCTTAATACGGACCAATAAAGAGTGATTTTGCATTACTATCCGTTGTGACTTACTGACTTAGTCTGGGAGATTTAGAGTGCCGAGGTTACTCACTAATTTTATCTATTATTACCTCTGAGCACCTATATACCAGTGAGCAGAGCTTCCTCTACAGTAGTTCTCCTGATTAGGCATGCACTTACCTCATGAGCAGGGCATTGCAGCTTTGGTAGCAACCATTACGACATGGACATGGACTCTGCTGCTGTGGACCCGGGGAGAGTGAGTGCAGATTCATTGCACCTACACTTCTCACATGAAGGGTCCGCACTCCTAGAAAATGGGGGATACGTTCCCTGAGTGTCTCCCCCCCATATTCTAGACGGTCCAGAGCAGCAGGGCTCAGCATACTCCATCCAGGACTGTATGCAGAAGTTTTTTGCCCACCAAAAAAATGACGTGGGCTTCGCCATATTTTTGTATGCTAGCCAGGTACAGCAGGCAGCCACGGGCTGCCTCCAACCCCTAGTTGCCTATTTGTACCCGGCTGGGAACCAAAAATATAGGGAAACCCGTTTTTTTTAATTATTTCACTTATTTCATGAAATAATTAAAAAACAAATGACGTGGGCTTCGCCCCATTTTTGTGTCCAGCCAGGTACAACTAGGCAGCTGGGGATTGGAATCCGCAGCACAGGTTAGCCCGAGGTTTCTGGGCGCCTCTGCTGCGAATTTCAGTCCGCAGCCGTCCCGGAAAATGGCGCTCTCATAGAAGCGCCATCATCTGGCGCTGTATCCAACTCTTCCAACAGCCCTGGAGTTAATACTGGCTTTGTTTTACTAGCCAGTATTAAGCCAGAGATTCTTAATGTCAGGCACGTTTGACCCGGCCATTAAGACTCTCCAATAAAGGGTTAAAAAAAAGACACCACACAGAGAAAAAATACTTTAATAGAAATAAATACACAGACACATTAGAGACTCCATCTTTATTACCCCCTGTCAGCCCAATAAATCCCCAATAAACCAGCGCTGATAAGAGGTTTTTAATAGAGGCTTAAATTATAAGCAGCAATTTCAGCGTTCCAAGTGCCTTTAAATGAATTTGAAGAAACTGCACTACAGGATTGTAGTGAGGATTGTAGTGAGGATGAGGTGCCCCAGCCCATCACTTGATGAGCTGGGGCACCTCATCCTCACTACAATCCTCACTAGTGTAGTAGTAGTGACGATTGTAGTGAGGATGAGGTGCCCCAGCCCATCACTTGATGAGCTGGGGCACCTCATCCTCACTACAATCCTCACTAGTGTAGTAGTAGTGACGATTGTAGTGAGGATGAGGTGCCCCAGCCCATCACCTCATCCTCACTACAATCCTCACTACAATCGGGAAGCAGCGTACAGCCTTCACTCCGTGAGTGATCAGTGCTGCTAGCGGTAACAGCGGTAACGCTGACAGACGCGTTACCATAGCAACGGTGCTCCCGGAGCCGCGGTTAGCGGTGACGTCACCGCTAACTGCGTTGCTATGGCAACGGTGATCTCCGTTAATGACCGGCTGTGTCAGCCGGTCCCTAACGGAACGGGGAGTCGACCGTGTGCTAGAGCATATCGCCGGTACACGGCGATACACAAATGTGCACCGTGTACCGGAGAGATGCACTCGCAGGTCTTACATGACGCGTCATAGTCATGTGACCAGTCTGTAGCCAATGAGATAATAGCCACGTGACTGGTCACATGGCTATTTTGACGTCACGATAGGTCCTGCTTCTCTGCTGGCAGTGCCGGTCACCGGGAGGATTCAGCGATCATCGGATGGAATAGCGGCAGGAGACAGAGTGCAGGAGAAATCGCGGGGACCGGTAAGTGTTATGGCAATGTTTATTTACTGTATGTGTACATTTATAATGCATTTTTATGTGTTTGTGATTGCCTCCCATTATAGCCTATTGGTTCGAGTTTGGTTCGTCGAACGTTCGACGAACCGAACTCGAACGGGAGCTCCGTTCGGCGAACTGACCTCGAGCCGAATCGCGACCGGTTCGCTCATCTCTAGTTGGGGGATGTCAGAGGAAGAAAGAACGGTTAGCACCTCTATGCCACAAACACAGCATGGACTTGGTCCGCATGGCTGCGCAAGACACATGAGTGCCTTCATGCTGTACTACCTCCATCATGACCCTCGTATTGTCAAAATTAGAAGTGATGATGACTACTGGCTTGCCACACTATTAGATCCCGGTACAAGTCCAAATTTTGTGACATATATCCAGCCATAGAAAGGGACGCACGTATGCAGGAGTATCAGCAGAAGCTGTTACTCGATCTTAGCTTGGCTTTTCCACCAAACAACCATGCAGGTGCAGGGAGTGAATCTCCCAGTTGAAACTTGACAAACATGGGACGGTCTCGTCATCTTCAACAGTCTACCCGTACCAGTAGAACCGTATCTGGTGCTGGTAACAGCAATTTTATGGAATCTTTTCATAATTTTTTTAGACCGTCCTTTGCAAGGCCACCAGAGACAACAAGTCTGACACATAGTCAACGGCTGGAAAGGATGATACAGGAGTATCTCCAAATGATCATTGATGCCATGACTTTGCAAATGGACCCTTGCTCATTTTGGGCTTCAAATCTTGAAAAATGGCCAGAGCTCTCAACTTACGCCTTGGAGATTTTGTCGTGTCCAGCTGCCAGCGTTGTCTCTGAACGTGTCTTCAGTAGAGTTGAGCGCGGTTCGTGGTTCGTGGTTCTCCAGTTCTAGGCTCGAGTGATTTTTGGGCTGTTCGAGATCGAACTAGAACTCGAGCTTTTTGCTAAAAGCTCGATAGTTCTAGATACGTTCGAGAACGGTTCTAGCAGCAAAAAGCAGGGCTTTTTACAGCTACAGTGAGCAGGAGCCATCGCTGGCAGCCTGCCAGAAGCTGGTAACCAAGATAAACATCGGGTATCCAAGCAAAGCGCTTTGGTTAGTAACCCGATGTTTATCTTAGTTACGTGCAGGAAGCCCACACTTTCCCGCTCAGCTCGCTCCACCCCCTCCTGCCCGCGGCATGTATACATACATATACACACACACACACACACACATCCACACCCCCCCCCCGCCCGCCCGCCCGCCCGCTCGCTCGCTCGCTCGGCTTACCTGCGGTGATGAAGTCCCGCCATCCCGACCTCAGCGCTGTCACTGTCCTCCATGGCCGCCGCTTGTCACATCACCTATCGCTTCCGACCCGAGACTGACTAGCGGTGACGTCACGGGCCTCTCGCGATACTTGGTGTGAAGGCGCCGGGCGGTCATTGAGCTCAGTGACAGGTGCTGTCAGTGTGCTGGAGATCAGCGCAGGTAATGTACCTCGCTGACAGCAGCACTTGTCACCCCCCTGCAGTGACCTGGGCTGACCCATTGATGTTAGCTCAGGTCACTGCACTGCTCTCCCAGCCAATGGGGAACATCCTGCTCTTCATTGACTGGGACAGTGTGCATCGTCATGGCAACCCCTTGGATTACAGCAGACCTGGATTTGTTTTTCAATCTAATAAATTGGTTAAAGAGGGAATGTTTTGGGGAGTGTTTTTTCAAATAAAAATGTGTTTGTCGTGTATTTTTTTTTTATTACTGACTGGGTTGGTGATGTCGGGTATCTGATAGACGCCTGACCTCACCAACCCCAGGGCTTGATGCCAGGTGACATTACACATCTGGTATTAACCCCAAATATTACCCCGTTTGCCACCGCACCAGGGCGCGGGATGAGCTGGGGCGAAGCACCAGGATTGGCGCATCTAATGGATACGCCACTTCTGGGGCGGCTGCGGCCTGCTATTTTTAGGCTGGGGAGATTCCAATAACCATGGACCTCCCTAGTCTGAGAATATCAGGCCCCAGCTGTCTGCTTTACCTTGGCTGGTGATCCAATTTTGGGGGACCCCTACGTGTTTTTTTTTTTAATTATTTATTTAATTTAAAATAACAGTGTGGGGTGCCCTCAGTTTTGGATTACCAGCCAAGGTGAGGTTGCCAGCTGTGGTCTGCAGGCTGCAGCCGTCTGCTTTACCCTAGCTGGCTACAAAACTAGGGGGAACCCTATGTCATTTTTTTTTCATTTTTTTGGCTAAATACAAAGCTAAGCACCCCTTAGTGCCACATGAAAGGTACCAAAGGGTGTTCCACTTTTTCTCCATTTTTTTCTCCACTTTCTCTCCACTTTTTCTCCACTTTTTCTCCATTTTTTTCTCCACTTATTCTCCACTTTTTCTCCTCTTATTCTCCACTTTTTCTCCACTTTTTCTCCACTTTTTCTCCTCTTATTCTCCACTTTTTCTCCACTTTTTCTCCACTTTTTCTCCATTTTTTTCTCCACTTTCTCCACTTTTTCTCCACTTTTTTCTCCACTTTTTCTCCTCTTATGCTCCACTTTTTCTCCTCTTAATCTCCACTTTTTCTCCACTTTTTCTCCACTTTTTCTCCACTTTTTTCTCCACTTTTTCTCCTCTTATGCTCCACTTTTTCTCCACTTTTTCTCCACTTTTTCTCCACTTTTTCTCCACGTTTTCTCCACGTTTTCTCCACTTTTTTCTCCACTTTTTCTCCTCTTATGCTCCACTTTTTCTCCACTTTTTCTCCACTTTTTCTCCTCTTAATCTCCACTTTTTCTCCACTTTTTCTCCACTTTTTCTCCACTTTTTCTCCACTTTTTTCTCCACTTTTTCTCCTCTTATGCTCCACTTTTTCTCCACTTTTTCTCCACGTTTTCTCCACGTTTTCTCCACTTTTTTCTCCACTTTTTCTCCTCTTATGCTCCACTTTTTCTCCACTTTTTCTCCACTTTTTCTCCTCTTAATCTCCACTTTTTCTCCACTTTTTCTCCACTTTTTCTCCACTTTTTCTCCACTTTTTTCTCCACTTTTTCTCCACTTTTTCTCCTCTTATGCTCCACTTTTTCTCCACTTTTTCTCCACTTTTTCTCCACTTTTTCTCCTCTTATGCTCCACTTTTTCTCCTCTTATGCTCCACTTTTTCTCCACTTTTTCTCCACTTTTTCTCCTCTTATTCTCCACTTTTTCTCCACTTTTTCTCCACTTTTTCTCCTCTTATTCTCCACTTTTTCTCCACTTTTTCTCCACTTTTTCTCCACTTTTTCTCCATTTTTTTCTCCACTTTCTCCACTTTTTCTCCACTTTTTTCTCCACTTTTTCTCCTCTTATGCTCCACTTTTTCTCCTCTTAATCTCCACTTTTTCTCCACTTTTTCTCCACTTTTTCTCCACTTTTTTCTCCACTTTTTCTCCTCTTATGCTCCACTTTTTCTCCACTTTTTCTCCACTTTTTCTCCACTTTTTCTCCACTTTTTCTCCTCTTAATCTCCACTTTTTCTCCTCTTATGCTCCACTTTTTCTCCACTTTTTCTCCACTTTTTCTTCACTTTTTCTCCACTTTTTCTCCTCTTATGCTCCACTTTTTCTCCACTTTTTCTCCTCTTAATCTCCACTTTTTCTCCTCTTATGCTCCACTTTTTCTCCACTTTTTCTCCACTTTTTCTCCTCTTATGCTCCACTTTTTCTCCACTTTTTCTCCACTTTTTCTCCTCTTATGCTCCACTTTTTCTCCACTTTTTCTCCACTTTTTTCTCCACTTTTTCTCCTCTTATGCTCCACTTTTTCTCCACTTTTTCTCCACTTTTTCTCCACTTATGCTCCACTTTTTCTCCACTTTTTCTCCACTTTTTTCTCCACTTTTTCTCCTCTTAATCTCCACTTTTTCTCCACTTTTTCTCCACTTTTTCTCCACTTTTTCTCCACTTTTTCTCCACTTTTTTCTCCACTTTTTCTCCACTTTTTCTCCTCTTATGTTCCACTTATTCTCCACTTTTTCTCCACTTTTTCTCTACTTTTTCTATGGTCGGTCTACCCATTAGCTCTGCCATGCATAGTGTAGCTCTACACCTACTGCACATGTTACTTTATGATTGACATCTCTTTCGTACCAGAGCTGTCTAAGCCTACTCTGACCCCATATTTGTCATTACTATATTGTCCTTGTACTGTATTATGACATTTGTATCATGTGTTTCATTTCTTGCTGTGTTGCAATTTTTTTGCTGCATCCCAATTGTACCTCTACATTGTTCGAGTTTATGTTATTGTTCTCTCACTCTTATGTGATACTGATTATTGTCATTTTTCATGATTACATGCAGATAAGTCCAATCTGACGAAGGCTCAGGCCGAAACGTCATTTGTAACTTGTTTTGGACAAAAACATATATGCTTATGAAAAAAATTTTTCTTAATACGGACCAATAAAGAGTGATTTTGCATTACTATCCGTTGTGACTTACTGACTTAGTCTGGGAGATATAGAGTGCCGAGGTTACTCACTAATTTTATCTATTATTACCTCTGAGCACCTATATACCAGTGAGCAGAGCTTCCTCCACAGTAGTTCTCCTGATTAGGCATGCCCTTACCTCATGAGCAGGGCATTGCAGCTTTGGTAGCAACCATTACGACATGGACTCTGCTGCTGTGGACCCGGGGAGAGTGAGTGCAGATTCATTGCACCCACACTCCTCACATGAAGGGTCCGCACTCCTAGAAAATGGGGGATACGTTCCCTGAGTGTCTCCCCCCCATATTCTAGACGGTCCAGAGTCGTCGTGGGACCCCTTTATTTTTTTTCTTACAATAAATTGGTGAAAGAGGAAATGTTTTGGGGACTGTTTTTTCAAATAAATTTCTTTTGTCGATTTTTTGTTTTTGTTAGTACTGACAGTTTATGATGTTGGGTATCTAATAGACGCCATGACATCACAAACTGCTGGGCTTGATCTCAGGTGACTTTACAGCTAGTATCAACCCGATTTATTACCCCGTTTGCCACTGCACCAGGGCACGGGATGAGCTGGGGTGAAGCGCCAGGATTGGCGCATCTAGTGGATGCGCCACGTCTGGGGTGCCTGCGGCCTGCTATTTTTAGGCTGTGAAGGCCCAATAACTATGGACCTTCCCACCCTGAGAATACCAGACCACAGCTGTCCGCTCTACCTTGGCTGGTGATCCAATTTGGGGGGTCCCCTACTTTTATTGTGTAATTATTAATATTTATAAAATAATTATAAAAAAGAGCCTGAGGGGACCTCCACATTGGATCCCCAACCACGGTAAAGCTGCCAGCTGTGGTTTTCAGGCTACAGCCGTCTGCTTTACCCTAGCTGGCTATCAAAAATGGGGGGACCCAACGTAATTTTTTTTTTTTAACTATTTTTTAAATAGAAAAAATTAATGGGCTTCCCTGTATTTTGATTGCCAACCAAGGTAACGGCAGGCAGATGGGGGTGGCAACCCATAGCTGTCTGCTTTATCTGCGCTGAGAATCAAAAATACCGCGGAGCGCTACGTCATTTTTTTAAAGATTTATTTTTACAGCACTGTGATGTCCAGCAATCAAAATACAGGGAAGCCCATTTTATTTTTAGTTATTTAAATAAATAATTAAAAAAAATATATGTTAGCTCCCACTGCATTTTTTGTATTGCTAGCTAAGGGTAATCCAAGCAGCTACTGGCTGCTAACCCCCACTGCTTGGTGTTACCTTCACTGGCAATGGAAAATCCAGGGAAGCATTTTTTTTTTTTTTGCCAAAAAGCTACAAAAAAAGGACGTGAGCTTCGCCATATTTTTGTATGCTAGCCAGGTATAGCAGGCAGGTGCTGTAAGAGTTGGATACAGCGCCAGAAGATGGCGCTTCTATGAAAATGCCATTTTCTGAGGTGGCTGCAGACTGCAATTCGCAGCAGTGGGGCCCAGAAAGCTCAGGCCAACCTGTGCTGCGGATTCCAATCCCAGCTGCCTAGTTGTACCTGGCTGGACACAAAAATGGGGCAAAGCCTACGTCATTTGTTTTCTAATTATTTCATGAAATTCATGAAATAATAAAAAAAGGGCTTCCCTTTATTTTTGGTTCCCAGCCGGGTACAAATAGGCAACTGGGGGTTGGGGGCAGCCGTACCTGCCTGCTGTACCTGGCTAGCATACAAAAATATGGCGAAGCCACATAATTTTTTCAGGGGGCAAAAAACTTCTGCATACAGTCCTGGATGGAGTATGCTGAGCCTTGTAGTTCTGCAGCTGCTGTCTGTCCGTATGGAGAAGAGCAGACAGCAGCTGCAGAACTACAAGGCTCAGCATACTCCATCCAGGACTGTATGCAGAAGTTTTTTGCCCACCAAAAAAATGACGTGGGCTTCGCCATATTTTTGTATGCTAGCCAGGTACAGCTGGCAGCCACGGGCTGCCTCCAACCCCCAGTTGCCTATTTGTACCCGGCTGGGAACCAAAAATATAGGGAAGCCCGTTTTTTTTTAATTATTTCACTTATTTCATGAAATAATTAAAAAACAAATGACGTGGGCTTCGCCCTATTTTTGTGTCCAGCCGGGTACAACTAGGCAGCTGGGGATTGGAATCCGCAGCACAGGTTAGCCCGAGGTTTGTGGGCGCCTCTGCTGCGGATTTCAGTCCGCAGCCGTCCCAGAAAATGGCGCTCTCATAGAAGCGCCATCATCTGGCGCTGTATCCAACTCTTCCAACAGCCCTGGAGCCAGGTGGCTTGTTGGGTAATCATGAGTTAATACTGGCTTTGTTTTACCAGCCAGTATTAAGCCAGAGATTCTTAATGTCAGGCACGTTTGACCCGGCCATTAAGAATCTCCAATAAAGGGTTAAAAAAAGACACCACACAGAGAAAAAATACTTTAATAGAAATAAATACACAGACACATTAGAGACTCCATCTTTATTACCCCCTGTCAGCCCTCCACGATCCTGCTCTTCTGTCTTCTTTCTTTCTAGTGTAGTAGTAGTGACGATTGTAGTGAGGGGCATCACTTGGGGCTGGGGAACCTCCATCCTAACTACAATCATCACTACAATCGGGAAGCAGCGTGCAGCCTTCACTCCGTGAGTGATCACTGCTGGCTGCTAGCGGTAACGCTGACAGACGCGTTACCATAGCAACGGTGCTCCCGGAGCCGCGGTTAGCGGTGACGTCACCGCTAACTGCGTTGCTATGGCAACGGTGATCTCCGTTAATGACCGGCTGTGTCAGCCGGTCCCTAACGGAACGGGGAGTCGACCGTGTGCTAGAGCATGTCGCCGGTACACGGCGATACACATATGTGCACCGTGTACCGGAGAGATGCACTCGCAGGTCCTACATGACGTGTCATAGTCATGTGACCAGTCTGTAGCCAATGAGATAATAGCCACGTGACTGGTCACATGGCTATTTTGACGTCACGATAGGTCCTGCTTCTCTGCTGGCAGTGCAGGTCACCGGGAGGATTCAGCGATCATCGGATGGAATAGCGGCAGGAGACAGAGTGCAGAAGGGATCGCGAGGACCGGTAAGTGTTATGGCAATGTTTATTAACTGTTTGTGTACATTTATAATGCATTTTTATGTGTTTGTGATTGCCTCCCATTATAGCCTATACGTTCGAGTTCGGTTCGTCGAACGTTCGACGAACCGAACTCGAACGGGAGCCCCGTTCGGCGAACCGGCCTCGAGCCGAACCGGGACCGGTTCGCTCATCTCTAGTCTTCAGTGCTGCTGGGTGTGTGCTGACAGATAAGCGCACGCGTCTGTCCAGTGACAATGTGGACAGACTAACGTTCATCAAAATGAACAAGTCATGGATCCACAAGGAATTTACTACCCCTGTGTCATCCTGGGGAGAGTAAATGCTTGTGGATTTGGAATGTGCTTGATGCAAATCAAAACATCCTGCTTGCAACTAGGGCACAAGTGCTGCCACTGATGGGGTGTCTGTGTGGCCCAATTTTTGGAAAAAAAGGGATACTCTGCTTGGAGTAACCCTTGCTTACATTGGTTTTAAAAATGATCCAAGATGCACAGCGCTGGGATCAGGAAAGACTTTGCTACCTACCCCGGGGTCATCCTGGAAACGGTTAAGTATGGCGTATTTTTGATTTTGCTTGATGCAAATCTAGCTGTGAAGTGTACAACTGGGGCACAACTGCTGCCACTGAATGGGTGGGTGTGTGGGGCCCAATTTTTGGAAAAAAGGGAGACTCCGCTTGGAGTAACCCTTGCTTGCTGTGTTTTTTAAAAGGGACCAAGATGAACAAGTCATGGTTCAGCAAAGACTTAGCTACCTACCCCGGTGTCCTCCTGGGGACGGTTAAGTATGGCGTATTTTTGAATGTGCTTGATGAAAATCTAGCTGTGAAGTGTACAACTGGGGCACAACTGCTGCCACTGAATGGGTGGGTGTGTGTGGGGCCCAATTTTTGGAAAAAAGGGAGACTCCGCTTGGAGTAACCCTTGCTTGCCGTGTTTTTAAAAAGGAGCCAAGATGAACAGAGCTGGGATCAGGAAAGACTTTGCTACCTACCCCGGTGTCATCCTGGGGACGGTTAAGAATGGCGTATTTTTGATTGTGCTTGATGCAAATCTAGCTGTGAAGTGTACAACTGGGGCACAAGTGCTTCCACTGAAGAGGTGAGTGCCTGTGTGGCTCAATTTTTGGAAAAAAGGGAGACTCCGCTTGGAGTAACCCTTGCTTGCTGTGTTTTTTAAAAGGAGCCAAGATGAACAAGTCATGGTTCAGCAAAGACTGTGCTGCCTACCCCGGTGCAATCCTGAGGACGGAAAAGGATGGCGTATTTTTGAATGTGCTTGATGCAAATCTAGCTGTGAAGTGTACAACTGGGGCATAAGTGCTGCCACTGAAGGGGTGGGTGTGTGTGTGGCCCAATTTTTGGAAAAAAGGGAGAACTCCACTTGGAGTCACCTTGTGGTGTTTTACATGATTTTAGAAGGGCGTGCCATGCCTATATCTGTGTCTCCTCCTCTTTTTCCTTGTCCAGCTCTTTTGTTTTTGCATGAGTATATGTCCTTGTCACTTTCCCATGTGTTTGTGTTGTGTTGTGAGTTGTTTGTCACCTTTTGGACACCTTTGAGGGTGTTTTCTAGGTGTTTTTATGTGTTTGTGATTACCTGCCATTGTTTCCTATGCGGTTCGATTTCGGTTCGTCGAACGTTCGATGAACCGAACTCGAATGGGACCTCCGTTCGACGAACCAAACTCGAGTCGAACCACGACCGGTTCGCTCATCTCTATTAAAGACCACTGTCTTAATGGGAACCTGTCACGTACAATATGCGTTCTGATCTACAAGCATTACCATGAGTGGCCTAATAACCCCTTCCTACCCATCCCTGTGTTGTAATAATGTGTATTATGAATGTAAAAAAAAACCTGTTTCATTGCTTACATGTTCCCTATGTAAATAGGATAGGCTCTAGTCCCCTGGGCGTTGCGTCACCCTGTGAGCGTTTGCATGCTTTCCATGGTATCACGCCCCTGTGGGCGTGATACCATGGATTTACATGAGCGATGTCACCGTCAGCTCCTGGAGATCCCGCGCGTTCTCGCTTACCATTCTCGCAGCATTCTTATCCAGGTGCTTGCTTGTCAGCTTCAGATGCGCTCTGCGCATGGTCAGAGTCTTCTGATCATTCACAGTGTGTGTCTAAAGTTAACAAGCAAGCACCCGGATAAGAAGGCTGCGAGAATGGTAAGCACGCACGCGCAGGATCTGAAGGAGCTGATGGTGACGTTGCTCATGTAAATCCATGGTATCATGCCCACAGGGGTGTGATGCTATGGAAAGCATGCAAACGCCCACAGGGTGACGCGACGCCCAGGGGACTAGAGCCTATCCTATTTACATAGGGAATATGTAAGCAATAAAACATTTTTTTTTTACATTCATAATACACATCATTACAACAAATGGATGGGTATGAAGGGGTTATTAGGCCACACATACTACTCCTTGTAGGTCAGAATGCATATTGTACGTGACAGGTTCCCTTTAAGTCGTCAACTGTATAAAAGATGTAGCGCCTGGTCCCAGGGCAACATCCCCAAGCGCTTCTGCTCCCAAGCTCTGGTCAGGGCACCCTCCCTCTCTCCTGCCCGATCCCAGTGAGGTAACCACACATACTCTCAATCTCAGGCTCCAGCAGGGGCGTCCTCTATCTCACTTGACCGGCAGCTCCACTCACTCCTCTCCTTCCTTGGAGTCTGCAGCGGCCTCCTCCTGCGTCCAGGCTGTGTGCAGCCCTTCTGTGTGTGCCCATAGGGTGCGTGCATAGCTATGCCCCCTTTCTTAAAGGGCCAGCGTCCCATTATCTTTTAGCGATCTCTGAGGTCATCTGTTACATTAAAGGTATTTAAGATTGCCTCCCCTTACAGGCATCACCAGAGCAATGTTGCCTTTAGTTAGTGTGGGATCCTAGTTCAGGTCCCTTTATGTTACTGTGCATTACTCAGCCTGCTGTGTCTTTGTTCCAGTTGCGTATATGTAACCTGTGTCTCATCCTAGAGCTTGTGTCACCACTTCTGTGCTACTACATCTAAGCCATTCCACCTTCGTGCTGCCACGTCTGAGCCACCTTCTCCGTGCTGCCATGTTTGAGAATCCATCTCCATGCTGCTACGCCTGTGCCACAATCTCCATGCTGCCAAGTCCAAGTTACCACCTTCATGCCATCACATTCCAAACACACCAGCATCAGACTTTGAGAGACTTTTACCAGTCCATAAGAACCTCCACTAGTTCCTGGCATTCGTGCATTTAGGCCCCATGGGTCTGTGTCAGAGAGCCTCTGTATAGGGGTTTGCTACTGGTTGCTCATCTAGGGGAGTCCTGTGTACGGCCCAGTGGGTCCCCTCCTGGATGCTTGCCACCCCTCAGTGACCATAACAAGACTCCTCTCCACAAGACTCAATTTATCAGTCAGACTCTAACCTCAACAACATGGGGAAAACTAAAGAGCTTTCTAAGGAAGTCAGGGACAAGATTATAGACCTGCACAAGGCTGAAATGGTCTATGCTGGGTGAGGAGGAGACAACTGTTGGTGCAATAGTAAGAAAATGGAAGAAATACAAAATGAGTGTCAACTGACATAAATCAGGGGCACCATGCAAAATCTCACCTCGTTGGGTATCCAGGATCATGAGGAAGGTGAGAGATCAATCTAAAACTACACAGGGGGAACTTGTTAATGATCTCAAGGCAGCTGTGACTACTGTCACAAGAAAACCATTGGTAACTCATTATGCCATAACGGCTTAACATTCTGCAGTGCCCGCAAAGTCCCACTGCTCAAGAAGGCACATGTGCAGGCCTGTCTGAAGTTTGCCAATGAACACCTTGATGATTCTGAGAGTGATTGAGAGAAGGTGCTGTGGTCAAATGAGACAACAATTAAGCTTTTTGGCCTTAATTCAGCTCACCGTGTTTGGAGGAAGAGAAATGCTGCCTAAGACCCAAGGAACGCCATCTACACTATCAAGCGTGGAGGTAGAAATATTATGTTTTGGTGTGATAACCTCCTTCCTTCCGCCAGGACATTAAAAATGGGTCATGGCTGGGTCTTCCAGCATGACAATGACCCAAAACATACAGCCAAAGCAACAAAGGAGAGGCCCAAAAAGAAGCACATTAAGTTCATGGAGTGGTCTAGCCAAGCTCTAGACCTTAATCCCATAGAAACTTGTGGAGGGAGGTGAAGCTCTGAGTTGCCAAGTGACAAGATCAAAATCTTAATGATTAAGAGATGATCTGTAAAGAGGAGAGGACCAAAATTCCTCCTGACATGTATGCAAACCTCATCATCAACTACAAAAAACATCTGACTGCTGTGCTTGCCAAAAAGGATTTTGCCAACAAGTATTAAGTCTTGTTTGCCAGAGGGATCAAATAGTTATTTCTATCTGCAAAATTCAAATACATTATCTGGATTTTATTTTGGATATTCTATCTCTCACTATTGAAATTAACCTTCTGTTCATGTCTTTGTCAGTGGGCAAACTGACAAAATCAGCAAGAGATCAAATACTTATTTCCTTCATGTATATATTTATGTAAAAAAAAAAAAAAAAGTGCACGTTTGTTATCACCTCGTCAACCCTATCAACCTGATCTATAAAACTGTCACACTAGTTAATTTTTTCAGTGAACACCGTAAGCAAAATAAATAAAAAATGTAGCAATGTCTTTTCATCACACAGCTGACAAATATAGTGAAATCAAATGCGATCAAAAAGTCATATATAACTAAAAATAGCACTACTAAAAACATCATTTTCAGATTATGGGAAAGAAGGGGAACCATGCGTGAGATTCCGCCCCCTCTACCTAGGGCATCTTCTTTGCCGGCTATGGAACAGATGGAAGTTGGAGCCATCAGTCCGGATGAGAAGGAGAGGAGAAGACGCCGGGATCTCAAGCTGTGCTTCTATTGTGGACACCATAAACACTGGAGGAAAGACTGCCCGGCTTGCCCCCCCGCTAAACAATCGTCGGGAAACTTCTAAGTCTGGGTAACGGTCGAGGAGGTTGCCAAGACTATCAGGTACCTTTCTTCTCCTCCAATAAGATACTTCTGAATGTCGACCTCCGGGTCAAGGAGTCGGTCTGGTCTGCTACTGCCTTTGTTGACTGTGGGTCCACTATGAACTTCATTGACTCTGAGTTGGTCCAAAGATTAGAGTTAGGGACAGTGAGGTTAGAAGGACTCATTCAACTCCTGGCAATTGATAAAACACTGCTATCTCAAAACCTCATTCGGTTTGCTACAGAAAAATTTACTCTGGTGATCGGGTCTCTGCATTCTGAAACTATTTCTTGTTTTGTAATGGCCAATCTCCTTGCTGGATTAGTGTCGGGGTATCCATGGTTAAGGTTACATAATCCTGTTATTGATTGGGAGTGTCGTACCATAGTAAAATGGAGTCCTGCTTGTCATAAAAGGTGTTTACAATCTGTACCTGTGTTCTCCGTAAGTCCTGAGGGTCTTCCGGAATACCTGAGGGACTACGGAGACGTATTCTCGGAAACAGAGGCCGAGGTTTTGCCACCTCATCGTCCATATGACTGTGCCATCGATTTACTTCCCAATACCAAATTGCCCAAGGCCCATTTATATCACCTCTCGGGTCCAGAAAGGGCTGCTATGAAATCATACATATCTGACAGGATACGTAAAAGCCATATCCGTCCTTCTTCTTCCCCTGTGGCTGCTGGGTTCTTTTTTGTAAAGAAGAAGGACGGAGAATTAAGGCCATGTCTCGATTTCCGAGAATTAAACAAAATTACTGTGAAAAACACGTATCCGCTTCCACTCATCCCTGATCTCTACAACCAACTCTCTGAAGCCCGGTGGTTTACCAAACTAGATCTCAGGAGAGCCTATAATCTTATCCGTATTAGAGAAGGGGATGAGTGGAAAACGGCCTTTCTGACTTCAGAGGGGTTATTCGAGAATTTGGTGATGCCTTTTGGTCTAACAAATGCCCCTGCGGTGTTTAAAAATTTCATCAACGATATCTTCTCTGATTTTCTTGGTCGTTTTGTGGTCATCTATCTCGATGACATTTTGATTTATTCTGCCGGTAGAGATACGCATATTATGCATGTTCGCTCAGTATTACAGAGATTACGTGATAACCATCTGTTTGCCAAGCTTGAAAAATGTGTTTTCTCTATTCAGGAAATAGCCTTTCTTGGGTTACTCCTTTCTCGTGATGGGTTTAAAATGGACCCAGGAAAGGCGCAGGCTATCGTGGATTGGGTGCAACCCAGGGATATCAAGGCGCTACAACGCCTTTTGGGTTTCGCAAATTATTATCGAAGGTTCATTAAGGGGTTTTCTCAAATTGCCAAGCCATTGACTGACCTTACACGGAAAGTGGCGGATCTGCAGAACTGGTCGCAAATGGCTGTCCAGGCCTTTCTTGAGTTAAAAGACCGGTTCATGTCCGCCCCAGTCCTGGTACAGCCTGACCTCGAGGCGCCGTTTGTTGTTGAGGTGAACGCCTCAGAGGTGGGGGTGGGAGCTGTTCTCTCTCAGGGCCCTGCTACTCTGACTAATCTGCGACCATGTGCGTTCTTCTCCAAGAAATTCACTCCAGCTGAGAGGAACTATGATATGGGTAACCGTGAATTATTGGCGGTAAAGTTGGCATTCGAAGAATGGAGGCATTTATTGGAGGGTGCTGTTCACCGTATTACTGTCATCACTGATCGTAAAAACCTCGCGTATATCGAGTCCGCCAAGAGATTGACGCCTCGACAAGCAAGGTGGGCTCTTTTCTTTTCTAGATTTCATTTTTGTATTACTTTTCGGCCGGGGTCTAAAAACGTGAGGGCAGATGCACTGTCTCGTAGTTTGGACCCGGTGTCACCTCCAGAGCCTCCTTCCTCCATTCTTCCATGAGGAGTGGTGGTCGCTGCCTTGTCATCAAAGTTAGAGGCTGAGGTCAGGGAGGCCCAGTCCTCAGCGCCATCTTCCGCCCCAGACACTAAACTGTTTGTCCCTTTGCACCTCCGGCTACGGGTTCTTCAAGAGTTCCATGAGTACGTACTTAGTGGCCATCCTGGAGTTACAGCCACTTGCAGGGCTATTGCTCGACTGTTTTTGTGGCCATCTCTTCACTCAGACGTTGCTCGGTTTGTGTCTGACTGTGCTACATGTGCCCGTGCTAAGGTATGTCGTAACCGGCCGGCCGGGGAACTGGTTCCATTACCTGTTCCTGAAAGACCATGGACCCACTTGTCCATGGATTTCATTACGGACCTCCCTGTCTCAAATGGTATGACTGTGATCTGGGTGGTGGTGGATCGTTTTAGTAAACAGGCACATTTTGTTCCCCTCTCCGGTCTACCTACTGCTGCGGCCCTTGCCAACCACTTTATTGACCAGGTGGTTCGGTTACATGGGTTGCCCCTGAATATTGTGTCTGACAGGGGGGTACAATTCATTTCTCGGTTTTGGAGGGCCTTGTGCAGGCGGTTGGGAATTGAGTTGACCTTCTCGTCTGCCTATCATCCCGAGTCCAATGGTCAGACGGAAAGGACGAATCAGACCCTTGAGCAAATCCTGCGGTGCTTGGTTTCTGCTCAGCAGGAAGATTGGTGTACGTTTTTGCCCCTTGCAGAGTTTGCATTCAATAGCAGAGTCCATCAGTCTATGGGAACTTCTCCCTTCTTCTGTAATTACGGGTTTCACCCTCACTTCGAGACCTTCTCTAGAGTGGATTCGGGGTGTCCAGGGGCCGACTCCGTCGTTCAGCATCTGGGGGAGCTGTGGAAGGAGGTACGGCGGTGCATCGTGACGGCTCAACAGCCCCAGAAACACTAAGCAGACAAACGCCGTTCTCTGGGACCCCCCTTTCAGGTGGGGGACAAAGTGTGGCTGTCTACTCAGGGTTCCATCTGCTAAGTTGGGTCCTAAGTTTATAGGGACCTATGAGATCATCGAAGTGATCAACCTGGTGGCCTTTTGGTTGCAACTGACCCAGACCTTGTGTATTCCCAACGTATTTCATACCTCCTTGCTTAAGCCATTTGTTCCTTCGGTGGTGGATTCTCAGACCCCTCTGGCTCCGATACTGGTGGACGGTGAGGAGGAGTACGAAATTCAGCGTATTATCGACTCTCGTTGGGTTCGTAGTTCCCTCCAGTATCTGATTCATTGGAAGGGTTACGGTCCGGAGGACCGGTCCTGGGTGCCGGCTCGTTCCGTGCGGGCCGATCGGTTAATTGCGGCTTTCCACCGAAAGTATCCTGGGAAGCCTGGGGGTCCGGTGGCCCCCCTTGAGGAGGGGGTACTGTCATGATTCGCCTCCCTATCCACATGGCTAGGGGGCAGAGCCTTCTCTCGGGCCTCACTTCCGGCCCCTGGATGCCTTAAAAGCTGACACTTCCAGTGAACCAGCGCCGGCTATAAGCTTAGCTCTGCTTTGCCTGTGATTGCTGGTCCTGTGAGTGATATCCTGATCTGTCTGTTCCTGTGCCCCCGTGCCCTTGTCTGTGTTCCGTCCCCTGGTCGTCCCTCCTGTCCTGTGTCCCCCCTCCTATTTCCCCACTCGGTTGCTTCCTCTGGTACTGACCTTAGCCTGACTTTGACTTCACTTCTGCTTGCTCCTCCGGTCCTGCTTCTGCCTGTATGGTGTTTGACCCAGCCTGTCTGACTATTCCTCACATACCCTGCAGTTCTGCCTCTCAGCTGTGCTGATTAGGCAGTGCATGAGAACGCTGCGCATTTCCTTCCTGGTTCTCATTGCTCTGTGTAGTGTTGTCTGCTACAGAGCTCTAGCTCCCCCTGGTGGCAGCATTACAATAACATGTTGCGACACACTGGTAGTGGCAATGTGCTCATTGCTCCTACATGAATTCATTGAGTGGTGCAATTTGTGAAATCAGGAAACTTGTGAGGGTATTTATGTTGTTCTAGTAACTCAGAGGGTTCTGCCAATGTGACATGGCACCTGCAAACCATTTCAATTAAATCTTAATTTCAATATGGCACTCCTTCCCTTCTTCACTTTGTACTGTGCATCAAAAATAATTTTCAATCACATCTGGGGTATTGGCGAACTCAGGCGAAGTTGCACAACAAATTGCATGGTGCATTAGCTCGTTACCCTTGTGAAAATGAAAGATTTGTTGTAAAACAACATTTTTGTGGTAAAAATGTATCTTTTAATTTTCAGGGCTGAACATTATAAATTTCTGTGAAGCACCAGAGGGCTCACCAAACATCTAGATATTAGGCTCTAAAATTTAAATGGCACTCCTTCCCTTCTGAACCCTGCCGTGCGCCCAAACAGTAGATTTCCCCCTTCACCACATATGTAGTATCGGCATGCTCAAGAGAAATTGCACAATAAATTCAATGGTTCATTTTTTCTGTTACCCTTGTGAAAAAAGCTATCTAGTTGAAGTAACAGTTTTGTTGTAAAAAATTTTTTTTTATTTTCACAGCTCTATGTTATAAAATTCTGTGAAGCACCCAGGGGTTCAAGGTGCTCACCAAACATCTAGATAATTTCCTTGAGGGATCTAGTTTCCAAGATTGAGTCAATTGTGGTTGAGCTCCACTGTTTAAGCCCCACTGTTTAAGCCCCTCTTTGACTCTCCAGACATTACATGGTGTCCGTCAATGATTCTAGCTAATTTTGCATTGAAATGGTACTGCTTCCTTTCCAAACCTGCCGTGGGCCCAAAGAGTAGTTTTCCACCACATATGGGGTATCGATGTAATCAGGAGAAATTGCACAACAAATTTTATGTTGCATTTTCTCTTGTTACCCTTGTAAGCACAATTTTCATTTTTTTTCCTTCCATATTGCTTTAGATACTGTGAAGCACCTAAAAGGTTAATAAACTTTTTGCTTGTGATTTAAAGCAGTTTGAGGGGTGCAATTTTTAGAATGGTGTTACTTTTGGGTATTTTCTGTCACATTAACATCTAAAAGTCCCTTCAAATGTGATGTGGTCCCTAAAACAAATGGTTTTGTAAATTTTGTTGGAAAAATGAGAACTTGTTGATAAACTTCGAACCCTTCTAACGTCCTAGCAAAAAAGATATATTTCAAAAATTGCGCTGATGCAAAGTAGCTATGTGGGAAATGCTATTTAGTAACTATTGTGTGTAACATAACTTCCTGATTTAAGAGGATAAAAATTAAAAGTTTGAAAATAGCAACATTCTTAAAATGTTCAATATTTTCACAAATAAAAGCAAAAAATATTGTCTGAAATTTACAACTATCAAAGTACAATATGTCCTGAATAAAAGAATCTCAGAATCATTGGGATCCATTGAAGCGTTTCAGAGTTATAATTTGTCAAAGTGATAGTGGTCAGAATTGCAATGGGCCTGGTCAATAAGGTAAAAACGGGCTTCTGGGGTGCAGGAGTTAAAAAAATGGAAAAACATATTTTCTGAGACCCTACTCTACATGTCTTCCAGAGTGTATTATAATCCCTTCCCCAAAATTTTGACAACCCTTGCACTTAGTGCATAGCTTTTATGATTCTAAAGGCCACTTTACACACAGTGACATAGCTAGCGGTCGCTGGTGAAAGCACCCGCCTCCGTCGATTGTGCGTCACGGGCAAATCGGTGCCCGTGGTGCACAACATCGCTAGGACCCGTCACACATACTTACCTGCCTAGCGACGTCGCTGTGGCCAGCGAACTGCCTCCTTTCTAAGGGGGTGGTTCATTCGGCATCACAGCGGCATCACTAAGCTGCCACCCAATAGAAGTGGAGGGGCGGAGATGAGCGGGCCGAACATCCCACCCACCTACTTCCTTCCTCATTGCCGGAGGCCGCGGGTATGATGTTGTTCCTCGTTCCTGCGGTGTCACACATAGCGGTGTGTGCTGCCTCGGGAATGACAAACAACCTGCGTCCTGCTACAGCAACGATATTTGGGATTAGAACGATGTGTCAACGATTAGGTGAGTAATTTTGATCGTTAGCGGTCGTTCGTGCATTTCACACGCAACGACGTCGCTAACGTGGCCAGATGTGAATCACGAATTCCGTTACCCCAACGACATCTCGTTAGCGATGTCGTTGCGTGTAAAACCCCCTTAAGAGTCACACTATCTAACAATTTTACCTGAATGTGTATGAGGCTCTACTTTATGTCTAATACACGGTGTATCTAAGTCCCTCTTCCTACCAATTTTTAGCAGTTCTTGCATTGTCAACATAGGCTTTAAGATTTTCAGAGTCCCTCCTTCATAAATTAAACAGGATGTGTCTTACCATGTCACACACACCACATGCTCAGATAAGGTAGTAAAATGTTACAATTACATTTATCGGTTACTACAGGTGGGTCTAGTTTTATTTCCATCTCTACTATATCATCTACGGTAGTCATAGAGGACGAAGAAGTACAGTGAGAGATGTCCTAACTGTTAAGGGTGGAGGGACAACATTGTTTCTAGCAGCAACTTGAAAGTCAGTAATGCACCCAGGTGTCTTCCACATTGCTTTTCCCATTCCATTTCAAAGCTGTTTCCATCCATTTCAACGATTTTCCTGCCCCCTCCTTCCCACCAGCCCTCGTGTTGGGGTCCTCCGGAAAAATGCTCAAGTTTCCCATTGAGTTCCATTACAGTCGGTAATCGAGTCAAGCCCATCCGAGCGTCACACCTGTTCGATTCCAATATTGAGCACTCGAGCATTTTAGTGCTCGCTTATCACTAGTAATAATAATACTAATAATAATAGTAATGCATCACCATCAATGTGACATTTGATGCCTTAAAACACTTACAAATTGTATTGTCTGTAGGTTCTGCTGCAAGATATTTTGTCCAGAAAACTGTGTCAGCTTGTGCTTCAATATCATCCACATGTCCTATAGCAACTGACCTCTAAAACACTTTTTGGATTTACAGTTGTATCGCTTCTTAGGCAGTTATGGAAAAAAGGCTTTAAAATAAGCAAAGCTCTATGAGGTTTTAGAGATATTCTCAACAGCAAGACACTCTGTACACACTCTGGCTTTTGATAGATACGCTGCTGTTTTGGAGCAGTACACAAGGCTGCATAATGCAACACAGTATGAGGTTTCAGATACAGTGGAACCTTAGTTAAGGAGAACAATCTGTTGTGGGAATGTGCTTGTTAACCAAGTTACTCGTTCAGCAACGTAAGATTTCCCATAGGAAATCATTGCAATGCAGACAATTCGGTGGACTTGTTAAATGTCCCATCCTGGTGCACTATTGTGCCATTCCACACACGTACAAACACACACAAACACGCACAAACACACACGCACAAACACAGATTATAGAAAAAAGGAAGACGGGCAGCACTCTCCGTGGGTGTATGGACCCGTGAAAGCGCCCCTAGTGGTGCGAAACGGTACCGTCGTCATCGTGCTCCCCTCCCTCCATTCCCTCATGTCTGTATCACCTGTCAGCATTGAAAAATAAAATAGTCCCAGAATACCGGAGAGTGCTGCCCGTCTTCCTTTTTTCTATGGATTTACTGGCTTCAGCTGGGAAATAGCACCCTGGTAGGTGACTTTTTTCATCCATCAAGATCAGAATAAAGTCCCATGGTTATACCCGGCAAGCCAAGAATATCATCAGGCAACAGCCACACTGAATAGTGTTTGGAACGGGACCACTACACTACCTCCAATAGGTAAGCAGTGCGGTGCACATTCCTCCTGTTTCTATTTCAAGCACAAACACAGATTATGCTCACCTTACCTTCCATTCCACTCCTGGAACTTGCAGTTCGCCCGTACAAGACGTGTGTCGGGTAACCAAGGTGACCGATGCCGAACCTTCCGCACTCAGCGCGCTGATGTCAAAGGCAGGAGCCGCTTGCCTCTGATTGCCCAGCGCGCTGCCTTTGACTAGCGTCTGACAGGGGAAGTTCCTCCTTCATCGCGATGGTTACCGGATACATATCCTGTGGAGGGAGGACCTTCTCCTGTCAGCCGCTACTCAAAGGCAGCGCGCTGGCCAATCAGAGACAAGTGGCTCCTGCCTTTGAGGTCAGCGCGCTGGGAGCTGAAGGTCCGGCATCTTTCGCCTTGGTTACCCGATACATGCAAGTTCCAGGAAGCCGGCGAGGGAATGGAAGGTAAGGTGAGCATAATATGTGTGTGAGCGTGTGTGCATGCGTGTTTGTTTGTGTGTGTTTGTGCGTGCTTGTGTGTGTTTGTGTGGACTGCAAGAGCGGGTTAGAGCGTGATGGATGTGCGGAATCGGAAGTGTGTGCGGTGAGTATTTTGCTCGTACAGCCAGGCTTTCTCATAAACCGAGTTACAAATATACAGAAAGCCTTGCTCGTTAGGCGAAATACTCGCTAACTGAGTTACTCATTAAGCAAGGTTCTACTGTATATTTACACAGCAAAGCATGCAGTACAAAGTCTGTTTTTTTGGTAGATTGATTTAATAGATTAAACTGCATGTACGCTGCTGTTTTGGACCACTGCGCAAAGCTGAATGATAAAACAAAGAATGAGATTTCAGCAATATTCCCACAGTAAGGCATGCAGTACACACTCTAGTTTTTGATTGATTGAGCTAATACATTACACTCACTGTACAATGCTGTTTTGGACTGCTATGCTAAACTGCATGATGCAATGCAATATAAGGTTTCAGATAAATTTACACAGCAAGGCATACTGTACACACTCTGGTTTTAATAGATTGAGCTCATAGAAGACTGCCTTTACAATGATTTTCTTGCAGCGCTATGTAAACCTGCATGATGCAATGCAGTATGGGATTTCTGAGATATTCACACAGCAAGGCACACTGTACACACTCTGGTTTTTAATAGATTGAGCTCATCGAACACTGCTTTTAAATTGATTTTGTTGCAGCGCTATCTAAACCTGCATGATGCAATGCAATATGGGATTTCTGAGATATTCAAACAGCAAGGCACACTGTATACACTACGGTTTGGTAGATTGAACTAATAGATTACACTGACTGTACACTGCTGTTTTTAACAGCTACGGAAAGCTGCATGATGTAACGCATTATGATATTCACTCAGCAAGGCATGCTGTACACACTCTGGTTTTTGGTAGATTAAGCTAATAGATTACATTGCCTGTATACTGCTGTTTTGGATCACTACGCAAAGATGCATGATGCAATGCAGTGTGATGTTTCAGAGATATTCACTCTGCATGACATGCTGCGCACATTCTGGTTTTTAGTAGATTGAGTTAATAGATTACACTGTCTGTATGCTGCTGTTTTGGAGTGCTATGCCAAGCTGTGTGATACAACGTACTATGAAGTTTCAGAGATATTACCACAGCAAAGCACGCAGTACACAGTCTGGTTTTGAAGAGCTAGAGCTAACAGATTACACTGCCTGTACCCCGCTGTTTTGGAGCGCCATGCAAATGTCGCGAGCGAAGGGGTTTTGGGAACGCCGCTTGCCTGGGGAATCTCTGGAGCTCGGGTCCGGTGCTTCTGCTCCTCGGTGGCTCGAGCACGGGGCCGGACCCGGGGGCTCGAGCAGCGCCTCCTCGCCCATGAGTGAAAAGGGGAGGTTTGGTGGTGGGATGTCGGTTGTGACGCCACCCACGGGGTTGTGGTGATAGTGGGCACCACCGCTGCTGGTGACGGGGGTTCCCGGGAGCGATGGCGGGGAGCAGCTGAGATGTTTGCCCCTCCGTGGGTAGGGGTTGTTGGTCCCGGGGCCCCGGTTTGGGGGTTGGTGAGTAGGGGATAGGTGCAGGTGCTGATGCGGGGAGGCAGCGCGGATGCGGGGCAGTGCTGTGCTGGATGGCACTGGTGTACTCACTCATGTAGTCAATAACAGAGTCTCTGGTAAACCAAACGGCTGGATGGACGGGGTCCGCAGTCAGCTGCAGTGTGTTCACTCTCCCCGGACAGGTTAATGGTGGCTGTCTTTCCCTGCACCTGTGTGTAAGTGTTTGACCCCTATGGATTCCCACGGGTGGTCCGCTCCCCGGCTTGTACGTGTCGGGAGAGCCCATTTTGCCAGCAGGCGCTGGCCCTTGGATCTCTGGCCGTTGGCAGTGGTTCTTATCCGGACGGGTTGGGCTGTTGCCTTCTGACGGGACTTGGTTGGGAATGAACCCCTGAGGTCCAGACCGCAATCAGAGAATTTGACCGTTACAGCGGCTTCCGAGCCTAGTCGGGGTCTGAGTGTCCTGCCTTGGTGCTTAGCTTCACTCCTCTCCCCGGTTCGGTACCGGCGGGCCACCGCCCGACCCTGGTCCTACAGTTCCGCAGACTTCCACTAACGCCTGTAGACGGCCACCACCGTCTGCCGACCTTTCTGATGGTGCCTGGGCTCCGACCCAGACACTGACAGTCTCCACTTCCACTCCTCAACTCCAACTACAACTACAACTCCAACTAAACTGACTTTTTCCCGCCTCCAGGCCTGTGAACTCCTCGGTGAGTGGGGCCAACCGCCTGGCTCCGCCCCACCTGGTTAGGACATCAGACCCTGGAGGAAGGCAACAAGGGTTTTTGTTTGACGGGTGTTCCTGACCATGGGAGGGGGGTGTGTGTGTATGTGATGTTACTCTGTGACCCCTGGGGTCCAGAGCGTCACACTCCCCCTTGGTAAAATGCAGACCGTCCACGGGCTGCCCATCCACCACTGGTTTTATTTTCTGAAAAATATAAAAACAAATGGTATGCATATTTCAAATCTTCCCTTACGGGAGGCATGTCACTTAAACGTTGCAAACATGAAAAAGAACATTTTTAATAATACGGACGGCTCCCATTTCTTCCGCTTCCCCACCCAAACAACCTAGTGGGAACGGGTTCGGTGTCTTGCACCTGGCTGTCATTCAGGGGGCCCCACGTCCAGGAGGACCCCTGAACCCAGAGGATGGTCACCGGTCCTGGTGGTGACCGGACCCCAGCCTGCTCTGCTGCTGGTCCCTCCTCCAACCTGCCTCTCCGGAGGCGGTCAACGGGACTCCAGCCCACAATTATTTACAAGCCCACAAGTTCGTGGGTGGCCTGCTAGTTCTAGGCCATGTTCATGAGTAGTTTCTCATGTGGGCTTTCACGGAAAACATGTGGCTTAAGGTCCCAACGGGGGCCAAACTCTTCATAGCCAATGGGCTACCACACTGTGGGTCCCAACGGGGACTTTTTGCTGATTATTTGAGGTCACCATTATCGTACTCCTCCTCCAGCTCGACCTCGGGACTGTACGGCGGGGAGGAGACTGGGGCCGCTCGAGACCACTGTGGCTCACCCTTCTCTGGATGTCTAGGGCAAACCAGCCTCTCTCCCCATAGTGGCAGGTGTAAGAGACCAACTCACCAGCACGTAGGTCACATTCCGGATGTCCCAGGGGCAGCTGGCTGTGCACGTCCCTCCTGGAAAAGAAGGCCTCGACCTCCAGGCTTGGCTCATAAATGAACCCCCATCCACGTCGGGGGCAGAACTGCCGGACCTGCCCTTCATAGATCAGGAACCGTGCTTCAGGGAGGGCATTCCGGAGGATGTCCTTCGCTTGGATAGCACGCGCCAGTATAGCAGTCTTTTCCTTTTCCCGGGCCTCTATCTCCCAGCCCATCGGGTTTGGCTGCCGCTCTCAAAATGGCGGCTCCTTTTGTGCAGGGGTCGGGCCCAGCAGGCACTCCCCGGTGCTGGCCACGACCGGCACCATCTGGTTCGGGGGGTGCCGCTGTGTCACGGCCTGTCTTGCTGCCCTGCAGCAGTAACCCACCGCAGCCTCAGCTGAGGCCTGGAGCTTGGGGGCGATCAGCCTCATCTTTCGGGCCTTAGACGGGCCGGCGGCCACCTCCGTGCTGGCTGGACAGACTGCCGGGGCCTCTTCAGGCATGGCCGCCCCTGGGTTGGTTGCTTCCCTTTGGGAGCGGGCACCTTCCAAGGGAGTAGGATCGGTGCTGGCCAGGCAAGCTGTCGTTCACAGGCAGCGTCTGCGGACGGATCTTCACAGGCGCGGATGATGTCATCTGTTGCCGGGTTTAGGGGCAACGGGCCAGCTGGCGGGGTGGCGATGACCGACACGGGCAGCGGGGGACGCAGCAGGGAGAGCGAGGGCAGGCCGGGCCCCTCAGCCGCAGTGACCGGTCCCTCCAGGACACAGGGGCATGGGTCACTCACCCGCTCCTCCAATTCTGCTTCTGCCTCACGGGCCCGCACGGCCGCCACCACTTCTACCATTCCAGCCTCCCCTTCTTGCACGAGGAGCTGGAGCCGGACTTGCAGCCTGTGGCTTAACTGCGTCACCCGGGCTTCCACCCATGCCGCTGTTCCGGGCATGGGCCTGCTTGACGGTACGGACATCTTGCCTGCTCGGCCTACAGGAACAATACGGGTGGCAGGGTCCTGAAGTCCCTGCCCTTTATCCCCTCGGTTACATCAGGCAGACTTTCACCCACCCCCCCTTGGTTCTCTCCGACAACTCCTTCTCTTGGAGGTGGGGCTTCACTTTTGGTGCCTTCCCTGCTCGGGGAAGACGGCTCGAGCGGGAACTTTTCGCGCCCAAGATGGCGGAATTTCAAATTTTTCGGCTGGACACCGCCGGCGTGGACTGCAAGACGCACTTCTACTGGTAAGTAGATAGGTAGGATCCTGTTCATGACTGGAGAGGAGCGAACCGGTCGTGGTTCGGCTCGAGCTTGGTTCATCTAGTTCGAGTTCGGTTCGGTGAACCGGTTCGGCAAACCACTCGAACCCATAGGAAACAATGGGAGGCAATCAAAAACACATAAAAACACCTAGAAAACACCCTCAAAGGTGTCCAAAAGGTGACAAACAACTCACAACACAACACAAACACATGGGAAAGTGACAAGGACAAATACTCATGCGAAAACAGAAGAGCTGGACAAGGAAAAAGAGGAGCACACACAGATATAGGCATGGCATGCCCTTCTAAAATGATGTAAAACACCGCAAGGTGACTCAAAGCGAAGTCTCCCTTTTTTCCAAAAATTGGGCCACACAGACACCTCTTCAGTGGCTGCACTTGTGCCCCAGTTGTACACTTCACAGGTAGATTTGTATCAAGCACATTCAAAATACACAAGCATTTACTCTCCCCAGGATGACACAGGGGTAGTAAATTCCTTGTGGATCCATGACTTGTTCATTTTGATGAATGTTAGTCTGTCCACATTGTCACTGGACAGATGCGTGCGCTTATCTGTCAGCACACATCCAGCAGCACTGAAGACACGTTCAGAGACAACGCTGGCAGCTGGACACAACAAGATCTCCAAGGCGTAAGTGGAGCGCTCTGGCCATTTTTCAAGATTTGAAGCCCAAAATGAGCAAGGCTCCATTTGCAAAGTCATGGCATCGATGTTCATTTGGAGATACTCCTGTATCATTCTCTCCAGCCGTTGACTACAACTGGGAGATTCACTCCCTGCACCACGGTTGTTTGGTGGAAAAGCCGAGCTAAGATCAAGTAACAGCTTTTGCTGATACTCCTGCATACGTGCGTCCCTTTCTATGGCTGGAATTATGTCACAAAATTTGGACTTGTACCGGGGATCTAATAGTGTGGCAAGCCAGTACTCATTATCACTTCTAATTTTGACAATACGAGGGTCATGTTGGAGGTAGTGCAGCAAGAAGGTGCTCATGTGTCTTGCGCAGCCATGTGGACCAAGTCCACGCTGTGTTTGTGGCATAGAGGTGCTAACCATTCTTTCTTCCTCTGACATCTCCCCCCAACCTCTTTCAACTAAAATTTGACCAAGGTCTCCCTCATCTGCTGAGTCTTCCATGTCCATGGACAGTTCGTCCTCCATTCCTTCATGTTCTCCTGCACCTTCCTCAACATTTCGCCTGCTACCATGCGCCCTTGTTGATCCCTGTCCCCCATGGTCCCATGCCTGCGGCGTTGGTGATGATGAATGTCTGGACCTTGGTGATGATGTTGTCTCTTGCGCATATGAATCCTCCTGTAGTTCCTCCCCTTCCTGTTGTCACACCCCGTGAGTCCGAATAGTGTTTAGCGTGTGCTCCAGCATGTAAATGACTTGAATTGTCATGCTGATAATGGCATTGTCAGCGCTAAACATATTCGTCGCCATGTCGAAACTGTGCAGAAGGGTGCATAGGTCCTTGATCTGAGACCATTCCATCAGGGTGATCTGCCCCACCTCTGCATCTTGTTGGCCCTGGCTATACATCATGACGTATTGCACCAGGGCTCGGCGGTGCTGCTACATCCTTGTCCTGCTGATCCTTGTCCTCCAGTTTTTGATATATCCTTGTCTTCCAATTTTTGATATATTCCTTGTCCTCCAGTTTTTGATATATGCTCCTTGTCCTCCAGTTTTTGATATATGCTCCTTGTCCTCCAGTTTTTGATATATGCTTCCTTGTCCTCCAGTTTTTGATATATGCTTCCTTGTCCTCCAGTTTTTGATATATGCTCCTTGTCCTCCAGTTTTTGATATATGCTTTGAGGCCTCATAATAAATTATCTTTGCACTATACTCCTTGTCCTTCAGTTTTTGATAGTCTCTGTAACATGTGGAGAGTCGAATTCCAGCGTGTCGGCACATCGCATTTCAGGCGATGAACCAGCAGGCCGAAAGACTTCTGGAGTGATGCAAGTCGCTCAGCTGCGGCGGTTGAGCGGCGGAAGTGAGCAGACAGTTTTCGTACCCTGTTCGGAAGGCCATCTAGGCCGGGATAGTGTGTTAAAAAGTGCTGGACAACAAGGTTCAACACGTGAGCCATACAAGTCATGTGTGTCACCTTGCCCAGGCGAAGGGCCGCACCCAGGTTTGCAGCATTGTCGCACATGGCCTTACCAGGCTGCAGGTTGAGTGGAGACAACCATTTTCCAAACTCAGTCTCCAGAGCTGCCCACATCTCAGCCGCTGTGTGACTCTTATTTCCAAGACATTTCAAGATAAAGATCGCCTGATGTCGTTGCGCTCTGCTGCCAGCATAGTAATGAGGGGTGCGTGATTCCTTCTGCGCAGTTAGAACGCTGGTGGCCTGACCAGGCAGGCTTGGAGGTAGAGGACCCAGACGAGGTTGAGGAGGCAGAAGCAGTGGAGGAACTTGAACAGACAGAGGATTGACACACAAGTCGTGGGGACGGCAAGACTTGTGTAGCAGACCCTTCACCATCTATCACCATAGTTACCCAGTGCCCAGTCAGCAACATGTAACGTCCCTGTCCATACTTACTGGTCCAAGTATCGGTGGTGAAATGCACCCGTTCACACACAGAGTTTCTCAAGGAAGCGGTGATGTTGTGTGTGACATGCTGGTGTAGCGCAGGCACACCTTTCTTAGAGAAGTAGTGGCGACTGGGCATCTGGTACTGGGGCACAGCAACAGACATAAGGTCTCTAAAATCCTGTGTGTCCACCAGGCGGAAAGGCAGCATTTCGGTAGCCAAGAGCTTACAGAGGGATAAAGTCAACCTCTTAGCTTTGTCATGGGTCACAGGAAATGGCCTTTTATTTGTCCACATCTGAGGGACAGAGATCTGGCTGCTGTGTGTAGACGGTGTTGAGTAGGGTGTCCCTGGAAAAATGCAGGTTTGTGAGGAAAGTGCAGGCGTAGACATGATGTTGTCTTCATCCAACGTTGGTGCTATCAATGTCTGAGAGAGCTGTACACACGCACTTGTTTCCCCTTCCAAACCAACTGACGACCTACCAAGCAAACTGCCTGTTGCGGTTACAGTGGTGGAAGTTGTGCGTGGAAAACCAGGTGTGACAGCTGTCCCCACAGTCCTACAAGATGAAGAGCGCGCGGATGCACTGGAAGGGGCAGGCGGTGGATGGTTCGCTCCGCTAGGCCGCATTGCAGCACGGTGAGCTTCCCACTGGGACATATGATATTTATTCATCTGACGATTCATGGAAGAAGTTGTCAAACTGGTGAGGTTTTGCCCTCTACTAACAGAATCACGACAAATTTTACAGATCACATAATTTGGGCGATCTTTTGCTATGTCAAAAAAGGACCAGGCAAGGCAAGGCTTAGAGGGCATGCAACCTGCTGATCCACCCCGACTAGTGCTCAGAGGCACAGTGGTGGCTGAGGATGCAGTTGTAGACATGCTACCAGTACTCCGAATTTGTCCAGGAGGGCAAAAGGTAACTTCGTCGTCAGTTGCATCCTCCTCCACCGCCTCTGTTGACCTTCTCGAGTGCCTGACTGTGGGTTGACAGTAGATGGGATCTAGAACTTCCTCATCAATTGTTGTGTTTGCACTCCCCTCACCCTCAGACCAAGTTTCTTCTTTCCCTGACCGAATATTTAAGTTGTCATCCCAATCTGATATCTGCGTCTCATCGTCATCAGTATGTTCCTCATTGTCTATTACAACAGGTGTTTCAGTTTGTGAATAAGGGTCAACATTATGCTCAGAAACTTGTTCATCATGGCCTGAATCAGAGTCACAAAGGTTCTGGGCATCACTGCAGACCATTTCCTGGTCTGTACTCACTGTAGCTTGGGAACAGACCTCTGATTCCCAGGCTATAGTGTGACTGAACAGCTCTGCAGACTCAGCCATCTGAGTTCCACCATAATGTGCAGGGCGGATGGAGACTTCAGAGCTGGGAGAAAGCAAGTGTGATTGGGATGACAACTCCGAGGACTGGTGTTTTTTGGATGCGGTAGTTGAGGTGGCAGAGAGGGCACTTGTTGGACCACTTGAGATCCATTCAAGCATTTTCTTTTTTTGGCCAACATCTACCTTTGTTCCAGTTGTTCATGTCCGTAAAAAAGGGAGCACATCGGATTGTCCACGGTAAGTAGTAGACATCTTACTTTTGCTGGAAGATGGTTTATCTTCAGCAGATGTTAATGGAGCTTTGCCACCTTCCCCATGGACAAACCCTTTTTTTCCTTTTCCAACACGCCTCTTCCCCTTTCCACCAGCATCTGTCATTTTGCCACTCATTTTGATTGCGACAAGATTGTGCACTTAAAATGTGGTAGTAAAAATTGAGAGCTGGTGTAGATTTCAGCGGTGGTCTAGCTTTATTAACAGCAGAATAAACAACAATAACTATCCCTGACAATGCAACTACAGCTCTTAAACTGGCAGCATAGTTTGCTATTATAATGGCTTAGTAACAATGAGTTTGAGTTTGCAATGCAGAGGTGCAAATAGATTTGCACTAGTGGGAAACTAATGGAAGTCCAACAGCCACTTTTAAGATGCCACTAAGTTTACTCAGTGTTTGCTAGTATAATGGCTTAGTAACAATGAGTTTGAGTTTGCAATGCAGAGGTGCTGTAAATAGATTTTCACTAGTGGGACACTAATGGAAGTCCAACAGCCACTTTTAGGATGTCACTAAGTTTACTCAGTGTTTGCTAGTATAATGGCTTAGTAACAATGAGCTTGAGTGTGCAAAGGGCAGGAGGGTACAGTGGCAGGGTTGTGGGTCTGGGTAGAGGAAAGGAAGCCTCACTTTCTATCCCTCCTAATGGAGAAATGCAGCGAGGAAATCCCTGACCTTAGCTACAGAGACGCTGTTATCTTGTATAGCCGTTAAAATCTGTTTTCACGGACCTGACTGTCACCTATGGCTCTGAGCCTGCTGGTATTAGGCCTTACAAGGGCTAGTAGAAACTTCTATCTCTATTCTGTATAGCGCTGTGTGTAGAGCGTACACAGCAGTATCGGAGACAGGAGCTACGCCAGCGGTGACTGACACCCAGACGCAGAAGGGAGATAATGGCGTCCGGACGGGCAGATAGCCGTTTTTATAATGCAGGGACATGTGACATGGACATCCAATCACACATGCCGTTGCTTCTCTGGCTAAAAGTCCACTTAGCTGTGTGTGTGTCTGGGATTGGCTGACATGCTGGCCCGCCCCACTACACGCGTGCGCTTAGGGAAGGAAGACAAGGAAAAAAAAAAATGGCGATCGCCATTATCCCAGCAGCAGTGATCTGAATGCGCTGTTCCCGCACACTATACGCTGAAATTTCATAATAGTGTGAGTCAAAGAGTGACTTACACTATTACAGCGGAAAGCCAGCTAGGAATTAGCTTGGCTTTTTGCTGCTAGAACCGTTCTCGAACGTAACTAGAACTATCGAGCTTTAGCAAAAAGCTTGAGTTCTAGTTCAATCTAGAACAGCCCCCAAAATCACTCGAACCGCGAACTGGAGAACCACGAACCGCGAACCACGCTCAACTCTACTCATTACAAAGACAGATGTGTACTTCAGAGCTAGGATCTGCCCCAAAATGGGCCCTTGATTACAACTTTATTGAGTCATCCTGCCACCAAAACATAACTTAGATCAGGGGCGGACACTGACAGTTTGGTACCCCTGTGCAATAAATTGTACCTGGACCCCTATATAAATATATATATATATATATATATATATATATATATATATATATATCTGAGTGAATGTATATATGTATGTATGTATATATACATATACAGTATTTGCAGTATATATACACACACACACACACACACACACATGTATATATATATATATACTAGATGGTGGCCCGATTCTACTCATCGGGTATTCTAGAATTTACGTATTGTGTAGTTAATGTATGATTTTTGTTATATATATATATATATAGATCTTGTTGTGTGTAGTTACCAAGTGTTTGTGTAGGGCGCTGTGCATGTTCTGGGTGTTGTCTGGGTGTGGTGGGGGGTGAGAGTTGTGTTGTATGTGTGTTGCGTGTGTTGCGTTGTTTGTGGAGCGCTGTGTGTCTGTAGCGTTGTGTGTGTTGCGCGGTGTGTGTGTGTGTGGTGTGTTTTGGGGGGAGGTATGTTTTGTGCAATGTGTGTGTTGTGCGGTATGTGCGTATATTTGTGTGTGCAGCGTTGTCTGTGTGTGTGGGTGTCTGTGTGTGTGGGTGTCTGTGTAGGGCGGTGTTTGTGGTTCCCAGTGTGTGTGTGTGGTGTGGTGTGTTGTGCAGTGCGCGTGTGTGTGTGTGTTGGGGGGAGGTGTGCACCTCCCATCGTGCTCCATCCCCCATGCTGCGCACCCCCCATCGTGTTCCATCCCCCATGCTGCGCACTCCCCATCGTGCTCCATCCCCTATGCTGCGCACCCCCCATCGTGCTCCATCCGCCATGCTGCGCACTCCCAAACGTGGTCCATCCGCCATGCTGCGCACTCCCAAACGTGCTCCATCCGCCATACTGCGCATTCCCCATCGTGCTCCATCTCCCATGCTGCGCACTCCCAAACGTGCTCCATCCGCCATGCTGCGTACTCCCAAACGTGCTCCATCTGCCATGCTGCGCACTCCCAAACGTGCTCCATCCGCCATACTGCACTTTCCCCATCGTGCTCCATCTCCCATGCTGCGCACTCCCAAACATGCTCCATCCGCCATGCTGCACACTCCCAAACGTGCTCTATCGGCCATACTGCGCACTCCCAAACGTGCTCCATCCGCCATGCTGCGCACTCCCAAACGTGCTCCATCCGCCATGCTGCGCACTCCCAAACGTGCTACATCCGCCATGCTGCGCACTCCCAAACGTGCTCCATCCGCCATGCTGCGCACTCCCAAACGTGGTCCATCCGCTATGCTGCGCACTCCCAAACGTGCTCCATCCGCTATGCTGCGCACTCCCAAACGTGCTCCATCCGCCATGCTGCGCACTCCCAAACGTGCTCCATCCGCCATGCTGCGCACTCCCAAACGTGCTCCATCCGCCATACTGCGCATTCCCCATCGTGCTCCATCTCCCATGCTGCGCACTCCCAAACGTGCTCCATCCGCCATGCTGCGTACTCCCAAACGTGCTCCATCCGCCATGCTGCGCACTCCCAAACGTGCTCCATCCGCCATGCTGCGCACTCCCAAACGTGCTACATCCGCCATGCTGCGCACTCCCAAACGTGCTCCATCCGCCATGCTGCGCACTCCCAAACGTGGTCCATCCGCTATGCTGCGCACTCCCAAACGTGCTCCATCCGCTATGCTGCGCACTCCCAAACGTGCTCCATCCGCCATGCTGCGCACTCCCAAACGTGGTCCATCCGCCATGCTGCGCACTCCCAAACGTGCTCCATCCGCCATACTGCGCATTCCCCATCGTGCTCCATCTCCCATGCTGCGCACTCCCAAACGTGCTCCATCCGCCATGCTGCGTACTCCCAAACGTGCTCCATCCGCCATGCTGCGCACTCCCAAACGTGCTCCATCCGCCATACTGCACTTTCCCCATCGTGCTCCATCTCCCATGCTGCGCACTCCCAAACATGCTCCATCCGCCATGCTGCACACTCCCAAACGTGCTCTATCGGCCATACTGCGCACTCCCAAACGTGCTCCATCCGCCATGCTGCGCACTCCCAAACGTGCTCCATCCGCCATGCTGCGCACTCCCAAACGTGCTACATCCGCCATGCTGCGCACTCCCAAACGTGCTCCATCCGCCATGCTGCGCACTCCCAAACGTGGTCCATCCGCTATGCTGCGCACTCCCAAACGTGCTCCATCCGCTATGCTGCGCACTCCCAAACGTGCTCCATCCGCCATGCTGCGCACTCCCAAACGTGCTCCATCCGCCATGCTGCGCACTCCCAAACGTGCTCCATCCGCCATACTGCACTTTCCCCATCGTGCTCCATCTCCCATGCTGCGCACTCCCAAACGTGCTCCATCCGCCATGCTGCGCACTCCCAAACGTGCTCTATCGGCCATACTGCGCACTCCCAAACGTGCTCCATCCGCCATGCTGCGCACTCCCAAACGTTCTCCATCCGCCATGCTGCGCACTCCCAAATGTGCTACATCCGCCATGCTGCGCACTCCCAAACGTGGTCCATCCGCCATGCTGCGCACTCCCAAACGTGGTCCATCCGCTATGCTGCGCACTCCCAAACGTGCTCCATCCGCCATGCTGCGCACTCCCAAACGTGCTCCATCCGCCATGCTGCGCACTCCCAAACGTGCTCCATCCGCCATGCTGCGCACTCCCAAACGTGCTCCATCCGCCATGCTGCACACTCCAAAACGTGTTCCATCCGCCATGCTGCGCACTCCTAAACGTAGTCCATCTGCCATGCTGCGCACTCCCAAATGTGCTCCATCCCCCATGCTGCGCACTCCCAAACGTGGTCCATCCTCCATGCTGCGCACTCCCAAATGTGCTCCATCCCCCATGCTGCGCACTCCCCATCGTGCTCCATCCCCCATGCTGCGCACCCCCCATCGTGCTCCATCGCCCATGCTGCACCAGTATCAGCCTCTCTCCTCCCAGCATCAGCCTCTCTCCTCCCAGCATCAGCCTCTCTCCTCCCAGCATCAGCCTCTCTCCTCCCAGCATCAGCCTTTTCTGTCCCCAGCATCAGCCTTTTCTGTCCCCAGCATCAGCCTCTCTCCTTCCAGCCTACCCCAGCCTCAGCCTCCCCCAGCCTCTCTTCTCTCAGCCTCCCCCTCCCAGCCTTCCCCAGGATCAGCCTAGCCTACCCCAGCCTCAGCCTCCCCCAGCATCAGCCTCTCTTCTCTCAGCCTCCCTCCTCCCCCCTCCCAGCCTTCCCCAGGATCAGCCTCCCCCTCCCAGCCTTACCCAGGATCAGCCTCTCTCCTCCCAGCCTCCTCCAGCACGCCGTGCTCCTCTGCCAACACTCACAGATCCGATCGCACACACACACACACACACACCCGATCACATAAACACACACCCGATCGCATACACACACACACACACACCCGATCGCATACACTCACACACACCAGATCGCATACACTCACACACACCCGATTGCATACACTCACACACACCAAATCGCATACACTCACACACATCCGATCGCATACACGCACACACACATTGCCGATATTGCACATACGCGCTCACACTCACAACATCCGGAGAAACCACATGCTTCTGGCCATGTGATCCTCCGGCAGGTCCTGGAAGCTCACAGCACACTATCGCCGCCGAGAAGCAAGCGATATCCCAGGATGTTGTAAGTGTGTGGATGCGATGTGATGTGTGTGTGAGGTGTGTGTGAGAGTGAGTGTGATCTGATGTGTGTGTGTGTTGTTATGTGTGTGTGTGCGTGTGTATGTTCCGCTGCTGCAGGACCTTGATGCGCTGGTAACTATGCTATCATCGCACGGGAGCCCACACCAGCATACACCGGCCAGCCCCAGCAATGCGAGGGTATGTGTCGGCTGGTTTTGCGGCGTACGCTGATGTGGGCTCCCGGGGGTACAGTACTCACCTGGGAGTCGTGGCTCCATGTCGGTTCGGGGAATGCGTGCAGGGGGCGGGGCCAGAGCGAGCGTGCATTGCGTGGGGGGGCGGGGCGTGGCCGAGTTGCCAATGCCTGCAGGGTGCCGGGGCGAGAGGCCAATCCGTGTGGGGGGGCGGAGCCTGGGCGAGCGGCCAGCCAATCCGTGTGGGGGCGGAGCCTGGGCGAGCGGCCAATCCGTGCAGGGGGGCGGGGCCATGGCGAGCCCAGCGGCCAATCAGCTTTGTGTCACCGTAAGGACACAATTTTGGAGCAAAACAGACAGACAGACAGACAGAATAAGGCAATTATATATATAGATATATATATCCCTAAATCCCCCCATATACTACACCTGTAATATGCTACATATACATATCCATATACTACACCTGTAATATAATACATCACTGCATCTCCATATACTACACTTGTAATATACTACATCACTGCACCCCCCATATACTACACCTGTAATATACTATATCATTGCATCCTCATATACTACACCTGTAATAAACTACATCACTACTTCCCCATATACTACATCCCCAAATACTACACCTGTAATATACTACATCACTATACCTGTAACACACTACACCACTACACACCCATATACTACACCCCTGTATACATCACTACACCTCCCATATACTACACCCTCATATAATAGACCACTATATAATACACCTGTAATATACTACAATATACTACATTACTACACCCCCATATAATACACCTGCAACAAACTACACCAATACACCCGCATATACTACATTACTTCATCACCCATATACTACACCTGTAATAAACTACATCTCTAAACCCCCATATACTACACCTGTAACAAACTACAACACTAGACCTCTATATACTACATCATTACTCCACTATATACTACACCTGTAGTAAACTAAATCACTACACCCCTATATACACCTGTAAAGTGACATCACTACACCCCCATATACATCACTACACTCCTAATTTTATTCATCAGTAAACCCCCTCCTCATTATCCCCTCCCCAGGTTATTAGTCACCACTCACCTCTCCGTCCTCAGGCACCTCCGTACGAGCCCCCCCGAGCTGCTTCTTTTCTTGTACAGGCCCTTGTTGCGCCGATGCTGTTCTCCTAGGGGCACCCACCACTGCTTCTCTCCGTGAAAGCCCCCCACTCTGCCGCTTCTTCTTCTGCCATCTGGGCGGGAATTTTTGAAATGACACACACGCACGCAGTACTGACAACATTAGGGCACGCGTGTGTGTCACAGAGAAAGTGCCAGGTAAGGAACAGAGGAGAGATTCCTGTGTTCTGCTGCCTGCACTGACTGTGCGGAGCTGCAGGATCGCTCCCTGCCCGACACGCAGCGTGTGATGAGGGTGATCTGACCAGGGCCCCTTGGAGCCTGGTGCTCCAGACAACAGGTCAGATTGCCCTCATCACTGACCAGTCAGCAAGGGCCCCCTGAACCTTCGGGCCCCTGTTCACCGCACCAGCTGAACCGGCGATATGTTGCCAGTAACTTAGATATATGTTTATATGCATCACTATTTCTGTTATCAACCACAATCATCAGGTTTGCACTATCAAAATTGCAGACAGGTTCACTTTAAATCTACATGTATTTGGGTAATTAATCAAACAGTAGACATAATATAGTAAAAAAAAATGTAATGCACATAGCTCTAGATTCAGGCAAAATAGGTGTCTACCTCTAACATATATACAGCTGATAAAGGAAAATAATTCAAAGTACATTCTATCTCTGGAAGTGGACAGATATATACAATTGGTTGCATACAGACTATTTCTATTCCTAAAACCCCAGGTCGCATTATACTGGCATTGGGAAAGAAAATCAAAGATTTCAAGTGTGTTAGACTCCATGTCCATCTATCCACAAGCAGAATCAATCCATCTTAAGAAGCTGTCTACCTGTACTGTTTGTATTCCTCTGTGACCTACCGTTGCTGCATTTAATTTCTGCATTCACTAGGACAATTTTTTTTGTTGAAGCATCTAGGTTCTTCAAGAATTTTGTACTAGAAAAAGGGCACTGGGAATTGTAAGTAATAATAATAATAATTAATATTAATAATAAAAAATATTATACTATTAATAGCTTTCAAATTAGGGGCTCAAAACTTATTAACTGTTTGTTTTGATTCACATGAAATATAAATGACAGATTAGTGGGTTGTACAACATAGAAATGTCTATCTATATATAATCTAATATCTATATATATATAATTGCCTTATTCTGTCTGTCTGTTTGTCTGTCTTGCTCCAAAATGACGTCATTACAGTGACAACCGTCACCACACCGCGCGCTAAAGAGCCTACGACCAACGGCTCAGCTAACTGAACAGCCCGAACTAGTGGCCGACAGGACGATGCCCAACACTTTTCCCCGCACCCACATGGAGCCCCGACTCTCCGGTGAGTGCTGCACCCCTGGGAGCCCACACCGGCAACTCAGCCGACACATACCCACAGCTCACCTCTACACCATGTTGGCATATATCTACCTGAACCAGTTTTTGGCCATGGACAACTGTACGTTGCGTTTTCAAGAGTGACAATGAGATCCAATGTCAAAGTGCAAGTTGTTGACACCCCTTTACAAGGAAAGTTACTTACAGATAGTGAAAATGTCTTCACACAAAATGGGGTGTACAAAAATATTTTTACTTAACTTTACACTGTTCATGACCTTCTTTTATTACAAGCCATGGACATCATTAAATATTAGACTCATCTATTAAAACTATTCCTTCTGTTGTTTGTCGTTTTAAAACCAATAAACAATTATAAGAATACTAAATTAAACCTAACCCATCCAGTCCATTCATTACCTTATTATTCAATCTGCTAACCTACATACACATTCTACACTACCTGATACGTTAGAATCGGGCCACCTTCTAGTAATTTATAAATGGTGTGTCTAAGCTTATAAAATCTATAAACAATTATATACAAATTAAAAAATAAGTTAAACTGAAAAATTCAAATTTAGAACCAACAGAAAAATTAAAACAAACACCTTCTTCAGAAAAGCTATAGTATAATGTCTTTCTTGTACCTTGCATGGTTTTCACATCGTACTATACATGAACTACTACATGTGTCAATGAAATATAGAATACTTACAGTAGGGAAAATAAGCATTTGATAAACTGCCAATTTTGCAAGTTTCCCACCCACAAAGAATGTAGAGGTCTATAATTTTTATAGTAGGTATATTTCAACTGTGACAGAATAAAAAAAAAACTCTAGAAAATCACATTGTATGATTTTTAAATAATACATTTGCATTTTATTGCACGAAATATGTATTTGATCATCTACCAACCAGTAAGAATTCTGGCTCTCACATACCAGTTATATTTTCTTTAAGAAGCGCACCAACTCTGCAGTCATCACCTGTATTAATTACACCTGTTTGAACTTGTTATCTGTATAAACGACACCTGTCCACAGAATCGATCACACTCAAACCTTTCCATTATGACTAAGGCTATGTGTGCACGTGTGCGCTCTGCACCGCACCTAAAAGGTGCGCTTCAGAGCGCAGCTGAAAAGCTCCGTTCTAAAGCGCATGGTGCCAGCAGAGAACGTGCGCTCTGCATGCTGCCTCTCCCTAGACAGCATGCAAACCACACGGAAGAAGTGACATGTCACTTCTTAGAATGCAGCGATTCGGGCAGCAGCTGAATCGCTGCGTTCTAATATGCCACGTGCGCACGGCTCCTGCACAATCTCCATAGAGTGTGCAGGGGACGCAGGACGCATGCAGTTACGCTGCGCTGCAGATCGCAGCGTAACTGCATGTAATACGCACACGTGCGCACAAAGCCTAAGACCAAAGAGCTGTCTAAGGACTAGAGATGAGCGAAGTTCGGTTCGTCGAATGGAGGTCTCGTTCGAGTTCAGTTCGGCGAACGTTCGACGAACCGAACTCGAACCAATAGGAAATAATGGGAGGCAATCACAAACACATAAAAACGCATTATAAATGTACACATACAGTTACTAAACATTGCCATAACACTTACCGGTCCCCGCGATCCCTCCTGCACTCTGTCTCCTGCCGCTATTCCATCCGATGATCACTGAATCCTTCTGGTGACCAGCACTGCCAGCAATGATGCAGGACCTATCGTGACGTCAAAATAGCCATGTGACCAGTCACGTGGCTATTATCTCATTGGCTACAGACTGGTCACATGGCTTTGACGTCATGTCCTGTCATAGGTCCTGTCATTGCACTCTCCGGTACACGGTGCACATTTGTGTATCGCCGTGTACCGGCGACATGCTCTAGCACACGGTCGACTCCCCGTTCCGTTAGGGACCGGCTGACACAGCCAGTCATTAACGGAGATCACCGTTGCCATAGCAACGCAGTTAGCGGTGACGTCACCGCTAACCGCGGCTCCGGGAATTACATGATCGGAGCACCGTTTGTTATGATCTGGAACCATGGAAGACCACCGCAAATCATTGGCAAAAAGGTGACAAGAGCATTGGCAACTAATCTGGCCGCCATCCCCTTACTAACCAACACAACTAGAAGTAGCCGAGGGGTGAACTAACATCCTGTGCTCCGCGAACCCAGCCGGAGAACTAACTATCCTAAAAGGTAGGAAAGATGAATAACTCTCTGCCTCAGAAAATAGACAAGAATAGCAAGCCCCCACATTCAAAGACTGCGGTGAAATAGGAAAAACACAATACACAGGTAGATGACAGGATTAGCAAAAGGTGAGGCCCCCGCTGACTAAAATAGGAAAGGACAGGAAAGGGACTGATGGTTGCCAGAGAAAAACCCTGCAAAATACCAACTTCCTGATAGTACAAAAAGGCCCTCAGATCGCTCGATTTGAACTCCGTCCTATACCAGGTGCCCTTGTCATACCAATGAACAGAAAACAAGAATCATAACAAATTCAACAAGCCACAAACACATGGACCCAAAGGAGCTATTCTCCACACAGAACTGCAGGGAGTTCCTCAACAATCCACTGAGGGGGAAAATCCCTGGAAGGAAATAAACTGAAACCAACCACAACATATAACAAACCCAGATAAGCAAAGAACCAGACAATAAATAAAGAGTAAGCACTTATCTGGAGTAGATATGGTGTAGAGCAGGATTAAGCAGGCTAGAGATACAAAGAACAACTGACATCCGGCAACAGCCTGCAATCAGACCAGGACTTAAATAAGCAGAGAGTTAGCAAAGGAAACACCCACTGCACAACACACCTGGTCTCTGTCCAAACCCTTCCTGGCCACCAGAGGGAGTCTCCCAGCAGCCAAGACATAACTAACATTCACAACAGTACCCCTCCCTTGAGGAGGGGTCACCGAACCCTCACACACGCCACCGGGTCGCTCGGGATGAGCATGATGGAAGGCGCGAACCAACCTGTCCGCATGAATGTCAGAAGCCACAACCCAAGAGTTATCCTCCTGCCCATAACCCTTCCATTTCTCAAGGTACTGAAGCTGACGCCTACTGCGACGGGAATCCAGAATTTTTTCAACCTCATACTCCAGATCCCCTTGTACCAAAACAGGGTCAGGAGGCGCTGCTGCAGGAACTGTTGGCTCCACATGTTTCTTCAATAAGGACTTATGGAAGACATTGTGAATCTTAAATGACGCAGGCAGAGTCAAACGGAAATATACAGGATTAATAATCTCCGAAATCTTATAAGGTCCAATAAATCTGGGCTTAAATTAAGGAGACGGAACTCTCATAGGAATATTTTTAGAGGACAACCACACCATGTCCCCTACTTTAAACCAGGGACCAACAGTCCGACGCCGGTTGGCAAACTTTTGGGCAGTTTCTTGGGACTGAAACAATTTATCCACTACCTGTCCCCAAATCTGCTACATTCTGTTGACCACCGAATCCACCCCCGGACAGTCAGACGCCTCAAGCTGCCCTGAGAGGAACCTAGGGTGATACCCAAAATTGCAGAAAAAGGGGGACACCAACGTGGTAGAGCTAGCTCTATTGTTAAGGACAAATTCAGCCAAAGGCAAAAACGAAACCCAGCCATCCTGATCCACAGAACAAAACACCGTAAATAGGTCTCCAGGGTCTGGTTAGCCCTTTCAGTCTGACCGTTGGTCTGAGGATGAAACGCCGAGGAGAAAGACAGCTGAACACCCAATTTGGAGCAAAAAATCCTCCAAAACCTGGATACAAACTGCACCCCTCTGTCAGAAACAATGTTTTCGGGAATACCATGCCAATGGACAACATGTTGGAAAAACAAAGGCACCAACTCTGATGAAGATGGCAACTTAGATAGGGGAACCAAGTGGACCATCTTGGAGAATCTGTCACAGATCACCCAAATCACAGTCATTTTCTGAGAGACGGGAAGCTCTGAAATAAAATCCATAGAGCTGTGTGTCCAAGGTTTCTTAGGTACAGGCAAAGGCAATAATAGCCCACTAGAACGTGAACAACAGGGCTTGGACCTAGAACAAACTCCACACGACTGCAGGAAGTTCCTCAACATTCCACTGAGGGGGAAAATCCCTGGAAGGAAATAAACTGAAACCAAGCACAACAAATAACAAACCCAGATAAGCAAAGAACCAGACAATAAATAAAGAGCAAGCACTTATCTGGAGTAGATGTGGTGTAGAGCAGGATTAAGCAGGCTGGAGATACAAAGAACAACTGACATCCGGCAACAGCCTGCAATCAGACCAGGACTTAAATAAGCAGAGAGTTAGCAAAGGAAACACCCACTGCACAACACACCTGGTCTCTGTCCAAACCTTTCCTGGCCACCAGAGGGAGTCTCCCAGCAGCCAAGACATAACTAACATTCACAACAACCGTTGCTATGGTAACGCGTCTGTCAGCGTTACCGCTGTTACCGCTAACAGCCAGCAGCACTGTTCACTCATGGAGTGAAGGCTGCATGCTGCTTCCCGTGCAGCCTTCACGGAGTGAAGGCTGCACGGGAAGCAGCGTCTTCCCCCATGCAGCAGTGATGGAGCAGAGCTGCATTTGTTGAACGAGAAAGACAGAAGACCATGGATCGTGGAGGGCTGACAGGGGGTAATAAAGATGGAGTCTCTAATGTGTCTGTGTATTTATTTCTATTAAAGTATTTTTTCTCTGTGTGGTATCTTTTTTTTAACCTTTTATTGGAGATTCTTAATGGCCGGGTCAAACGTGCCTGACATTAAGAATCTCTGGCTTAATACTAGCTAGTAAAATAAAGCTAGTATTAACTCATTATTACCCAACAAGCCACCCGGCTCCAGGGCTGTTGGAAGAGTTGGATACAGCGCCAGATGATGTAGCTTCTATGAAAGCGCCAATTTCTGGGGCGGCTGCGGAATGCAATTTGCAGCAGAGGCGCCCAGAAACCTCGGGCTAACCTGTGCTGCGGATTCCAATCCCCAGCTGCCTAGTTGTACCTGGCTGGACACAAAAATGGGGCGAAGCCCACGTCATTTGTTTTTTAATTATTTCATGAAATAAGTGAAATAATTAAAAAAAACGGGCTTCCCTATATTTTTGGTTCCCAGCCAGGTACAAATAGGCAACTGGGGGTTGGAGGCAGCCCGTGGCTGCCTGCTGTACCTGGCTAGCATACAAAAATATGGCGAAGCCCACGTCATTTTTTCGGTGGGCAAAAAACTTCTGCATACAGTCCTGGATGGAGTATGCTGAGCCTTGTAGTTCTGCAGCTGCTGTCTGCTCTTCTCCATACAGACAGACAGCAGCTGCAGAACTACAAGGCTCAGCATACTCCATCCAGGACTGCATGCAGAAGTATTTTGCCCCCTGAAAAAATTATGTGGGCTTCGCCATATTTTTGTATGCTAGCCAGGTACAGCAGGCAGGTACGGCTGCCCCCAACCCCCAGTTGCCTATTTGTACCCGGTTGGGAACCAAAAATAAAGGGAAGCCCTTTTTTATTATTTCATGAATTTCATGAAATAATTAGAAAACAAATGACGTAGGCTTCGCCCCATTTTTGTGTCCAGCCAGGTACAACTAGGCAGCTGGGGATTGGAATCCGCAGCACAGGTTGGCCTGAGCTTTCTGGGCCCCACTGCTGCGAATTGCAGTCTGCAGCCGCCTCAGAAAATGGCACTTTCATAGAAGCGCCATCTTCTGGCGCTGTATCCAACTCTTCCAGCACCTACCTGCTATACCTGGCTAGCATACAAAAATATGGCGAAGCTCACATCCTTTTTTTGTAGTTTTTTGGCAAAAAAAAATAAAAAATGCTTCCCTGGATTTTCCATTGCCAGTGAAGGTAACACCAAGCAGTGGGGGTTAGCAGCCAGTAGCTGCTTGGATTACCCTTAGCTAGCAATACAAAAAATGCAGCGGGAGCCCATATATATTTTTTTTAATTATTTATTTAAATAACTAAAAACAAAATGGGCTTCCCTGTTTTTTGATTACTGGACATCACAGTGCTGTAAAAATAAATCTTTAAAAAAAATGACGTAGCGCTCCGCGGTATTTTTGATTCTCAGCGCAGATAAAGCAGACAGCTATGGGTTGCCACCCCCATCTGCCTGCCGTTACCTTGGTTGGCAATCAAAATACAGGGAAGCCCATTAATTTTTTCTATTTAAAAAATAGTTAAAAAAAATGACGTTGGGTCCCCCCATTTTTGATAGCCAGCTACGGTAAAGCAGACGGCTGTAGCCTGAAAACCACAGCTGGCAGCTTTACCGTGGTTGGGGATCCAATGTGGAGGTCCCCCCAGGCTCATTTTTTATAATTATTTTATAAATATTAATAATTGCACAAAAAAAGTAGGGTCCCCCCCAAATTGGATCACCAGCCAAGGTAAAGCAGACAGCTGTGGTCTGGTATTCTCAGGGTGGGAAGGTCCATAGTTATTGGGCCTTCACAGCCTAAAAATAGCAGGCCGCAGGCACCCCAGACGTGGCGCATCCACTAGATGCGCCAATCCTGGTGCTTCACCCCAGCTCATCCCGTGCCCTGGTGCAGTGGCAAACGGGGTAATAAATCGGGTTGATACGAGCTGTAAGGTCACCTGAGATCAAGCCCAGCAGTTTGTGATGTCATGGCGTCTATTAGATACCCAACATCATAAACTGTCAGTACTAACAAAAAAAAAAAAATCGACAAAAGAAATTTATTTGAAAAAACAGTCCCCAAAACATTTCCTCTTTCACCAATTTATTGTAAGAAAAAAAATAAAGGGGTCCCACGACGACTATGGACCGTCTAGAATATGGGGGGGAGACACTCAGGGAACGTATCCCCCATTTTCTAGGAGTGAAGACCCTTCATGTGAGGAGTGTGGGTGCAATGAATCTGCACTCACTCTCCCCGGGTCCACAGCAGCAGAGTCCATGTCGTAATGGTTGCTACCAAAGCTGCAATGCCCTGCTCATGAGGTAAGGGCATGCCTAATCAGGAGAACTATTCTACATTTCCAAATATTGGTATTTGCTGATATTATTGCTATTCCACCTACTATATATTGGGGATAGGATCTTGCAGATGGAATACCCCTTTAAGTCCAGTTATCCAGCTGAATGAATACTTATCAACAGAGCTCGCTATTTAGATGTGTTTTCTTGTGGTGTATAACGGACTTTCATGTTTGGTAGTCGTTCAGCAGGGAAACTATAAAAGCAAATCCCTCCATTTGGAAATGTAGTATATAGCTCTCCTGATCAATTATGTTCCTTACCTCATGAGCAGGGCATTGCAGTAATAATAATTTATTCATTTATATAGCGTTATTAATTCTATAGCACTGTATGTCTTTGGAGTGTGGGAGGAAACCAGAGTACCTGGAGGAAACCCACGCAAACACGGGAAGAACATACTAACTCTTTGCAGATGGTGTCCTTGGTGAGAATTGAACCCAGGATCTCAGCGCTGCAAGACTGCAGTGCTAACCACTGAGCCACCATGCCACCCATTTAGCTTACAGATGCATAACCACCACTCAGTGTGTCTGAACACAGGAAGCTGAGCTGACAGCCGCTCTGTGCATGCGGCAGCGTCTATTGTGAAGGAGAGGGCCGTGGGGGGATCAACGCTGCACAGGTACCGTGGGACACCGGAGACCACCGGTGGGGTTATAGGGGGTGACCTGGCAGGGCCTGGGGAGGAGTTTTCTGTCGCATGTATCATGGCACATGCGACAGAAATCAGAGGAGTGGGGTGAATGCGGCCGGCGCGCTGCTGTGCGCGTGGCCATCTTGGATTTCTGGGAGGGCATCAGGCGGGGCACTTTGGCGACACCGGGGGACCGGAGGGGACCGGGAGGAGATTTATCATGTTTGTTCATGCCAGATAGGAGATAAATAATTTTTTACCGACGCTGTCATTTACTATAACGTGATAATCGGTATACGCTGTATACCTGTGATCACGTGAGCGGGGACCGGAAAAAACGTCCTGAATCATGATCTCCAGGGTCTCAGCTAGACCTGAAACCCCGGAGATTTTTTGACACTGGGGGGTGCTATTCACTTATTTCTGCCTGCTGTTTATAAACGGCAGATCAGAATAAGGCTACATTAACACGACCGATCCATTTTTGCGGTCTGCAAAAAACAGTCCGTTTTTTTTCACGGGTGCATCCGTGTGGCATCCGTTTCCGTTCCGTAGACAGTCCGTATGTCATCTGTTTGTCATCCGTGTGCCTTCCGTTTTTTTTGTGTACTGCAAAAAAACTGAAGGAGGGAAAATACATAAATTTACCCAGGATCCATAGCTTCATCCTACATGAGGCGGTCACATGTTCACTCCAGTGCCATTTTCTACTGCTTTTCACAGCGTAGAGCGCTCTGGTGATTTTCTTATGCTTGTGCACTTCATATCAGTCTTGTCTGTCATTATAATGGCAGAAAGACACATAATGTCCCACTCTCCTGCATTTTGTAATTTTGCACCCTTTGGTGCCTTTCATGTGGCACTAAGGGGTGCTTAGCTTTGTATTTAGCCAAAAAAATGAAAAACAAAATGACGTAGGGTTCCCCCTATTTTTGTAGCCAGCTAGGGTAAAGCAGACGGCTGCAGCCTGCAGACCACAGCTGGCAGCCTCACCTTGACTGGTAATCCAAAACTGAGGGCACCCCACGCTGTTATTTTAAATTAAATAAATAATTAAAAAAAAAAAAAACACGTAGGGGTCCCCCCAAAATTGGATCACCAGCCAAGGTAAAGCAGACAGCTGGGGTCTGATATTCTCAGACTAGAGAGGTCCATGGTTATTGGACTCTCCCCAGCCTAAAAATAGCAGGCCGCAGCCGCCCCAGAAGTGGCGCATCCATTAGATGTGCCAATCCTGGTGCTTCGCCCAGCTCATCCCGTGCCCTGGTGCAGTGGCAAACGGGGTAATATATGGGGTTAATACCAGATGTGTAATGTCACCTGGCATCAAGCCCTGGGGTTGGTGAGGTCAGGCGTCTATCAGATACCCGACATCACCAACCCAGTCAGTAATAAAACAAAATAGACGACAAACACATTTTTATTTGAAAAAACACTCCCCAATACATTCCCTCTTTAACCAATTTATTAGAAAGAAAAACAAATCCAGGTCTGGTGTAATCCAAGGGGTTGCCATGACGATCCACACTGTCCCAGTCAATGAAGAGCAGGATGTTCCCCATTGGCTGGGAGAGCAGTGCAGTGACCTGAGCTAACATCAATGGGTCAGCCCAGGTCACTGCAGGGGATGACAAGTGCTGCTGTAAGCGAGGTACATTACCTGCGCTGAGCTCCTGCACTGCTGACAGCACCTGTCACTGAGTTCAATGACCGCCATCTTCACAGCCAAGTATCGCGAGAGGCCCGTTACGTCACCGCTAGTCAGTCTCGGGTCGGAAGCGAGAGAAGGTGATGTGACAAGCGGCAGCCATGGAGGACAGTGACAGCACTGAGGTCGGGACTTCATCACCGCAGGTAAGCCGAGCGGGACCATGTGTGCAGAGTGCAGGTGGGCGGAGCCATGTGTGCTGGTGGCGGAGTGCGAAGTGGGTGGCGCTGAGGACGTCAGTGTCGTGGACTGCTTGGTTGGGGACAGGTGAGTGTGAGTGTGTGTGTGTGTGTGTGTGTGTATACATGCCGCGTGCAGGAGGGGGCGGAGTGAGCTGAGCGGGGAAGTGTGGGCTTCCTGCACTTAACTAGGATAAACATTGGGTTACTAACCAAAGCGCTTTGCTTGGATACCCGATGTTTATCTTGGTTACCAGCTTCTGGCAGGCTGCCAGCGATGGCTCCTGCACACTGTAGCTGTAAAAAGCCCTGCTTTTTGCTGCTAGAACCGTTCTCGAACGTATCTAGAACTATCGAGCTTTAGCAAAAAAGCTCGAGTTCTAGTTCAATCTAGAACAGCCCCCAAAATCACTCGAGCCGCGAACTGGAGAACCTCGAACCGCGCTCAACTCTACTAAGGACATCAGAGACAAAATTGTAGCACAAGACTGGGATGAACTACAGTACAATAGGCAAGCTGGTTGGTGAGAAGGCAACAACGTTTGGTGCATTTATTAGAGGATGAAAGAGACACAAGATAATTGTCAACCTTACAGTACTTGGTCTGGGTTTTCTTGAAAGATCTTGCCTAGTGGGGTAAGGCGGATTGATTCCTAGAGAGGTTAGGAATCAGCCCAGAAATACACGAAAGTCAATGACCTGAAGAAAGCTGGGACCACAGTGTCAAAGATTACTGTTAATATCATACAATGCCATCATGGATTAAAATCCTTCAGGGCATGGAATGTCCCCCTGCTCATGACACCACATGTCCAGGCCTAATCAAAGTTTGCCAATGACCATCTGGATGATCCACAGGAGGCATGGGAGAAAGTCATGTAGGTTAGATGCGATTAAAATAGAACCTTTTGATATCAACTTCACTCACCATGTCTGAAAGAAGAAGAAAAATTAGTACAAATCTAACAACACTGTCCCAACTGTACAGCATGTGGGTGTAAATGTCGCGGGCGGAGGAGGGGACGCTGCGCTCACCCACTGCTCGGGTCCGGCTACTGCTGCTGCTGCTGCTCGGTGGTGGCTCGAGCGGTGGGCCGGATCCCGGGGACTCGAGCGGCGTTCCTAACCCGTGAGTGAAAAAGGGGGAAGGTTTGGGTTTAGGGATATTGTCCGTGACGCCACCCACGGTTGTGGTGAGGTTGTGACACCACCGCTGCTCTGGATGGGGATCCCGGGAGTGGTGACAGGGAGCAGCTTGGATGTTGGTTCTCCCCTCCGTGGGTAGGGGGGTTGGTTGTCCCGGGGCCCGGTGAGGGGTAGGGATGGATGGCAGGCGGGTTACGGGGCCTGGTGAGGTGCAGGGTCGCGGGGGCAGGGCACAGTGGTACTCACTCAGCCAATGATGAATGCAAAGTCTCCGGTAAAACAAACGGCTGGATGGACGGGTCCCACAGACGGCTGCGGTGTTTCTCTTCCCGGCAGGTTGATGGTGACTGCCTTTCCCTGCACCTGTGTAGTGTGTACGGTTCCAATGGGTTCCCACCGGTAACCCGCTCCCCAGCTTGGATGGTTGCTGAAGGAGCCCCTTTTGCCCGCAGGCTCTGGCCCTGGGAACTGTAGCCTTGGCGGTGACTGTGCTTCCCTCTATGGTTTGAGCTGTTGCCTTCAATCGGGACTTGGCTGCTGGGAAACCCCAGAGGTTCCCTTCGCTAACAGATTTGACAATTTCAACGGCGACTCCTAGCCTTGTCGGGGTCCGTAAGCCCTTCCGGATGGTGCTGGCTTCTCTTTGCTCACCGGTCCGATACCGCCGGGCCACCGCCCATCCACGGTCCTTACGGTTTGCTCCAATAGGCCTCTCCTGCAGACGGTCACCACCGTCCGCCAACCTTGCCATTCCGTCCGGGCCACACACCCGGACGCTGTCAGTCTGCTCCTTTACCACTTCAAACCTCAACTGAACTAACTGTTTTCCCGCCACCAGGACTGTGAACTCCTCGGTGGGCGGGACTAACCACCTGGCCCACCCCCTGGTGTGGACATCAGCCCCTGGACAAGGGTTTTGTGTTTGGCTTCGGTGTGCCTAACCGGGGTGTGGGGTGTGTTGGTGTAGTACCTGTGACGACCTGGCTTGTCCAGGGCGCCACATAAATATCATACTTTGGGATGCTTTTCTGAAAAAGGGAGAATGGATGGGGTCATGTATTGCAAGATTTTGGCCAACAACCACCTTGCCTCAGTAAGAGCATTGAAGACTGGATATGGCTTGGGAAAATGACCCAAAACGCACAGCCAGGGTAGCTAAAGAGTGGCTCCGTAATAGGCATTTCAAAGTCGTGGAGTGGCCTAGTCAGTCTTCACACCTGAACCCAATAAAAAAAAATTTGGAGGGAGGTGAAACTCAATGTTGCCCAGTGACAGCCCGAAAAACCTGAAAGATCTGGAGAAGATCTGTATGAAGGATTGGGCCAAAATCCCTGCTGGGATCTATGAGATACCCCCTTTACTAATCCTGTAAGTAAAAATAAACACAAAACCCAAAGAAAAATCTTGTATTAAAAAAGCCATCTTTCTCCAATTTATTAACTCCAAAACACTTAGGTCCGAAGTTATCCACATTACAACACCCCACAATGATCCCAGCTGTGCTACATACTGAAGTCGCAGCTGACGGGCACATTAGAAAAGATGACCATCTACTGCATTTTCAGGCAGACATTGACTGAGTCACAGCTGTGAGCAATGAAATCACTGAGTTTATCTGCAGTCGCAGCTTCAGGTACCCATAGGACTCCACCTGTGACCACAGGAAAACTCATATCAGGTGAACTGATTTACTCAATAACCTCACTTCAGGTGAACTCAGTTGTATCAGACCTGCATCTCCTGGAAGAAACATTTTTATTTCCCAAGAGATGTAGATTTGAGATTTGTTTCTGAAATTTATACACCGAATTCCTGCACCAAATCTGCATCTTCTGGCAAAATCCCCCCACATATTGATGCAATGTGATTGATGCCATGGATATTGGCTCCCCAGCCTTAAAATACCAGCCTGTAGCTGCCCAGAATTGTCACATACATTAGATGTGACAATTCCTGGCTTTACCCTGCTCATCCCGATTGCCTTGGTGTGGTGGGAATCCAGGAAATATAAGGGATCAATGAAAGCTTACAGCTGCCACTCAGTCATAGATTAGTAATGGAAGGAGTCCCCCCCCATTACTAATCTTTTGCATGAAAAGAAATAAAACACAAACACCTAAACAACTTTTATTTGAAATAAAATATACATGCCCTCTTTCACCCCTTTACTAACCCCCAAAACACACTTGGAGATCCAATGTAATCCACATGACGTCCCACGTCAATCCCGACACTGCTTCTCCCGGAGCTTGGAGAGAGTGCAAACTAGAGTTGAGTGATGTTCGAGTCGAACGGTTTGCCAATTTCATGTTTGAGTGATTTTGGGGGGTGTTCGAGTCGTTCGACGAACACGAACGATTTGCTTAAAGTTCGGCAGTTCGAGTTACGTTCGAGAACGGTTCACTTACCAAAAGCATGGCTATTCACAGTAATGCTATGTGCGCAAGTTGCGCATCTGCATGCGTCCTGCATCCCCAGCACAATCTCTCTCACTTTCCTACTGACTGATCACGGGCGCCTCGCTGCACGGCTGTCACAAATCTCCGGCGCCTTTTCCTCTTTAGAAAATGTCTGCCGCTTCATTATTCAATCAGGTATTCCGTGCCTTCCTCGCCCACCAGCGCCCATGATTGGTTGCAGTCAGACACGCCCCCACGATGAGTGACAGCAGTCTCACTGCAACCAATAACAGCCACTGGTGGGCGGGTCTATATTGTGCAGTAAAATAAATAAATAAATAATTTAAAAAAATGCTGTTCCCCCAATTTTAATACCAGCCAGGATAAAGCCACACGGCTGGAGGCTGGTATTGTCAGGATGGAGAGTGCCACGTTATGGGGAGCACACCACCCTAACAATATCAGCAGGCAGCCACCCGGAATTGCCGCATCCATTAGATGCGGCAGTCCCGGGACTCTACCCAGCTCATCCCAAATTGCCCTGGTGTGGTGGCAATCGGGGTAATAACGGGGTTAATCATGACAAGCGTCTCCCCGAGACTCCTTCCATGATTAACCTGTAAGTGAAAGTAAAGAAACACACACAACAAAAAATCCTTTATTTGGAATAAAAGACAGAAAAACAACTCATTTTTCTCTTTATTAATCCCCAAACAACAATCCAGGTCCGAAGTAATCCACACGACACTGTCAGCTCTGCTACATGAAGATGACAGGAAGCACCGTAGAACACGAGCGCTTTGTGTCCTCTCCATGCAGCACTTGAAGTCAGCCACGCTGTCAGCGGAGACTTCACTCTGCATTGCAGAGATCAAGATAACCAAATCTTCCTAAGTTTCTCATTAGAAGCAGTGGCTCAATGGTTAGAGCTACTGCCTAGGGAGCATTACTTCATGAGTGGCTCAGTACCTCAATGGTTAGAGCTTACTTCACGAGTTCAAGTCCCGGCCGCCCCAGTAAAGAATTCAATTTATTTTAAGTTATAATTACTATTTATTTATATTTATAATTTAATTTAATTATGCAATGAGGGGAGGAGCAGGACATCAGCTGTGAGCCGCGGGACACACCTCTAAAATCGGAGCAGTTCACGGAATGAGGCTGCATTGCTCTCTCCTCTCTCTCTTCTCTCTCTCTTCACTCGCTCTCCTCTCTCTCTTCTCTCTCTTCTCTCTCTGTCTCTCTTTTTCTCTTTCTCTTTTTCTCTCTTTTTCTCTCTCTTTTTCTCTCTTTCTCTCTCTTTTTCTCTCTTTTTCTCTTTCTCTCTTTTTTTCTCTCTTATCTTCTCTCTCTTTCTCTCTCTTTTTCCCTCTTTCTCTATCTTTTTCTCTCTTTCTCCCTCTCTCTCCTCTCTCTCTTCTCTCTCTTCTCTCCTCTTCTCTCTCTCTCTCTTCTTCTCTCTCTCTTCTCTCTCTCCTCTCTCTCTTCTCTCTCTCTTCTCGCCTCTTCTCTCTCTCCTCTCTCTCTTCTCTCTCTCTTCTCGCCTCTTATCTCCTCCTCTCTCTTCTTCCTCTCTTCTTCCTCTCTTCTCTCTCCTCTTTCTCTTCTCTCCTGTTCTCTCTCTTCTCTCTCTTCTCTCTCTCTCTCCCTCTCTCTTCTCTCTCTCCCTCTCTCTTCCCTCTCTCCCTCTATCTCTTCTCTCCTCTTCTCTCTCTCTTCTCTCCTCTTTTCTATCCCCTCTCTTCCCTCTCTTCTCTCTCTCTCCCTCTCTTCTCTTTTCTCTCTCTTTTCTCTCTCTTTTCTCTCTCCCTCTCTCTCTTCTCTCTCTCAGATTTGGCGATGATCAGCTGATGTGGTCACCTGACGGAATCAGCTGACACTAAAAGTCGAGCAATAAGGCCGGCTTTTTACAGCCCGGACGGCTAAACTATCAGCTGCTGCTGTCAGACAGGAGTCTGCACAGAAGTGTGTATTTTTTTTGTTTTGTTTTTTGCACTGATGCATCAGCTGATTGTATAAACGGCTTTATACAAATCAGTTGCAGTGTCATGTGATTCAGGCCCTTGAACTTGACACATCATCTGGTCACTTTGCCTTCCAGCAAACCGATCAGATGATATTGGATCCGGATTGGATGAACCAGGATTACTGCGGAGGGGGGTTCTTTATTTCAATAAAGATGGAGTCACTAATTGTGTTGTGTTTTTTTTCTAATAAAAATAGTTTTCTGTGTGTTGTGTATTTTTTTATCTGTACTAGAAATTCATGGTGGCCATGTCTAATATTGGCATGGCACCATGAATTTCGGGCTTAGGGCCAGTTGATAATATACAGCTAGTCCTAAACCCATTATTACCCAGTGAGCCACCCGTCACCAGGGCAGCTGTAAGAGTTGGATACAGCGCCAGAAGATGGCGCTTCTGTGAAAGCGCCATTTTCTGGGGCGGCTGCAGACTGCAATTCGCAGCAGGGGTGCCCATAAAGCTTGGGCACCCTGCACTGCGGATTCCATTCCCCAGCTGCCTAGTTGTACCTGGCTAGATACAAAAATTGGGGCAAAGCCCACGTCATTATTTTTTTTTTAATTATTTCATGAAATTCATGAAATAATTAAAAAAAACAAAGGGCTTCCCTATATTTTTGGTTCCCAGCCGGGTATAAATATGCAGCTGGGGATTGGGGGCAGCCCGTAGCTGCCTGCTGTACCTGGCTAGCATACACAAACATGGCGAAGCCCACGTAATTTTTTAGGGGGGGGCAAAAAACTCCTGCATACAGTCCTGGATGGAGTATGCTGAGCCTTGTAGTTCTGCAGCTGCTGTCTGCTTTCTGTTTGTATGGAGGAGAGCAGACAGCAGCTGCAGAACTACAAGGTTGATCATCCTCCATCCAGGACTGTATGCTGGAGGGAGAGTCAGGGGGAGCAGAACTTCAAGGCTCAGCATACTTCATCCACTAGTGTATGCAGGAGAGCAGACAGCAGCTGCAGAACTACAAGGCTCAGCATGCTGCATCCAGGACTGTATGCTGGAGGGAGAGGCAGGGGGAGCAGAACTACAAGGCTCAGCATGCTCCATTCACTAGTGTATGCAGGAGAGCAGACACCAGCTGTAGAACTACAAGGCTCAGCATGCTCCATTCACTAGTGTATGCAGGAGAGCAGACAGCAGCTGCAGAACTACAAGGCTCAGCATACTCCATCCAGGACTGTATGCAGGAGTTTTTTGCCCACCAAAAAAATGACGTTGGCTTCGCCATATTTTTGTATGCTAGCCAGGTACAGCAGGCAGGTACGGCTGCACCCAACCCCCAGCTGCTTATTTGTACCCGGCTTGGAACTAAAAATATTGGAAAGCCCTTTTTTTAATTATTTTATGAATTTCCTGAAATAATTAAAAAAAAAATCAACATGGGCCTCTCCCCATTTTTGTGTCGAGCCAGGTACAACTATGCAGCTGGGGATTGGAATCCGAGGCACAGGTTAGCCCGAGCTTTCTGGGCCCCTCTGCTATGAATTGCAGTCCGCAGCCGCCCCAGAAAATAACGCTTTCATAGAAGCGCCATCATCTTTCGCTGTATCCAACTCTGCTAGCAGCCCTGAAGCCGGGCAGATGAGACAGTTGATGCAGACTGAAAGGCAGGGAGTGGCAGGTGTGGATGGGTTAATACTAGCTTTGTTTTACTAGCTAGTATTAAGCCAGAGATTCTTAATGTCAGGCAAGTTTGACCCGGCCATTAAGAATCTCCAAGAAAGGGTTACAAGAAAAAGACACCACACAGAGAAAAAAAATCTTTAATAGAAATAAATACACAGACATACTTAGACTCACCGCTGCCACCGTTGCTAAAGTAATCTGACAGGCAGGTTACTATAGCAACGGTGCTCCCATCACGTGATTCCCAGTGCTGCAATTCACCAGCTGTGGCAGCCAGTCCCTGCATGTGGGCTGACCCTGTAAAGAGCGCCGACATGCAGGAACGGGGAAGCCGACCATGTGCCAGAGCATCTCGCCGGTACACAGAGATGCTCAAACGAACACCGCGTACCGGAGAGATGCACTGACAGGACCTAGCATGATGTCTAGCCATGTGACCAGTCTGTAGCCAATGAGATAATAGACACGTGACTGGTCACATGCTATGACGACGTCACGGAAGGTCCTATCATCAGTGCTTTTTACCGGCAGGGTGCAGCGATGATCGGAAGGAAAAGCGGCGGGAGACAGAGTGCAGGATGCATCGCAGGGACCCTTTAAGTGTAATGGCATTATATATTAACTGTATGTGTACATGTATAATGTGTTTGTATGTGTTTTTGTTTGCCTGCCATTGTTTTCAATGGGGTTCAAAGGTGTTCTTCGAACGTTCGCTGAACTAAGCCGCCGTTCGATGAACCGAACCAAACTCGAACACTAGGGGGGTGGCTCAACACTACTCGTGAGTGCAAGTGCGAGTGGACCCACTAAGCTGCAGCCCCGTTTCACCTGAGGCGCATGACTAGGCACATACCGAGTATTGACCATAGCCTCTCATGGTGAAGTTGTGTTTGGTTGCAGGTAGCCACCAAATGCTACCCATAAAAACACCGTACTGAGATACCTGGCCCAAGGTATTGGGTATTGATACAGACAGACTCTCATATTTAATAGTACAGATGAGACAGTTGATGCAGACTGGAAGGCAGGGAGTGGCAGGTGTGGATTGGTGCAGCAGGCATGGAGGGAACTCCAGATGCAGCTGGTACAGCCTGTACAGCAGATACAACTGGTACAGCTGAAAAAATATTTAACTTATGATGAAAGAGAGGTGCAAAAAGCCATGGAAAATTGTGAAACCAACTGAAATCTATCAATTATTAGAAAGTAATCCTGCCACTTATTCAACAATAATATCAGCTGATTCAATTGATGGCCTTTAAAACGATGTCTCAATACCAAAGTGGCACACAAGAAATATCTAATGGTAGGTAAAACCAGTGAGCTGTATCAAAAAATGTGCAATCTTGTTGCAAAATATTCTGATGGCATAGGTTGCAGAAAAAATTGTAAACCACTGAAGGTTCCAGGGTAGGGACATGGTTTTGAAGTGGAATGCACATAAACCAGCCACAACCAGGTGCTCACTGCAAGATTTCAGAAAGAGTGAAAAGAATTATCAGAAAAGTTGTCACAGAGCCAGGAACCACCTTTGAAGAGCTACACAAAGACATCTAATAAGTCCGTACAATTGTTTCAAAGAAAACAATAACTAATGCACTCAACCTGTATGACTTGTATGCAAGCTCACCAATCAAAACTCTTTTGCTGAACAAAAAGCATGTTCATGCAAGTTTAAAGATTGCTCAACATCATTTAGACAAGCTTATAAAATACTGGAAGACTACAGTCCTGTCAAATGAGACCAAAATTGAAATTTTTGGATGTCATAAGACACACGATCTTGGAGACCAAAAGGCACTGCACATCACCTCAAAAACACAACTGAAGTTTGGCAGTGGCAATATCATGATGTGAGGCTATTGTTCAGCTCACAATTCTGGCAAACTATATAATTGAATGAAGTATGAATGGACAAATGTAGAGAGACATTCTTGATAAAAATCTGCTGTCCTCTGCCAGGATGAAGAAGATGAAATGAGAGTGGACATTTCAACAAGGCAATGATCTCAAACACACAGCCAGGGAAACTCTCAATTGGTTTCAAAGTCAGAAAATAAAACTGTTAGAATGGCCCAGTCAATTACCTGACCTGAAATCAATAGAAAATGTATGAAAGGAATACAATTGTTCAAGGTTCATAGAAGGAGCCCACCGAACCTTCAGAATTTGAAGAGTGTTTGTGTGCAAGAATGGACCAAAATCACACCTGAATAATGCATGTGACTAATTTCAACATACAGGTAGGCATCTTTAAGTTGTCATCACCAACAAAGGTTTTTATACAAAATATTAAATACGTTTCAGTAAGCATGTTCAAGTATTCCCATGTGTCATTTCTCATTATTGCACATAACTTAATTTAGGAATATGTATGGTTTGCTTTCTTTATATGTGTGAATTGGATAGATTGGTATTGACATCTGGTGAGAAGTTCATGTCAGTAGCACCTTTAGAAATACATTGACGTGCTCAATACTTATTTTACCCACTGTATTCAGTATATGTATGGAGATAACAAGAGAGATAATATGTCCCAGTGTTATTTTTGATTAATTAGCTGCCATTTTTTTATTTTTATGTACTAGTTATTTATACTGTTTTTAATGGTGGCGGTATGGCCCAACCCTCTCTCCTATCTGTTTATCACCCTTCCCGTGTTTTCCGTACTGCAACTGATCTAAGATGAACATCCTCCATAATCTGAATTTCCCACTTTCATATCCATGACTTCTCTTATGCTGTGCCAGTTGTCAAGAATGCACTACTCCAGCGATCTGATTAATACCTAGCCCCCAAATTTGAAAGTGTGCTTTAAAAACACATCTCTTTAGACAGGCCTAACACCTCACTTCACTATTGTGATTCTTCCCTGTCCCCTCTTTCTAATTTTTCCTCGGAATCTGGTTCCTCCTACTCTTCTATCTTTAAATGCTCCATGTACCCAATGGTACTTGGTAATTGTACTTAGATACTGGCTGACAATAGGATCATGCTGCTTTATGAGACAGACCCTATGTATCTTAATGATGGATGGACCATAAACAACAAGATTGTTTTATGTATTGTGTCCCCCCCCCCCCCTATTTTCTTACAGATTGTAAGCTTGTGAGCAGGGTCCTCACTCCTGCAGCTTCTAAACTATGTGTTTCTCAGTAGGGTCTTTATTGTCTGACATATCCCCACTTAATTGTAAAGTGCTGTAGAATATGTTGACTTTATATAAATAAGATTATTATTTTTTAATTAGTCATAAACCCCTTTGTTGAATAAACAACTGTGTGTGACTCAGTACTCAGGACCAAGAAGAAGTTCATACTAGGCATGAAAGAGTTGATATGCCTATGGTAGTCCACCATCCCTCTCCTTCCTGCTATGTATTTATGCCTATGGAACAAAGCTTGTTATGTTTTAACGCTTAGGGGTACTAAGCGCCGGATGTGCGTCACTTTCGATTTGACCCCGACGCCATCGCACTAGCGATGTCGCAACGTGCAAAGTACCCCTTAGATGAGTGCAGCAATTTCTCTCTTCTATTTCCAAATGTCCTTTATTATATTTCCTAATTTATGTTTCCAAACACATAAGTGATCAAATAATTATCTAGCCATTTGGAGTTTTGTGAGTCTTTCTAGATCTTTAGGCCCTGTGCGTACTAGAAAATGGACTTTTCTTAAGAAAATTCCACACCCTCTGAAAGATTACCGCACCTGCGGTAAAAAACCGCAGCAAACCACACCCAAAAATGTTCACGCGGTTTTACCACGGTTAGCCACGGTTTGATGCAGTATTATCGCGGTTTTGCCGTGGTTTTTCCGCGGTTTGGTACCTTTGTTTTTATGCCTTCAATGCAATAAAGCATGTTGAAAAAAAAATACATTATATATAATATATATACATTATATATATATACATTATATATATATAAATGTATATATATATATATATATATATATATACAGTGCCTACAAGTAGTATTCAACCCCCTGCAGATTTAGCAGGTTTGATAAGATGCAAATAAGTTAGAGCCTGCAAACTTCAAACAAGAGCAGGATTTATTAACAGATGCATATGTGACGCCCTGGGCAAGCCAGGGGTCACAGGTCACAACACCACACGCACCCCACATTCCCTGCAGGTACACACAAAGTCAAAACAGAAATCCTTGTTGCCTTCCTCCAGGGGCTGGTGTCCACACCAGGGGGTGGGCCAGGCGGTTGGCTCCGCCCACCGAGGAGTTCACAGCTCTGGAGGCGGGAAAACCAGGCAGATTAGCTTGAGAGTTGAAAGTGAAAGGAAAGTGAAAGGAAGTGAAGTGAAGCTGGTGAAGTGGTAAAGGAGGAAAGTAGGAGTAGTGACAGCAAGAAGCCTGAAGTTAGTCCGGGTGTGTGCCCCGGACTGAGACAGCAAGGTTGGCAGACTGCGGTGACCGTCTGCAGGCGAGACTGATTGGAGGTTGCCGAAAGGACCGTGGACGGGTGGTGACCCGGCGGTACCGGAGCGGTATACGAAGATTAGTCAGCACCAGGGCAGGGGCCTTTCGGATCCCGGCAAGGCTAGGAGTCGCCATAATTTGCCAAATCCGTCAGTGAGGGGGACGACTGTCTCCTAACAACCAAGTCCCGATTGAAGGCAACAGTCCGACCGTTAAAAGGAGACACCGCCACCGCCAAGGCACCAGTTTCCCAGGGCCAGCGCCTGCGGGCAAGAGTGGAGCTCCTCCGGCTCATATCCAAGCTGGGGAGCGGGTTACCGGTGGGAACCCATCGCTACCAAACAACAACACATAGGTGCAGGGAAGAGACCGTCACCGTCAACTGCAGGGGATATCAGCAACGCAACCATCTGAGGGACCCGTCCAACCAGCCGTTTGTTTACTGTGTCGTGTTTACTGGCTGAGTGAGTACCTCCGTGCGGCACAGCGCTGCCCCTGCGCTCCTGCACCTCCACAGGCCCCCCTATCCGCCTGCCCACCATCCCAACCCCATCACTGGGCCCCGGGATCACCAACCCCTACCCACGGAGGGGCAACACAACAACTGGCTGCTCCACACCATCACTCCCGGGATCCCCAGCCAGAGCAGCGGTGGTGTACACTCAATCACCACAACCGTGGGTGGCGTCACGGACAATAAACAATCCCCACACCCAAAAACCCCTTTTCACTCACGGGCGAGGAGCGCTGCTAGAGTCCCCGGGATCCGGCCCATCGCTCCAGCCACCGAGCAACAGCAGGCCACGGCAGCCGTGGCAGCCGGACCCGAGCAGTGGGAGAGCGCGGCGTCCCCTCCTCCGCCCGCGAGACATAAATCTTACAAACCAACAAGTTATGTTGCTCAGTTAAATTTTAATAAATTTTCAACATAAAAGTGTGGGTCAATTATTATTCAACCCCTAGGTTTAATATTTTGTGGAATAACCCTTGTTTGCAATTACAGCTAATAATCGTCTTTTATAAGACCTGATCAGGCCGGCACAGGTCTCTGGAGTTATCTTGGCCCACTCCTCCATGCAGATCTTCTCCAAGTTATCTAGGTTCTTTGGGTGTCTCATGTGGACTTTAATCTTGAGCTTCTTCCACAAGTTTTCAATTGGGTTAAGGTCAGGAGACTGACTAGACCACTGCAACACCTTGATTTTTTTCCCTCTTGAACCAGGCCTTGGTTTTCTTGGCTGTGTGCTTTGGGTCGTTGTCTTGTTGGAAGATGAAATGACGACCCATCTTAAGATCCTTGATGGAGGAGCGGAGGTTCTTGGCCAAAATCTCCAGGTAGGCCGTGCTATCCATCTTCCCATGGATGCGGACCAGATGGCAAGGCCCCTTGGCTGAGAAACAGCCTCACAGCATGATGCTGCCACCACCATGTTTGACTGTAGGGATGGTATTCTTGGGGTCGTATGCAGTGCCATCCAGTCTCCAAACGTCACGTGTGTGGTTGGCACCAAAGATCTCGATCATGGTCTCATCAGACCAGAGAACCTTGAACCAGTCTGTCTCAGAGTCCTCCAAGTGATCATGAGAAAACTGTAGACGAGCCTTGACATGACGCTTTGAAAGTAAAGGTACCTTACGGGCTCGTCTGGAACGGAGACCATTGCGGTGGAGTACATTACTTATGGTATTGACTGAAACCAATGTCCCCACTGCCATGAGATCTTCCCGGAGCTCCTTCCTTGTTGTCCTTGGGTTAGCCTTGACTCTTCGGACAAGCCTGGCCTCGGCACGGGTGGAAACTTTCAAAGGCTGTCCCGGCTGTGGAAGTCTAATAGTAGTTCCATAAGCCTTCCACTTCCGGATGATGCTCCCAACAGTGGAGACAGGTAGGCCCAACTCCTTGAAAAGGGTTTTGTACCCCATGCCAGCCTTGTGACCCTCCACGATCGTGTCTCTGATGGCCTTGGAATGCTCCTTTGTCTTTCCCATGTTGACCAAGTATGAGTGCTGTTCACAAGTTTGGGGAGGGTCTTATTTAGTCAGAAAAGGCTGGAAAAAGAGTTAATTAATCCAAACATGTGAAGCTCATTGTTCTTTGTGCCTGAAATACTTCTTAATACTTTAGGGGATCCAAACAGAATTCTGGTGGTTTGAGGGGTTGAATAATAAATGACCCTCTGAATTAACTTTTCCCAATTTAAAAAAAAAAAAAAAGAAATAACATTCTTTTTTGCTGCAGTGCATTTCACACTTCCAGGCTGATCTACAGTCCAAATGTCACAATGCCAAGTTAATTCCGAATGTGTAAACCTGCTAAATTTGCAGGGGGTTGAATACTACTTGTAGGCACTGTATATATATATCATATGAAAAAGTTTGGGCACCCCTATTAATTTTAATCTTTTTTCTTTATAACAATTTGGGGTTTTGCAATAGCTATTTCAGTTTCATATATCAAATAACTGATGGACTGACTAATATTTCTGGATTGTAATGAGGTTTATTGTACTAACAGAAAATGTGCAATCCGCAATTAAACAAAATTTGACCGGTGCAAAAGTATGGGCACCCTTATAAATTTCTTCATTTGAACACTCCTAACTACTTTTTACTGACTTACTAAAGCACTAAATTGGTTTTGTAACCTCATTGAGTTTTGAACTTCATAGGCAGGTGTATCAAATCATGAGAAAAGGTATTTAAGGTGGCCACTTGCAAGTTGTTCTCCTTTTTGAATCTCCTATGAAGAGTGGCATCATGGGCTCCACAAAACAACTCTCAAATGATCAGAAAACAAAGATTATTCAAAATAGTTGTTCAGGGGAAGGATACAAAAAGTTGTCTCAGAGATTTAAACTGTCAGTTTCCACTGTGAGGAACATAGTAAGAAAATGGAAGAACACAGGTACAGTTCTTGTTAAGCCCAGAAGTGGCAAGCCAAGAAAAATATCAGAAAGGCAGAGAAGAAGAATGATGAGTACAGTCAAGGACAATCCACAGACCACCTCCAAAGACCTGCAGCTTCATCTTGCTGCAGATGGTGTCAATGTGCATCGGTCAACAATACAGCGCACGTTGCACAAGGAGAAGCTGTATGGGAGAGTGATGCGAAAGAAGCTGTTTCTGCAAGCACGGCACAAACAGAGTTGCCTGATGTATGCAAAAGCACATTTGGACAAGCCAGTTACATTTTGGAAGAAGTATATGGAGATAAGGTATGCACACCAGTGACTATGCAAGGGGAATACATGTAATAGCAGAAACTGCTGTGTGAATACTGACATGAAAAATTCAATAGCTATATGTAAGAATGAAATGTGAAAAATGGAACCTGCATTACTGCCATGAACATGTGAATAAAGAGAAATTTAGCTACTGAATTGATCAATGCAATAGAGCCCCAACACTACGCCAAAGTATTTCTCTACGTTGGGGTCCCTAGCTAGTGTGTGTCCTCTCATGCAGTTAAAAAACCTACCGTGTATGGGAAGCTGAGACCCAGGCTATATATACGTATCATGTGGATTGGCAATAGGTCACTCTCCTTCTTAGTCAAATAGCCCTTACACAGCCTGAAGGTGTTTGGGGTCATTGTGCTGTTGAAAAATAAATGACGGTCCAACTAAATGCAAACCGGATGGAATAGCATGCCGCTGCAAGATGCTGTGGTAGCCATGCTGGTTCAGTATGCCTTCAATTTATATTTATTTATAATTAATAAATCCCCAACAGTGTCACCAGCAAAGCACCCCCACACCGTCACACCTCCTCCTCCATTCTTCACGATGGGAACCAGGCATGTAGAGTCCATCCGTTCACCTTTTCTACAAAAACACGGTGGTTGGATCCAAAGATCTCAAATTTGGACTCATCATACCAAAGCACAGATTTACACTGGTCTAATGTCCATTCCTTGTGTTCTTTAGCCCAAACAAGTCTCTTCTGCTTGTTACCTGTCCTTGGCAGTGGTTTCCTAGCAGCTATTGTACTATGAAGGCCTGCTGCACAAAGTCTTCTCTTAATATTTGTTCTAGAGATGAGAAGGTGTGTCCAAACTTTTGGTCTGTACTGTATGTGTTGTCATTTCCTTCTTCTTAGATAGATAGATAGATAGATAGATAGAGGGATAGATATAAAATGGATGGATAGGTAGATAGATAATGGATAGATAGATGGATAGATTGATAGAGGTATAGATAGATAATGGATGGATAGATAGATAGATAGATAGATAATGGATAGATAGATAATGGATGGATGTATAGATGGATTGATGGATGGATAGATGGCCGGATAGATAGATAAATAGAGGGATAGATAGATGATGGATAGGTTGATGGATATTACAGCTTTATTTCTGATGTATGTGTTTTCCCCCCAACAGTATTTCTCATACAGCGGTGACCCCGTGGGACCTTGGATCTGAGTTCTCTCAGGGTCACTGCCGGTGGTGATGTCATTCTATTACCGCTTGTGAAGCTCTGAAGTTCTCGCAGTGGTAATGTGTTGATCTCACCGACCGTGAGAAATGTCCTGGAGTTACCCCTGCAGCCTCGTTCACTGAATGAGGCTGCATTGATTACTATGTCTCAGACATCACTGGATCAGTATGCAAGCGTCGTGCAACCTCGTGTGGATTACGCCGGACCTGGAGGGGTATTTGGGGATTTTAAAAAAGTGGTGAAAGAGGGGGATTTTTTGTTTTTATTTCAAATAAAGGATTTTTCAGTGTGTGTGTTTTTTTTTACTGTCACTTACAGATTAGTAATGGCGTGTCATAGATGCCGCTGTTGTGTCCCATAAATGGGAACAACCTGTTGTATATATTTCTTGCATTGCATATTTTTCCTCCTATCAGGAAATTCCTTGTTTTTACTAGGTAGATTTAAGGGTACTTTACACACTGCGATATCGGTACCGATATTGCCAGCGTGCGTACCCACCCCCATCGGTTGTGCGACACGGGCAAATCGCTGCCTGTGTCGCACAACATCGCCCGGACCCGACACACGGATTTACCTTCCCTGCGACGTCGCTGTGACCGGCAAACTGCCTCCTTTCTAAGGGGGTGGTTTGTTCAGCGTCACAGCGACGTCACAGCAGCGTCACTGAACCGCCACCCAATAGAAGCGGAGGGGCGGAGATGAGCTGGACGAACATCCCGCCCACCTCCTTCCTTCCACATTGTGGCCAGGAGGCAGGTAAGGAGAGCTTCCTCGTTCCTGCGGTGTCACACGGAGCCATGTGTGCTGCCGCAGGAACGAGGAACAACTTCGTTACTGCTGCAGTAATGATATTTGAGAATGGACCCCCATGTCACCGATGAGCGATTTTGCACATTTATATCAGTAAAGAACCTGTTTCCAGGAGTTCTATACTGCATACAATCCACAGAAAGGATTACCCCAAGGGGCTTAAAACAAGCCACTGCATAAAACTTTATAGCAGCTTGTAGACAGAAAGTGCCCTGTAAAGTATTAACCTGTTATCAGAACTGTGTGCAGCTATAAACCTAGAATCACCCATAAGCTAATTGTAAGCTGCAGCCAGAGACTCTACAAATACATTCTGCAAACAAAGGCTGCTCCCCAGCTAAGATTGCAACATTGTATAGGTTTCCCTGCCAACCAGTGCAGAGCAGCATTCACCCTTCCTGATGGAGGCAAAAAGAACAATTTCACTTCCTGCTCTAGAGCAACAAGAGGAAGACAGGGACTCACACTTAAATTACAGTGAAAGATCTAAGCGGTTGACCAGACCAACATGGAAGGTTAAAGAGAACCTAGAAACAGCCAGAAGTGAACTGCTTACCCACACAACATTATTGTGACAAAGAGTGCAAAAACAAGTGACTGTTTTATCTGCGCCTGGTGCTCATGAGCTACCACCAGAGGGAGCCCTTGAACAACTGTACTCAGCATACCGATCCTAGAAAGAGATTTGTAAAAAATATTCCTCTACCCTGCTGAGATCAAATACGTCTGAGTCTCAAAAAGAACTACATGACTTCCAACAGCTTAATGCTGAATGAGACCACACCATGCGCCACATTGTGAGCGAGACTGAAGCAAAAATGGCGCAAATGTCAGGAGCGGCATCTAACAAATCCAGGTCTGTTAAAAGCTCAAGGCACCCACTCAAATCAGGCTCATCAAGGTACTCAACCCTCAATGAGCAGCTCATAAAGGCGCGCACTGAAGCAGAAACAATGAAAGTACAAGCCATCTTCGACCAGAGAGCAGCAGAGATGAAAGCAGAATCTGCACGCAAGGAAGCAGAAATTGAAGCCCTACAGAAGGAATGTGAACATGTGGCGGCCATGGCAAAGATAAAGGTCTTTGAGCAAGCTCTGGGTGGGAGCTAAGAAGGCAGCGCCAGTTTGTGTGATCTCGACACAGAAGACTCACTTAAGCATACAAGAGATTATGTGCTGAGCCAAGCCGATGAACTGCCAACTACCATCAACATTCCCATCATTGATAACCCTTCTCCAGAGCTTCAAGACCACTGACCCACCTACAGCTTCCAGCTTTCCAGGTCAGTCCAATGCACCTCAGACTTTCAAGCCTGAACCTGCTTCATATTCCAATGCACAGCCACACCCTGCGCATCAGCAACCTCTGTATGCCCATGTCTACATGCAACTTAACATGCCGGCAAGGCACTACACTCCCAACAACTGTGTAGTTCCAGCCCCGTATACAACAGAGATTGTACACACCAAACCGATCACTGGTCTAAACGCCTACGCCACTCTGTACTTTCCCATGTTCCTGAACCAAGAAGCTACGAACCACACAATCAGCACCACACAGTGAGCAAATGTACCCCCAATGTCGGAAAGATCAGACATGTCCGACTTTGCGAGGTACATGATCCGCCGAGAACTCACCAACACCGGTCTCACAAAGTTTGATGACCAGCCCGAAAACTACAGAGGGTGGAAGTGTGCCTTCAAAACCGCAACGCGTGACCTCGGCATTACGGCTGCTGAAGAGCTGGACTTGCTAATCAGGTGGCTAGGGCCACGGTCTACCGAGAGAATCAAAAGACTCAGATCCGTCTATATCAGCGACCCAACAACTGGTGTCGCAACCGCATGGGACAGACTAGAGAAAGGCTTCGGCAGTCCTGAAGCAATTGAAGATGCATTGCTGAAACAACCATACGACCTTCCCAAAATATCTGGCAATGATGATTCAAAGTACCAGGAACTCAGCGACCTGCTGTCCGAGCTCCAGCTGGCCAAAACAGACACACACCTACCTGGCCTCAGCTACCTGGACACCACTCGTGAGGTGAAACCCATAGTCGCCAAGTTACCTTACAATGTGCAGGAAAGGTGGACTACTGTAGGAACAAACTATAAAAAAGAGCACCAAGTCGCCTTCCCTCCATTCTCCTACTTCTGCAAGTTTATCAACAATATCGCAGAACATAAGGCAGACCCCAGCTTCACCTGTGGAGAACCCATCGGCTCCACTTCACCAGCTCCCAGATATGAGAGCCCTCATCAAAATGACAGAAAACGTAGGGGCCCAGTATCAGTCAAGAAGACTGACGTTCTACCACCAACACCAACGTCAGCACCAGACAAGGGCAATGAAGGTGGGAAGGCAGAAAATCAGAACCGCCAGTGTCCTATTCACAAACTGCCACATCCTCTGAAGAAGTGCTTTGGCTTCAGGAAGAAACCCCTTCAAGAATGAAAGGAACTCTTGAAAAGGTTTGGGGTATGTTTCAGGTGTTGTGCCTCTACAGAACACCTTGCCAAGGACTGTAAGTTTACAATTAACTGCATGGAGTGTGACAGCACGGATCACGTACAAGCGCTCCACCAATCTCAGCCTGATCCTGCAGCTACACCTTCTCCTACCACAAGTCATGGCAGGGAGAGTACAGGCCAAGCTGAAAACCACCTCACAGTATCCTCCTCGTGCACCGTAGTCTGCGGAGAAGATCTCTGGGACAAGTCTTGTGCGAAAATATGCCTAGTAAGGGTAAATCCCAAAGGTCACCCAGAAAGGGCCGTGAAGGTGTACAGCATCCTGGATGACCAGAGCAACAGGTCACTCGCCAGGTCTGAACTCTTCGACTTGTTCGGCTTAAAAGGAAATGCCTACCCTTACACACTAGGTACTTGCAGCGGCATCTCAGATCTCAGAAGCTTGCGGAAGAAGAGCCAGTGGTCTCGTGGTAACATCTCTTGAAAATACCGTAGAGATACCTCTACCGACATTCGTTGAGTGCAACCAGATACCGACTAACCGGGAAGAGATTCCGACACCGGAGGCAACTCTTTACCACCCTCACCTGAGAACTATCGCCAGCAAGATCCCAGCTCTTGATCATAGTGCAAAAATCCTGATTCTGCTTGGTAGGGACATCCTCCGGCTACACAAAGGACCCCAACAAATCAACGGGCGACATGACACGCCATTCGCTCAGCGCTACGACTTAGGCTGGATGATCATAGGAAACGTCTGCGTGGGCAGAATGAAGAGTCCCGACGCGATCTCCTCCTACAAGATGCACATCCTCCCAAATGGTCGTGGCACTCACTTTCAACCATGTCCGCATCACTACTGGATGAAAGAGAGTCTGAGCGACACCAGGTGGCGACAGCAGCCGCCCAACTGTGCGGACGCATACCATCCCTGGGATGACGAATTGGGGTCAACAGTGTTTGAGTCAACAAACGAAGATAACAAGTTGGCACCGATGAGAGAAGACAAGGAATTCATAAAGATTATGGATAAACAGTTCTCTCAAAATGACTCTAACAGTTGGGTAGCCCCATTACCCTTTCAGTCTCCAAGGCCAAGGTTGCCAAACAACTTCCAGCAAACAACCGCAAGGTTCTCCTCTCTAAAATGCACCTTGAAAAGAAAACCAGAGATGGAGAAACACTTTGTTGACTTTATGCAAAATATCCTCGACAGAAATCATGCTGAACAGTGGCACCACATTCCCACCGAATAAATCCCAGCTGACTGACGAACGAGACTCACTGCTGCGTCCAAACTCGGCGACAACATGTGGCTGACACCTCCAAGTATCTTATAAGAGGAGACCTGCGATAACTACGCCGGCAACATGTACGAGCTGGTGGAACCAGAATCCGATAAGGAAATTAGACCAATCATCTCCGCTCGCTACACTTCAGCGACAACAAAACAGAAGTTGGGACCTCATCGCTACGAGCACTTCTCAAGTTGGTCATCTGCGGTACGAGCTGTAGCTCATCTTATTCACATTGCTCACTGTTTCCCCGACTACAAGTCTTCAACGTGCCATGGCTGGCACATGTGCGTGAATCATCCTGGTGTCACCGAACTCGTGCTACTTTTACCAAAGGAGGACGTTACATGAACTAACTTTGTCGTTGGACACTGCCATGGCGGGGAGAGTACCTTCTCTTACCCCTGCTGTACTGAGACACAACTGTCTGTGTCCAATTGAACCTTGAACTTTTCCTTTGGACTAAAACTTTACTGTTGATTATTGGGTTGGAGGAAGAGTTGGCATGTTTGCATCTTCCCCAATCCGAAGATGGGTTTGTTGAACTTGAATTCATTTTCCATTTTGTCTACTTTTACATTTTTACGCAAGGACTATGCGTCATCGACCAAGCCTGGACTTGAATTCAGTGCATTACCTTTGCATTTTTTGTGTTTTTCTCTTTTCTCGTTACAGGTTTTGTGACATCAAGGGACAGGATGATTTCAGACGGGGAGTGTTGTGTCCCATGAATGGGAACAACCTGTTGTCTATATTTCTTGCATTACATATTTTTCCTCCTATCAGGAATTTCCTTGTTGTTACTAGGTAGATTTAGATTGTATGAAGTTTGTCCCCATGTTCCTCCCTTAGTTGGCTTCTGTATAGAATGCTCCTCCCTTCCTCCTCAGTTTAGTCTAGAGAGGAACCATTGCTGAAGACACATGTCTACAACCCTGTACAGATTATTCCTTTTCATCTGCCTTTACTTTGTACTTAATACAATATTCTAGAAGAAAACTACAGCGTTTCTACTGGTCTTTCTACAAGTCATCGTTTGCTGAATTTAAAACTATCTGTGGATGCTTTTGAAGTGTGAGTACAAGCATACAGTTATCTAAGGGACTGATTAGAGCGCTTGGGATTCAAAGCTTCTAGGAAGAAACAAAATAGCTGCCATTACTAATCTTGGACTTAGTGGCAGCTATGGGCTGCTGCAATTAACTTCTTATTACCCCGATTGCCACCGCATCACGGCAATCGGGATGAGCCGGGTAGAGTCCCGGGACTGTCGCATCTAATGGATGCAGCAATTCCGGGCGGCTGTTGGCTGATATTTTTAGTCTGGGGGGCTCCCCATAACGTCGGGCTCCCCATCATGAGAATACCAGCCTTCAGCCGAGGGGCTTTATCTTGGCTGGGTATCAAAATTGGGAGGGACTGCACACCGTTTTTTTTAAATTATTTATCTATTTATTTTACTGCACGATAAACACCCACCCACCAACGGCTGTGATTGGTTTAAGTGAGACAGCTGTCACTCAGCATGGAGGCGTGTCTCTCTGCAACCAATCACCGCCACTGGTGAGCAGGGAAGGCGTGAATATGTTATGAGCCTAATGGGCAGCGGTTCTGGAAGATGAAAGAGCTGCCGCAGGAGCAGTGTGACAGCCGCCCGGTGATCGGTGAGTATGAAGCTCTTGCTCCTATCCCTTTGCTCCCGATTCTGGTCCCCATAGACTTTATATGGGGAGCAGTATCTGGCCAAAAACCAACCCTCCGAATGTACATTGCTGATTTCTATGTGTCTGTGCATTCTCTATGTATGTGTCTGTGTGTGAGTGTGATTAGTTTCTCTCTGCTCAATTTCCTCTTCCTCTCCTAGTGACATCACTTCCTTGCAAAACACAGGGTAGTGATGATCACTATGTCTAGAAAAACGCAAAATACCATGGGAATAACCCAATGAAACACAAATAATTTCCTACCTGCATTATTCCCTGTGGTATTTCATGATTACATTACAGTCAATGGTGTAAAATACCGCAGGTACCTGTGGAAAAGAAATGACATGCACATTAATTCCACAGCGGAAATTCCGCAGCAAAACCTATTGTTGGAAAAAAACGCAGAGTGCTCATAGCATTTTTTTTACCGTAGGTTTTGCTGGGGAAGGACTGCAGCAAGGTTTGTAACATTTTCTGCAGCAAAACCGCGATAAAAACCACAGTAAAAACCACAGCTTGTGCACAGGGCCTTTAGGTCCAGTCACACTAAGCAACTTACCAGCGATCCCAACAACGATAGGGATCGCTGGTAAGTTGCTAGGAGGTTGCTGGTGAGATGTCACACTGCGACGCTCCAGAGATCCCACCAGCAACCTGACCTGGCAGGGATCGCTGGAGCGTCGCTACACGAGTTGCTGGTGAGCTCACCAGCAACCAGTGACCAGCCACACGTGCAGAGAGCAGGGAGCAGCGCACACTGAGCGCTGGCTCCCTGCTCTCCTAGTTACAGCACACATCGGGTTAATTACCCGATGTGTGCTGCAGCTAAATGTGCACAGAGCAGGGAGCAGCGCACACTGCTTAGCGCTGGCTCCTTGCTCTCCTAGCTACAGCACACATCGGGTTAATTAACCCGATGTGTCCTGCAGCTACATGTGCACAGAGCAGGAGCCGGCACTGACAGTGAGAGCGGCTGAGGCTGGTAACAAAGGTAAATATCGGGTAACCAAGGACAGGGCTTCTTGGTTACCCGATGTTTACATTGGTTACCAGCCTCCGCAGAAGCCGGCTCCTGCTGCCTGCACATTTAGTTGTTGCTGTTTCGCTGTCACACACAGCGATCTGTGCTTCACAGCGGGACAGAAACAACTAAAAAATGGCCCAGGACATTCAGCAACAACCAACGACCTCACAGCAGGGGCCAGGTTGTTGCTGGATGTCACACACAGCAACATCGCTAGCAACATCACAAAAGTTGTTCGTTAGCAGCGATGTTGCTAGCGATGTTGCTTAGTGTGACGGGGCCTTTAGACAGAGTATTTTTCTAGTCACAAGTTGTTTTTTTTTGTAGTTGTGTGTTATATAGACCTATTGGTTGTTTCCAGTACCACAGAATTAAGAGATTAGTTGTGTTAATAAGGTGTGGAGGAATGGGATGCTTATAATTAACTGATTGTTTGTCATAAAGATTAACTTGGATCAATTTACAGAAGTGTTGTTTTGTAGTAGAAAACATTAAGCTAAGCGCTTTTGGAATGTTATCCCAAAAGGGGCATATCATGTGCCAGGCCACTCAAATTAATAGATGTCCTGTCGATATACACTAAGATTTGTGACTACAAACAGGAGGCAATGTTGTAACATAAAAACAATTAAAAAATATCCTATAATATAAGAGAGAAAGAAAGAGAAAGAAAGAGAGAAAGAGAGAAAAAAAGAAAGAAAGAAAGAAAGAAAAGAAAGAAAAAAAGAAAGAGGGAAAGAAAGAAAGAAAGAAAGAAAGAAAGAAAGAAAAAGAAAGAACGAAAGAATGAAAGAGCCTCCTTAGTTGTCTTTTTAATTGTTCGCTAAAGGAAAATACCATGTTCTTGACTCATTAATATTAAAAAAAAAAGACTAAGGACAAAGGCCGATATGTGTGCCCCACAGTGGGAATGGTCTACTTTTGCCTTCAGATGAATGCTTTTGAGCTCAGTGGTAGAAATATGGATGCATGTCTACACGATCAGACAACTTTTCATTGTTGCACTGGGAGCTCAATCACACTTTTACAGATATGGCACATTTCAATTTCAGAAGAAATGCTTCCCATAGAAAATACAGTTTTTTTTTTTAAAAAAGCAGTGTTAACAACTATCAACTATGCCAGCTATAATAAACTTTTCATAAAACTCCTTTTTTCAATAAAATGATCACTTTTTTTTTTTATTAAGAAGAAGACTCCAAATCAACATATATTCACAGTATATTGTACATGGGCCTTAACTTTGCACATCTTGCCACAGATTTCCCACAATTGTGATTCAAAAGGTAAAATCTTTGGTCAAATCTGTGGCAAAACCCAAAGTTAACATCTTTGAATTTTGATTGAGATTTTGAGGACTTTTCCTGTGCCCAAGTCCTGTATTTATTGAGGAGGCCGTGCCCATCTAATTGGATTCTGGACTAAAGTTAACAGGTCATTGCAGTTCTGTTTGTAAAGTTTTATTTTTTTACTGTCTAGATGTGTTCTCATTTCTATGGGGAGTGGAAGAAAAGTATGGCTGGAGGCAGTAGCGTACCGTCCATAGAGGCAGGCCACGCGGCTGCTCCGGGGCCCGTGACCTGATAGGGCCTGCAGCGGCTGCCCGCTGTGTGTGTAAACTTTCACTTTCCTCATCGCAGCACGGGCGGGCTTCCCCGCGACGGTCACCAAGCAGCTGGGAGCCCGCACTGTTTGAATATCTCCAGGCGGCCGCATGCAGACACTGCACACAGTGCAGCCTCTGCTGTAGAGGGGGGAGTGGCCGGGCAGCGTCTTCTTCCAGTCAGAAAGCTGAGCGAGCTGCCAGAAGGAGAACAGCCAATCAGGAGAGGGGGAGCTTGTTCAGCACAGCCGTGGGGAAAATGAAAGCTAAACAGTGCAGGAGAAAGAGCCCAGACCTGACAAGAAGATAACAGAGCAGAATAAACAAAGACCTGACTAGAACACAACAGAGCAGAAGAAGCAGAGACCTCATACAAGCAGAAACAACAGAGCAGAAGAAGCAGAGGAAAGAGAAATTTTTACACTCATTATCCCATATCTATATCTGTACAGGGATTGATAGTTCCTGAGTCACTGGATCATCATACTGGGTATTGGATCCTATGTATTACTTTTTTCGTTATTAGATTGGATCATATGGATGCCCTGACATGTTAGCAGTGAGCTATAATAGACTGTAATTAAGCAATACGTATGACTCTGTGCTGGCTGTGTAGCACTACACGTATTTAATCTATGTATTGTTATTGTGCATTATTGTTTATGGGCCTATTATAATAGTGGGTTATCATAAGTGTCTTATCTGATATACTGGGTCTGCTCCAGGCTCGGCTGCACAGAGCATTATTCAGGGCTCCCTGACGGTCTTCTCTTCTATACTAATTATAGTTGAGCGCGGTTCGCGGTTCCAGGTTCTCCAGTTCGCGGCTCGAGTGATTTTGGGGGCTGTTCTAGATCGAACTAGAACTCGAGCTTTTTGCTAAAGCTCGATAGTTCTAGATACGTTCGAGAACGGTTCTAGCAGCAAAAAGACATGCTAATTACTAGCTGGCTTTCTGCTGTAATAGTGTAAGTCACTCTGTCCCACTGGTGCAAAGCTATTTGCAGCACCACTGCATTGCACACTCAAACTCATTGTTACTAAGCCATTATACTAGCAAACACTGAGGAAACTTAGTGGCATCCTAAAAGTGGCTGTTGTACTCCATTTGTGCCCCACTCGTGCCAAGCTATTTCTAGCACCTCTGCATGACACCCTCCTGCTCTGTTTTTAATAAGTTATAATAATAGCAAAAAATGCTGCCATTTAGTGGCATACAAGAAGTGGCTGTTGTACTCCATTTGTGCCCCACTGGTGCAAAGCTATTTCTAGCACCTCTGCATGACACCATCCTGCTCTGTTTTTAATAAGCTATAATAATAGCAAAAAATGCTGCCATTTAGTGGCATACAAGAAGTGGCTGTTGTACTCCTTTAGTGTCACACTGGTGCCAAGCTATTTCTAGCACCTCTGCATGACACCCTCCTGCTCTGTTTTTAGTAAGCTATAATAATAGCAAAAAATGCTGCCATTTAGTGGCATACAAGAAGTGGCTGTTGTACTCCATTTGTGTCCCACTGGTGCAAAGCTATTTCTAGCACCTCTGCATGACACCATCCTGCTCTGTTTTTAATAAGCTATAATAATAGCAAAAAATGCTGCCATTTAGTGGCATACAAGAAGTGGCTGTTGTACTCCTTTAGTTTCCCACTGGTGCCAAGCTATTTCTAGCACCTCTGCATGACACCCTCCTGCTCTGTTTTTAATAAGCTATAATAATAGCAAAAAATGCTGCCATTTAGTGGCATACAAGAAGTGGCTGTTGTACTCCATTTGTGCCCCACTGGTGCAAAGCTATTTCTAGCACCTCTGCATGACACCATCCTGCTCTGTTTTCAATAAGCTATAATAATAGCAAAAAATGCTGCCATTTAGTGGCATACAAGAAGTGGCTGTTGTACTCCTTTAGTGTCACACTGGTGCCAAGCTATTTCTAGCACCTCTGCATGACACCCTCCTGCTCTGTTTTTAATAAGCTATAATAATAGCAAAAAATGCTGCCATTTAGTGGCATACAAGAAGTGGCTGTTGGACTTCCATTAGTGTCCCACTGGTGCCAAGCTATTTCTAGCACCTCTGCGTGACACCCTCCTGCTCTGTTTTTAATAAGCTATAATAATAGCAAAAAATGCTGCCATTTAGTGGCATACAAGAAGAGGCTGTTGTACTCCATTTGTGCCCCACTGGTGCCAAGCTATTTCTAGCACCTCTGCATGACACCCTCCTGCTCTGTTTTTAATAAGCTATAATAATAGCAAAAAATGCTGCCATTTAGTGGCATGCAAGAAGTGGCTGTTGTACTCCATTTGTGCCCCACTGGTGCCAAGCTATTTCTAGCACCTCTGCATGACACCCTCCTACTCTGTTTTTAATAAGCTATAATAATAGCAAAAAATGCTGCCATTTAGTGGCATACAAGAAGTGGCTGTTGTACTCCATTAGTGTCCCACTGGTGCCAAGCTATTTCTAGCACCTTTGCATGACACCTTCCTGCTCTGTTTTTAATAAGCTGTAATAATAGCAAAAAATGCTGCCATTTAGTGGCATATTAAAAGTGGCTGTTGGACTTCCATTAATGCCCCACTGGTGCCAAGCTATTTCTAGCACCTCTGCATGACACCCTCCTGCTCTGTTTTTAATAAGCTATAATAATAGCAAAAAATGCTGCCATTTAGTGGCATACAAGAAGTGGCTGTTGGACTTCCATTAGTGTCCCACTTGTGCCAAGCTATTTCTAGCACCTCTGCATGACACCCTCCTGCTCTGTTTTTAATAAGCTATAATAATAGCAAAAAATGCTGCCATTTAGTGGCATACAAGAAGTGGCTGTTGGACTTCCATTAGTTTCCCACTGGTGCCAAGCTATTTCTAGCACCTCTGCATGACACCCTCCTGCTTTGTTTTTAATAAGCTATAATAATAGCAAAAAATGCTGCCATTTAGTGGCATACAAGAAGTGGCTGTTGGACTTCCATTAGTGTCCCACTGGTGCCAAGCTATTTCTAGCACCTCTGCGTGACACCCTCCTGCTCTGTTTTTAATAAGCTATAATAATAGCAAAAAATGCTGCCATTTAGTGGCATACAAAAAGTGGCTGTTGGACTTCCATTAGTGTCCCACTATTGCAAATCTATTTTCAGCACCTCTGCATTGCACACTCAGACTCATTGTTACTAAGCCATTATACTAGCAAACACTGAGTAAACTTTGTGGCATCCTAAAAGTGTCTGTTGGACTTCCATTAGTGTCCCACTGGTGAAAAGCTATTTGCAGCACCTCTGCATGACACCCTCATGCACATTTTGCTACGCTAATTTTATAGCAAACTCAGGGAATTCCTTGTTACATTTGATCATTCGAAGGGATAGAAAGTGAGGCTTCCTTTACTGTCCTGGTACCCACAGAACACGGCCACTGTACCCACTTGTCCACTTTTGCCACGCTATTTAATTTGCCCAAAGAGCTGACTCTTTTTCTGCCATCCTAAAATTTTCTGTAATACTAAGTTAGTGTTCCTTTGCTGCCAGGCAAGGTTCAACACATGTGCATTCTACACTCCTTTCCATTTCTGGAATGCAATTATTAACTGCCGGTAGTCCAGCCAATCTGTGACGAAGGTGCAGGTGTGGATATAATGTAGCCTGCATCCAATGTTGGTTTTCTCGATGTCTGACAGCTCAACAATACCATCTGTTTCCACTTCCAAAACAAGTGATGACCTGCCAATCACACTCCCTGTTGCGTGTAAAGGGGTGGAAGTTCAGTGTGAAAAACCATGTGAGACTGCTGTCCCCACAGTCACAGAGGATGAAGAGCACGCAGATGCACTTGATGGGGCAGGCGGTGGTTGCACAGGCACGCTAGGCCGCATTGTAGCACAGTGAAATTCACATTGCGACTTATGCTTCATTTTAAGTCATGTACAGGGTGGGCTCCCCACAATGCAGCAAAACCAGGCAACAGGAAAAGGACTCTAGGCAGTTGGGTTGATAAATGATTGTTTAACTTTACCAAAACAAACAATAAGAACCATGCATACAATTTAAATAATTGAACAATCTATTCTGTTGCCTACTACCTGCTAATCCCTCTGCGTAGCAGTAATTGTGTGTTTGTGCGTGTGTGTGTGTGTGTGTGTGTGCGAACACGACTTACCAGTGGCGCATCACAAGAGCTTCAAAGTTATCTACCTAAACATAGACAAAACACATTACCCCCCCTGAATACCCTTGTTAGCTGAAGCCTCACAGATAAGGCAGATGATAACAGTGTGAATGCAAACCACACAGCTCTGCAACAAAGTCATGGAAATCTTGAAAAGCAACAGTCAATGCAAACATGTGTCGCTGTCCCTCTATGATTTAAACTGTACGTGACAATTTGACAGTGCAGAGGCAGCAAGTCTTATTGTCTATATAGTCGGCCTACCCAGAACAGATATGTGTTTTGCTAATAAAACAAAGTGTTGTGTGCCCGCATTATTGTCTGTATGAAAGCTAGAAAAGAGAAGCGCTGATAGGGTTTTACCAGATTACACACACGGTTTAGCAAATAGTAAAATGCACTCACCGATTCAGGTTGTGAGAGGTCACAACCACCATAGATAGCATGAGATAATGGCGGCTGCTGCGGCCCCATGTGTTTTCAGACTTCAAAGTGGAGAGGGAGAAGGGGTTAAACCCGCGCAATCCGCCAGAAAATGCAGAGGAGATGTTGATAAATATAACAATCTTTTATTCCATGGGTCTACGCGTTTTAAGGTCTATGACCTCTTCTTCAGGACCAGTAAATCAACACTCACATCACATCACTGTGTTGATTTACTGGTCCTGAAGAAGAGGTCATAGACCTTGAAACGCGTAGACCCATGGAATAAAAGATTGTTTTATTTATCAACATCTCCTCTGCATTTTCTGGCGGATTGCGTGGGTTTAACCCCTTCTCCCTCTCCACTTTGGCGCATTATTGCTGGGCACAGCCTACCGTACCCGTGTACTGTGATGTCCAGTTGCCAGAAATACATACTTTACGCTCCTCTCACGGTAAGCAGTATAGACAGCACCGTAAGAATGTTGGTCTGTGGCACAGGATGCTGCTCACTGGCGTTACGGTACTCCTCACCAAACTCCAAAATGACTTCCCTCACAATTGAACTAAGTGTTTCTGCGGTGGCTCCTTGCTGTAACACACACCTTTAGCTTTTCCTTCTGTTCATAGACAGCATCTCCAAGTCCACACCCGAAGAGCAATTTCTCCTCCACGTCTAAGTGTGGAGAGGCAGCTAGTGCGCATGCGTGTGCCGATTTACCCCAGCCGCAGCCTAACTACAGTGTTTCGCCTAGTGAGTATGCTCAGCCTGACTGTGCCATTCCTGAGGCTAAGTCTTCATTTCGGGATACAGCGCATGCTCCCACACTTAGTGCGAAAAGCCTCTTTGCACAGGTACTTGCACTCCGTGCCGGATCTAAGTCCTGTGTTGTGCCTAGACACCATGCTAAAGCTGATTTCTTTCTGATTTCTGAAGTCTTTTTTCAGAGACTGTATTTCATGCTACTGAGCATGCTCAGGCACTTTCTGCATCAGAGACTAGGTCCGGTAATGAACTCTTTGGCCCTGCCCCTGATGTGGGGGGCCCATATAGATCACAGGGCATCAGGTGTCCTGACGATGTGGCCAGGCCACTCCCAAATGGCTTGCAGAGGCCCGCTCTTATGACTTGTCACCTCATTATTGATGGTCAGACGATGACTGGTGAGGTGTTTGTGTCGTGGCAGCCATGAGGTCATTATTGAAGTTGGCATTAACAGGCCTGCTGCTGCTGATGCGCCTGCTGTCCACAGGTGTGGCCCCAATGCACACGGTCAGCGTACTCAATAACCCCTGTGAAGTTAACAGGGAGCTCCTGGGCTGGGTGGGCGTGTGGACCCTGTGACGCTAACAGGGCTCCCAGTCTCCAGATCCGAGTGGCGTCTAACTCGGTTCAGGCTACTATTAGTTTCATAGCCACACAGCTCTGTATCCTCCACCTAACCTTCCAGTTGCCAACCTCTCCTTTTCCATCTGGCAGCACGGTGGACACTGACTGCTGATGGGGATATATACCTTTCTCTTTCTTTTCTTATTAATTTTCGTTATATAGCGGTAACATAGTATATACCACCTTATCCAAATCTGCCAGTCCCACCGTAACAGATGGTGTTTCTTCAGCAAATGTTACTTTTGCTTAACCACCAAACCCACGGACAAAAACTTTTTTCCCCTTTCCAACACACCTGTTCCCCTTTCCACCAGCATTTGTCCTTTTTCAACTCATTTTTTATATGACCAAAAGTGCAACTCTGCAGGGACACCGTACTCAATGCCATCTCAGCACAACAGCCAGCCCTCGGTCCCTCAGATGTGGACAAGTAAAAGACCATTTCCTCCTATCCATGACAAAGCGTTGAGATTCACTCTGTGCTGCACTGGTGTTTAGTGGAAAAGCAGATCTAAGATTGCGTACCCCCTTCTGCAGATACTCCTGTATACGTGCGTCCCTTTCTATGGCAGGAATTATTTCGCCAAATTTTGTCTTGTACCGGGGATCTAACAGTGTGGCAACCCAGTAGTTAGCATTACTTCGAATTCGTACAATCCGAGGGTCATGTTGTAGGTAGTGCAGCAAGAAGGCGCTCATGTGTCTTGTGCATCCAGGAGGACCAAGTCCTTGGTGTGTTGGTGGCAGAGAGGTCAGAATCGTGCCTCCTTCCTCTGCCCTCTCCCCCTAACCTCGCACAACCGAAATGTGAGCAAGCTCTCACTCATCTGCTGAGTCTTCCATGCCCATCGCCAGTTCGTCCTCCATTTCTTCATGGGCTCCTGCACCTTCCTCAACACTTTTAGCTGATACTATGCACCCTTGTTAATCCCTCTCCCCCACCATGACTGCCGCCTAGGTGCCGCTGACCATCTGGACCTCGTAGATCTTGTTATCCCTTCCGCATATGACTCCTCCTGTACTTCCTCCCCTTCCTCTTGTCCCAACACCTGACTCCGAATAATGCTTACAGTGTGCTCCATCATGTAGATGACCAGAATTGTCATGCTGAGAATGGCATTGCCTGTGCAAAACATCTTCGTCGACATTTATAAACTGTGTAGAAGGGTGCATAGGTCCTTGATCTGACACCACTCCAGCAGTGTGATCTGCACCACCTCTGGATCAAGTTAGGCCAGGCTATATTTCATAACGTATTGCAGCAGGGTTCGGCGGTGCTGCCACAAACGCTGCAACATGTGCAGATTCAAATTCCTGTGTGTCGGCACATCGCATTTCAGGCGTTTAACCACCAGACCTAAAGACTTCTGGAGCGACGAAAGTTGTTGAGCTGCTGTGTGCGAACGATGGAAGTGAGCACATAGCGAGCGTACCCGCTGCACAAGGCCATGTAGGCCAGGATGGTGTTTGTTTTAAAAATTGCTGGAGAATTAGATTCAACACGTGAGCCACACAAGGCACGTGTGTCACATTGTCACGGCGAAGGGCCGCACCCATGTTTGGATCATTGTCACACCCGGCCTTCCCTGGCTGCTGGTTGAGTGGAGACAACCATTGATGAAACTTGGTCTCCAGAGCTAACCGTCCACAACTTTTCAGCGGTGTGACTCACATTTCCCATACATTTCAAAGTAAACATTTGACTGCATGATGGCATTGAGCTCTGCTGCCAGCATAGTAGGGAGGTGTGTGGTTTTCCTTGTGCGCAGTTACAAGGAAGGGTGCCCTGACCACACAGGGTTTGGGCCGAGGTGAAGGACCCACACGAGGTTGAGGAGGCAGAAGCAGTGTATTAACTTCTACATACAGAGGAAGGATTGATACAACTCGTGGGGACAGCAAGACTTGTACAGCAGACCCTTCTCCATCTCTCCCCATAGTAACCCATTGCCCAGTCAGCGACATGCAACACCCCTGTCCATGCTTACTGGGCCAAGTATCTGTTGTGAAATGCACCCTGTCACACAGTTTCTCAAAGAAGCGGTGATGTTTGGTGCGACATGCTGGTGTAGTGCGTGCACGCCTTTGTTGGAGAAGGAGTGGCGCCTGGGCATCGGCTCTTGGGGCACTGTGATGGGCATAAGGTCTTGAAAATCCTCGGTTAAAAAGGTTGGAAAGGAAGCATTTTGGTAGCCAACAGTTTGCAGATGCTGAAAGTCAACCTCTAAGCCATGTCATGCCCTTATAAAAGCATGTAAAACACAGCAAGGGGACTCCAACCACAGTCTCCCTCGTTTCCACTAATTGGGCCACACACACCCCACTTGACTGGCATCAGTTGACCCCATTTTCAAGATGAAAAAGATCCTTTGCATGAAGCACTCTCAAAAATACGGGTGCCTTTCGCCTCCCCTGGCTGAGACAGGGGAAGAAAAGTCCTCTGAGAGCCATGACTTGTTCATCTTGGTGAACGTTAGTCTGTCCACATTGTCAGTGGACAGATGCATGTGCTTAGCTGTCAGCACACCCCCAGCAGCACTGAGGACACGTTCCGAGAAAACGCTGGCTGCGGGACACAACAAGATCCCCAAGGCGTACGTGGTGAGCTCAGGCAATTTATCCAAATTGGAAGCCTAAAATGAGCAGGGCTCAAGTTGCACAGTAATGGCATCGACGTTCCCTTGCATATACTCATATCTGTGTCTCCTCCTCTTTTTCCTTGCCCTGCTCTTTTGTTTTCGCATGAGTATATGTCCTTGTCACTTTCCCATGTGTTTGTGTTGTGTTGTGAGTTGTTTGTCACCTTTTGGACACCTTTGAGGGTGTTTTCTAGGTGTTTTTATGTGTTTGTGATTGCCTGCCATTGTTTCCTATGCGGTTCGAGTGGTTTGTCGAACGTTCGCCGAACCGAACTCGAACGGGACCTCCGTTCGACGACCGAACTCGAGCCGAACCACGGCCGGTTCGCTCATCTCTAATACTAATCCTTCTGCAGTGCCCATATCCATTTTATTACAGAATGAGTTGAATTTAGTTACGTATGTCTCTGTTCCAGCTGTGTGGCACTGCACATATGTATCCCATGTATTGAATTGTTATGTGCATTAACTGTATATGGGTATTGTATTACAGTTGGTTATCACATTTTTGCGGAGGTTGTCATTTGGGATTTGTTCATTCTTTTAAAGGGAACCTGTCACCAGATTTGGGGCCTATAAGCTGTGGCCACCACCAGTGGGCCCTTATATACAGCATTCTAACATGCTGTATATAAGAGCCCAGGCCCCTGTGTAGAACGTAAAAATCACTTTATATTACTCACTTAAGGGGCGGTGCAGACAGACTGATCGGATAGGTGTCTCCGGTGTCCGGTACCGGCACCTCCTCTTTCGGCCATCTTTGTCCTGCTCTGAAGCCAGGGTGCATTACACATCCTATGTCATCCACACTCGCCGGCATTGAGGTCTTGTGCAGGCGCACTACAATACTTTGATCTGCCCTGCTCAGGGCAGATGAAACTGTGCCTGCGCTGGACCTCAATGCTGGCGAGTGTGGATGACGTAGGACGTGTCATGCACCCAGGCTTCAGAAGGAGGACAAAGATGGCTGAAAGAGGAGGTGCCGGTACCGGAGACCGGAGACACCTGTCCGACCAGTCTGCACCGCACCTCCCCTTAGGTGAGTATTATAAAGTAATTTTTACGTTCTACACAGCGGCCTGGGCTCTTATATACAGTATTCCAGAATGCTGTATATAAGAGCTGACTGGTGGTGGCCACAGCTTATAGGCCCCATATCTGGTGACAGGTTCCCTTTAAATGATTTTATTATGTGTGTTTCCTGTCCTTTTGGATTTAATGAAGATTGTAATATTTGTATTTAGCATTTCCATTTTCTGGTGTGGGCATCCATTATGTGTGAACTTTTCTCTTCTTCTGTTTTGGTTTTATTGTGATCATGCAGGATGCTGCACTCAGTTTTATTGATTTAGTCCGGGTGTGCACCCCTTTTTTGTATATATATTATTTCTATACTGTAACATCACTGCGTGTATTATCCCTGTACTGTGACATCACAGTGTGTATTATCTCTGTACTATGACATCACTGTGTGTATTACCCCTGTACTGTGACATCACTGTGCATTACCCCTGTACTGTGACATCACTGTGTGTATTATCCCTGCACTGTGACACCACTGTGTGTATTATCTCTGCACTGTGACATCATCACTGTGTGTATTATCCCTGTACTGTGACATCACTGTGTGTATTTGTCACGCTCCCGATACCTCAGCACCGCTCCTTACCCACTGACCCGGTCGCACCATCCCAGCAGCGCTCCGTGACCACTGATCCTGTCCACCGGTCATGGCTACCGCCCCCGCTCATGCTCTCCTGTGTTCTGTTCCTGGTCTCAGGAGTCTAACTCTGACTAATGCCTCTGTATAGGACCAGGCCGCGCCCACTCTCTTGGTCTTATAGGCCCAGCACACCTGAAGCAGGAAATGACATAGGGCTGTGCTGGGTATATAAGACTTGCCTTTCCATGTGGGCGGGGCCTGATCAACGTGTCTTGAAGCCTTGTCTTGTGAGCTAGGTGCTCAGGTCCCCTTGTGCCGTGTCCTGGACTACTGTTTGTCTTTCCTACCCGGCACCTGTACCAGTATACCGTAGAGTCTTTTGAACTCCGTGACCCCAGTGACTTTGTTCTTCCCGTCCCCTGTGGGACGCGGCTCCCATCCCGGCCACGCCAGTGCTCCGGCTGCCGTGTACCCTGCCCCCCGGTGGGGTGCTCGGTCCAGCGGATCGACCTCCTGAGTCTACCAGTCCTCCTGGTCCTCACAGATTGATCAGGCCATGGATCCTGCTGGAGCACAAACGTCTGAGCTGGCTGAACTACGCCAGGAACTGGTGCAACAGCGTGAAACCTTACACCGCATACTGAAGTTCCTGACGTCTGTGGACCACCGGTTGTACACATTACAGACCGCCGCCTTGTCTCAGTCCACGCAGCAAACTGTGTCTGGATCCGAACCTGTTGTCTTCGCAGCCTCGCAACTTCGCCTCGCTGCTCCGCCTCGGTATGCCGGGGACCCCAAGAACTGCCGGGGGTTTTTGAACCAGTGCTCGCTGCACTTCAAATTGCTCCCGCACCTCTTCGCTTCCGACCAAGCCAAGATAGCCTTTGTGATGTCCCACCTGGAAGGCGAGGCGTTGGCCTGGATAAATCCGTTGTGGGAGAACGAGGATCCGGTGAAGACCGACATCCGGGAATTCCTTCAGGCTTTTCGAAGTACCTTTGATGAACCGGGAAGCACTACCGCGGTTACCTCCTCGCTCCTCCGGCTACGCCAAGGAACCCTGACGGTGGGCCAGTACGCCATCCTGTTTCGCACGCTTGCCTCCGAGCTAGGCTGGAACAACGAGGCATTGACGGCAGCCTTTTGGGAGGGCCTGTCGGGCCGCATTAAGGATGAATTAGCCGGTCATGACGTTCCCCGTACTTTGGACGCTCTGATATCCCTAGCCACCCGGATTGACCTCCGTTTCCAAGAGCGAACCAAGGAAGTATCCCGGGAGAAGCGACCAATCCGTCACATCTCCATTCTGCAGAGGTCTACCGTTCCCCCGCCACTGCCGTTCTGCGATTCGACTCCTGAACCAATGCAAATTGACCGACTGATCCAAGCTGAGCAACGCCGAGCAGAGCGACTTGCCCAGGGCCTGTGTTTCTATTGTGGAAGCGGTTCACATCTCCTCCGCTCATGCCCTGAGAGACCAGGAAGACCCCGAGTCCAAGGGATGCTGGGAACCACCACCCTTGGTACTGGAATCCCCTCAGTCCCGGTTACACAGACTGTCCAAGTTACGACTGAGAGGGTCCGGTTCACGGCAGAGGCTCACTGTTACGGTTGCTGCGAGCACTGGAGACTATGTCCAGATTTCTTGCTACTGCACATGTGCGAGCGCTTGAGACTAAGTCCAGATTTCTTGCTACTGCACATGTGCGAGCGCCAGAGACTAAGTCCTATCTTGGAGCCATTGCACATGTGCGGGTGACATCATCGCTGACACGAAGTCACATGTCTCTGACACCTTCTATGCCGATTGGTCGCTGGTCATGTGCTTGTGATGCCTTGCTCAGTGATAGGCCAGCATGACGTCACTCCTGTCGTTCTGGCAGCAGATTGGCTCTGGTGTCCTCCATCTTGGATGAGGCACAGAGTCTATATAAGACCCTGACACACGCCGCATGGCGCTCAGTCCTCTTGGTTCATGCATAAGAGTAGACGCTCTGTGCGGTTCCTCTAGGCATTCCTCTGTCTATGCTAGGTGAGCGCTACCGGCAGGGTAGCGTTCTTATACCTTACAGCTTCGGCTGCTGTCCGTATCCTTACCTCTTAGGGGAGCGGACATAGGCAGGTGCCTGAGGCACATGGTCTGGCTGGGCCTTGTGGTTCGACTCGTAGGTGGACGTTGCCGCTAGGGTAACGTTCCTTATACTGCGTCTGGAAGTTGTTCGGATCCTCGCACACTAGGGGAGCAAACAGAGGTAGGAGCTTTGTGCGGCTTACGCTGCTGTTTGTCTCTTTTGCACCACTAGAAGAGCGGACCTAGGCAGGTGCCATATCTAGTGGTTCGTGTCCTCGCACACTAGTGGAGCGAACGCAGGTAGGAGCTTTGTGCGGCTTACGCTGCTGTTCGTCTCTTTTGCACCACTAGAAGAGCGGACCTAGGTAGGTGCCATTTCGCACACATTGCCTTTGTCTCTGTGATTATTAACAGAGATCATTCCACACACCCTCCAAGTAAGGGAGGAATTGCTTTACTTACTTATTATATCCTTCTGTGAGTTAACAGAGGTATTGCACTCTGCCATAGTCTGCAGCAGAGTCTTTGCACGGTGGACCCTGACTGTCTGATACTCCTTTAGGTTATTATCAGACAGCCCCCCGTAACACTCACATCGATTCGGGGGCAGCGGGTAATTTCATTCTACAAGCTACAGTGGACCGTTATCAAATACCGGTCATCCCGCTTGCTAAACCCCTTTGGTTCGCCTCCGTGGACGGAAAACCACTATACGAACCCGTCCGGTACACCACCGAACCCGTAAGACTCCGTGTTGGTGCTCTGCACACAGAGACTATTGCTTTATATGTCATCCCGAGAATGGCTCCCGCGCTCCTGCTGGGTCTGCCCTGGCTACAACTCCATGACCCTGACATCAGTTGGCGCTCTGGCGCAATCACTCGTTGGAGTCCGTTGTGCCAGGATAACTGTCTACAGCCTGTTCCTCGGTCTGTCACCTGGGCCTGTCATGTCGCGACAGGAGGAAGAAGTGACGACGCAGTCCAGCGCCGTACCGCAACTCCTGTCTCTTGTACCTGTGGTGCCACCGGAACCAGAAGAGGAGACAACACAGTCCAGCATCGTACCACAACTCCTGTCGATTGAGTCCTTGGTACCACCAGGCCCTGTAGAAGAAACGACGCAGTCTAGCGTCGCCCCACCGTCCCTGGCTATTGAGAATTTGATGTCACCGGCTACTGAGGATGAGACACCGTCCTGTACGCGGTCCGAGACGCCCGATCCGATCGTCTACAACCCCAGTCCTGCTTCTGTCTGTCCCCCGCTTCCCGTTGCCGCCATTGCTACTGCTGGTGGATCCTCGGCTAAGCGTCGTGCGGCCAAGAAGGCGGTACGGGGTCAGCGGTCCTTCCCCGCCTTTGCGTTGGGTCCTGGTCCGGTGACTCGATTCGGGGTGCCCCTGGGGTACTGTGCACAGAGGGGGGGCTTAGAGGGGGGGTACTGTCAAGCTCCCGATACCTCAGCACCGCTCCTTACCCACTGACCCGGTCGCACCATCCCAGCACCGCTCCGTGACCACTGATCCTGTCCACGTGTCCACCGGTCATGGCTACCGCCCCCGCTCGTGCTCTCCTGTGTTCTGTTCCTGGTCTCAGGAGTCTAACTCTGACTAATGCCTCTGTATAGGACCAGGCCGCACCCACTCTCCTGGTCTTATAGGCCCAGCACACCTGAAGCAGGAAATGACATAGGGCTGTGCTGGGTATATAAGACTTGCCTTTCCACGTGGGCGGGGCCTGATCAATGTGTCTTGAAGCCTTGTCTTGTGAGCTAGGTGCTCAGGTCCCCTTGTGCCGTGTCCTGGACTACTGTTTGTCTTTCCTACCCGGCACCTGTACCAGTATACCGTACAGTCTTAGGAACTCCGTGACCCCAGTGACTTTGTTCTTCCCGTCCCCTGTGGGACGCGGCTCCCATCCCGGCCACGCCAGTGCTCCGGCTGCCGTGTACCCTGCCCCCCGGTGGGGTGCTCGGTCCAGCGGATCCACCTCCTGGGTCTACTAGTCCTCCTGGTCCTGACCGTATTATCTCTGTACTGTGACATCACTGTGTGTATTACCCCTGTACTGTGACATCACTGTGTATTATCCCTGTACTGTGATATCACTGTGTATTATCCCTGTACTGTAACATCACTGTGTATTATCCCTGTACTGTGACATCACTGTGTGCATTATCCCTGTACGCGTAAGGCCCTGCGGTGCTCAGCCAGCGTCAGGCGCTGCTGTGCTCAGCGAGCATCAGGCGCTGCTGTGCTCAGCGAGCGTCAGGCGCTGCTGTGCTCAGCGAGCGTCAGGCGCTGCTGTGCTCAGCGAGCGTCAGGCGCTGCTGTGCTCAGTGAGCGTCAGGCGCTGCTGTGCTCAGCGAGCGTCAGGCGCTGCTGTGCTCAGCGAGCGTCAGGCGCTGCTGTGCTCAGCGAGCGTCAGGCCCTGCGGTGCTCAGCGAACGTCAGGCCCTGCGGTGCTCAGCGAGCGTCATGCCCTGCAGTGCTCAGCGAGCGTCATGCCCTGCGGTGCTCAGCGAGCGTCAGGCGCTGCGGTGCTCAGCGAGCGTCAGGCGCTGCGGTGCTCAGCGAGCGTCAGGCGCTGCGGTGCTGTGCGAGCATCAGGTGGTGCGGTGCACTGCGAGCTTCAGGCATCACACACAGTCACAAAACAGGGGCACAGGCTCACAGCACTGCCTAGACCGGTGCTCTGCAGACGGAGCCGCGCCTGTTAATAGTCTCCTTACTGGACTAGTAGATGTATAGCCTGGCTAGAATAAAAATTAATTCATAATGTGGATATATGCCCCCAATAACTTAATATTCCCTTCATTAGCTGCGTGGAGGTGACCGGAGCGGCGGTGTATTCTGCAGCTCCTGTCACATTCATGCAGCAGAGCTGGACGCGACGCTGGAGGTCCGTGGATTACGCCGGACATGGAGGGTTTGTCGGGGTTAATAAATTGGTAATGAGGGACTTTGTTAGTGTTTTTTATTTCTAATAAAGGATTTTTCGGGTGTGTGTGTTTTTTAACTGTAATTTACAGATTAATCATGGAAGGAATCTCGGGGAGACGCCTGACATGATTAATCTAGGATTTAGTGGCAGCTATGGGCTGCCATTAACTCCTTATTACCCCGATTTGCCAAGGCACTAGGGTAAATCGGGAAGAGCCGGGTACAGTCCCAGAACTGTCGCATATAATGTATGCGGCAATTCTGAGCGGCTGCTGACTGATATTGTTAGGGTGGGGGGCTCCCCATAACGTGGGGCTCCCCATCCTGAGAATACCAGCCTTCAGCTGTATGGCTTTATCTGGCTGGTATTAAAATTGGGGGGACCGCACGCCGTTTTTTTTAATTATTTAATTATTTATTTCACTGCACAGTATACACACGCCCACCGGCTGCTGTGATTGGGTGCAGTGAGACAGCTGTCACTCAGTGTGGGGACGTGTCTCACTGCAACCAATCATAGGCGCCGAAAAGCAGGAAAGCAGAGAATACGAGATTGATTAATGAGCGGCCGGCTTTTTCAAAAGAGGAAAAGCCGCCGGAGTTTAGTGAACAGCCGTGCAGCGCCGCGCCGGTGATCGGGGAACGGTAAGTAAGAGAGAGGGGGGGGACTGACCGACAGACTGTGAGAGGGGGACAGACAAGACAGAGAGAGACCGACAGAGCGAGACCGACCGACGGAAGATAGAATGAAAAAAAAAATGACCGACATCGTTAGTAAAAAGCACAAAACGTGCGTTTTGGACATCGGAGTGCCACACAAGGTTTACACGTAAAATCTTTCATGTATTAATCTCAAAAAGTAACATACACCAGCTCTATCTCACTATTGGGTATGTGCCCTTAACATTTCCGCCATGAAAATTCATTTTGGTGTCATTTTGGAAGGTTTTCTGGTGAGTCCGTAAAAATGGCGTAAAACTCGGACAAAATTGTTCACAGCTGTGACTTTTCAGTGATAAATGCTTCAAGGGGTCTTCTCCATGCTGTTGCCATGTCATTTGAGCACTCTTCTGAGACTTTTGTGACATTTTTAGGGTTTCTACATGCTGCCGGGGGGTCATTTCACAAAAATATTCGGGTCTCCCATAGGATAACATTGGGCTCGGTGCTCGGGCCGAGTACACGAGTATCTTGGGATGCTCGGCCCGAGCCTCGAGCACCCGAGCTTTTTAGTACTCGCTCATCACTAGACATTATGTGTCTTTCTGCCATTATAATGACAGAAAAGACTGATATGAAGTGTACAAGCACAAGAAAATCACCAGAGCACTGTACGCTGTGAAAGGCAGTAGAAAATGGCGCTGGAGTGAACATGTGACCGCCTCATGTAGGATGAAGCTATGGATCCTGGGTAAATTTATGTATTTTCCCTCCTTCAGTTTTTTGGCAGTACGCAAAAAAAACGGAAGGCACACGGATGACAAACAGAAGACATACGGACCGTATACGTGTCACGCTCAAGATGCCTCGGCACCGGTCCTTACCCACTGATCCGGTCACACCTGCACGGCACCGCTCCTTACCCACTGATCCGGTCCACGTGTCCACCGGTCACGGCTGACACTCCCGCTCATGCTTTCCTGTGTCCTGTCCCCAGTCTCATGTGTCTGACTCATGCTTCTGTAAAGGGTCTGGCTGCGCCCACTCACCTGGTCTTATGGGCCCAGCACTGCTGCAGCAGGATATGACATGAGGCTATGCTGGGTATATAAGACTGGCCTTCCCATGTGGGCGGGGCCTGATCAACGTGTCTTGTAAGCCTTGTCTTGAAAGCTACCGTAGGTGCTCAGGTCCCCCTTGTGCCATGTCCTGTGATCAATACTATTGCCTGACATTCCTACTCGGCACCTGTGCCAGATTCCCTCACTGTCTCCAGGAACTCTGAAGCCCCATTGACTGTTCTACCCGTCCCCTGTGGGACGCAGTCCCTGCCATGCTAGTGCTACGGCTACCGTGCACCCAGGCCTCCGGTGGGGTGCACGGCCCAGTGGATCCACCACCCAGACCTAACAATACGGAACGGAAACAGATGCCACACGGATGCACCCGTGAAAAAAAAGGACCTTTTTTGCAAACCGCAAAAACGGATCGGTCGTGTGAATGTAGCCTTATTCTAATCTGCCGTTTATAAACAGCAGGAAGAAATAAGTGAATAGTGCCCCCCCAGCGTCAGAAAATCTCTGGGGTTTCAGGGGGTAGTTGAGACCCTGGAGATCATGATTCAGGTCGGTTTGTCCGGTCCCTGCTCACGTGATCACCGGTATACACCGTATACCGGTGATCACGTTACAGTAAATGACAGCGTCGGTAAAAAATTATTTATCTCCCATCTGGCATGAACAAATATGTCAGATGGGAGATAAATCTCCTCCCCGGTCCCCTCAGGTCCCCCGCTGTCACCAAAGTTCCCCTCCCTGACCCCCTGCCGGAAATCCAAGATGGCCGCGCGCACAGCAGCACGCCGGCCGCATTCACCCTACTCCTCTGATTTCTGTCGCATGTGCCATGACACATGCAACAGAAAACTCCTCCCCAGGCCCTGCCAGGTCACCCCCTATAACCCCACTGGTGTTCCCCGGTATCCCACGGTACCTGTGCAGCGTTGATCCCCCGCGGCCCTCTCCTTCACATTAGACGCTGCCGCATGCACAGAGCGGCTGTCAGCTCAGCTTCCTGTGTTCAGACACAGTGAGTGGTGGTTATGCATCTGTAAGCTAAATGGGCGGCACGGTGGCTCAGTGGTTAGCACTGCAGTCTTGCAGCACTGAGGTCCTGGGTTCAATTCCCACCAAGGACACCATCTGCAAGGAGTTTGTATGTTCTCTCTGTGTTTGCATGGGTTTCCTCCAGGTTCTCTGGTTTCCTCCCACACTCCAAAGACATACAGATAGGGAATTTAGATTGTGAGCCCCAATGGGGACAGTGTTCCCAATGTATGTAAAGCGCTATGGAATTAATAGCGCTATATAAATGAATAAATTATTATTATTATTATAACTGCAAAGACATACAGCGCTATGGAATTAATAACGCTATATAAATGAATAAATTATTATTACTGCAATGCCCTGCTCATGAGGTAAGGAACATAGTTGATCAGGAGAGCTATACTACATTTCCAAATTGAGGTGTTTGATTTTATAGTTGCCCTGCTGAATGACTACCAAACATGGGAGTCCGTTATACGCCACAAGAAAACACATCTAAATAGCGAGCTCTGTTGTTTAGTATTCATTTAGCTGGATAACTGGACTTAAAGTGGTATTCTATCTCCAAGATCCTATCCCCAATATATAGTAGGTGGAATAGCAATAATATCAGCAAATACCAATATTTGGAAATGTAGAATAGTTCTCTTGATTAGGCATGCCCTTACCTCATGAGCAGGGCATTGCAGCTTTGGTAGCAACCATTATGACATGGACTCTGCTGCTGTGGACAGGGAGAGTGGGTGCAGATTTATTGCACCCACACTCCTCACATGGAGGGTCTGCACTCCTAGAAAATGGAGGATATGTTCCCTGAGCGTGTCCCCCCATATTCTACACGGTCCAGAGTCGTCGTGGGACCCCCTTATTTTTTTCTTACAATAAATTGGTGAAAGAGGGAATGTTTTGGGGAGTGTTTTTTCAAATTTTTTTTTGTTTATTTTTTTTGTTGGTACTGACAGTTTGTGATGTCAGGTATCTGACAGAAGCCATGACATCACAAACTGCTGGACTTGATGTCAGGTGACCTTACAGCTAGTATCAACCCCATTTATTACCCCATTTGCCACTGCACCAGGGCATGGGATGAGCTGGGGTGAGGTCTAGTGGATGCGCCACTTCTGGAGCGCCTGCGGCTTGCTATTTTTAGGCTGTGAAGGGCCAATAACTATGGACCTTCTCCCCCTGAGAATACCAGACCACAGCTGTCCCCTATACCTTGGCTGGTGATCCAATTTGGGGGGGACCCTACTTTTTTGTAATTATTATTTATAAAATAATTAAAAAAAAAAAGCCTGGGGTGACCTCCACATGGGATTCCCAACCACGGTAAAGCTGCTAGCTGTGGTTTTCAGGCTACAGCCTTCTGCTTTACCCTAGCTGGCTATCACAAAATGGCGGGGATCCAACGTCATTTTTTTTTAACTATTTTTTTAAATAGACAAAATTAATGGGCTTCCCTGTATTTTGATTGCCAGCCAAGGTAACGCCAGGCAGATGGGGGTGGCAACCCGTAGCTGTTTGCTTTATCTGCGATGAGAATCAAAAATACCGTGGAGCGCTATGTCATTTTTTTTAATGATTTATTTTTACAGCACTGTGATGTCAGGCAATCAAAATACAGGGAAGCCCTTTTTGTTTTTAGTTATTTAAATAAATAATTAAAAAATATATATGTATGGGCTCCCGCTGCATTTTTTGTATTGCTAGCTAGGGATAATCCAAGCAGCTACTGGCTGCTAACCCCCACTGCTTGGTGTTACCTTCACTGGCAATGGAAAATCCAGGGAAGCATTTTTTATTTTTTTTGCCAAAAAACTACAAAAAAATGACTTGGGTTTCGCCATATTTTTGTATGCTAGCCAGGTACAGCAGGCAGCTACGGGCTGCCCCCAACCCCCGGCTGCCTATTTGTACCCGGCTGGGAACTACAAATATAGGGAAGCCCTTTTTTTAATTCATGAATTTTATGAAATTAAAAAAAAAACGACGTGGGCTTCGCCCGATTTTTGTGTCCAGCCGAGTACAACTAGGCAGCTGGGGATTGGAATCCGCAGCACAGGTTAGCCCGAGGTTTCTGGGCGCCTCTCCTGTGAATTGCAGTCCGCAGCCGCCCCAGAAAATGGCGCTTTCATAGAAGCGCCATCATCTGGCGCTGTATCCAACTCTTCCAGCAGCCCTATGCCGGGTGGCTTGCTGGGTAATAAGGGTTAATACTAGCTTTGTTTTACTAGCTAGTATTAAGCCAGCGATTCTTAATGTCAGGCAAGTTTGACCCGGCCATTAAGAATCTCCAATAAAGGGTTAAAAAAAACATCACACAGAAAAAAAATACTTTAATTAAAATAAATACACAGACACACTTAGGGACTCAATGTTTATTACCACCTCTCAGCCCTCCACAATCCATGGTCTTCTGTCTTCTTTCTCAACACATGCAGCTCTGCTACATTAGCAGCATGGGAGAAAGGACGCTGTGCTCCATGCAGAAATCACTCTGTGAGAGTGACCACAGGCTCCCGGATGTAAGCGATGGTTTGCCATAGCAACGCTGCTCCGATCACGTGATTCTGGTGCCGCTGCGTGTGGTAGCGGTGACGTCTCCATCACCGCTACCAAGTGTGTTGCTATGGCAACGGTGATCTCCGTTATTGAACGCCTGTGTCAGCCGGTTAATAAGGGAACGGGGAAGCAGAACGGGGAGTCGACCGTGGGCTAGAGCATGTTGCCAGTACACGGCGATACACAACCGTGCACCGTATACCAGAGAGATGCAATGACAGGTCCTAGCATGACACGTCATAGTCATGGGACCAGTCTGTAACCAATGAGATAATAGACACCTGACTAGTCACATGGCTATTTTGACGTCACGATAGGTCCTGCATCACTGCTGGTTACCGGGAAGACGCAGTGATTACCGATGGAAAAGCGGCGGGAGACAGAGTGCAGGACGCATCCCGGGGACAGGTAAGTGTTATGGCGATGTTTATTAACTGTATGTGTACATTTATAATGTGTTTTTGTGTGTTTGTGATTGCTTCCCATTGTTTCCTATGGGTTCGAGTGGTTTGCCGAACCGGTTCGCCGAACCGAACTCGAACCAGACCTCCGTTCGGCGAACCAAGGTCGAGCCGAACCGCGACCGGTTCGCTCATCTCTAGTCAAGACTCACGGCATTAGGTGATTGAGTCTAGAAAGTCAATAGCTGCCCGGTCTACAGGGTCTGGAGACAAATATTTGAAAGAAAAAAGAAACGAGCACTCCATTCCTGCACAGTTGTTGAAAATTTTAACAGGAAGCCTTGTCAATGGGATAATTCAGTCCAGTGGTCTATATTAGCAATGACACCAGTTTTTGAGGCACATCAGTCATCTGTTTGGTTGTTGTGAGAAGTATTACTGATTAACAGTAAATATAGAGTTTCCCTTAATGAAAGGCATTTTTTCAATGCTCTTTGCTTCAGGCTATGCGTGCAACCTACAGTTTTGTTTCTTCAGAAAAAAACACACCTCTGGCCGAAAAACGCATAAAAAAACACATGCGTTTGTGCCACATTATGGTGCATTTTCGATGCATTTTTGGTCCAATGATGGTTATGATTTTGCCCATACGTTCACTTTCACTATATTTTCACTGTATTCAATGCAAAAAGACAGGTCAGAAACACAGAAAGGCTATGGCTATGTATGCACGCTGCATCTTTGTGGTGAGCAGAAAGATGCATGTTTTTTGCCGCACCCATGGCAAAAACGCATAAAAAATGCATGCATTTTGCCACGTTTATTTTTTGCCACATTTTTGGTAATGCATTTTTTTAAAGGAGAAACAAAATAGGATAGGATAATTGAAAATAGCTATAATAGATAGATAGAAAAAATAGAAAGAATAGATAAAACATAAAGAATAGACAAAACATGTAGAATAGATAATAAGAAAGAAAAGATAGTATAGACAGAAAGATATAACAGAATAGCTGAATAGAGGGATAGCTAGCTTGACCAGCTGTTTTTTTATATTATTTTTTGGTAAAAAAAATGATGTTGGGTCCCCCAATGTTTCATAACCAGTACAGGAACAGCAGCAGCTGTGGGCTACAACCCTCAGCGGTCTGCTGTACCTTGGCTGGTTCTGAAAAATAGAGGGGATCCCACTCTTTTTTTTAAATTATTTGATTTCATTTTTAAAACAATATGACGCGGAGTCCTCCACATTTTTCTAAAACCAGCCAAGGTACAGAAGACAACTGGGAGCTGATATAATTAGGGTGGGAAGGGCCATGGTCATTTGGTCCTTTTTAGGCTAACAATGGCAGCCCGCAACCGCCCCAGAAGTGGCACATCCATTAAATGCGCCAATTCTGGCACTGGAAACAGCTCTCTCCATTGCCCTAGTGTGGTAGCAATCAGGGTAATAGGGAGTTATTAGCAGTACACTAAGTCCTAGATTAGTCATGGCAGGTGTCTATGAGACACCCCTTCATCACTAATCTGTAAGTGAAAGTAAATAAACACAAACACCAAAAAAATCCTTTATTTGAAATAAAAGACAAAAACGCACCCTCTTTCACCACTTTATTAACCCCTCATGCACCCCTCCAGGTTCGATGTAATTCACAGGAGGTCCTACGATGTTTCCAGCACTGCTACATCTGACATTCATAGTGAGTGCCATAGAACAAGACTGACCACTGTGAGTTCCATGAAGCAACTGAAGTGAGATGCGCGATAAGCGGTAATGTCACTCAGGTGATTTCCGGTCAAAGCTGGAGTACTCCACCTGTGACCGCAAATCAGGCCACCACAACTGAAGTGAGCCATGCGATTAGCGGTGACATCACTCAGGTAATGTGTGGACACAGCTGGAGTCCTCCACCTGTGACTTGAAATCACCTGAGTGATGTCACCACTGATCATGCAATTCACTTCAGTCATAGCCTGAACCTCAAAACGGGCAGTCATGCTCTATGGCCACTCGCTGTGATTGTCAGATGTAGCAGTGATGGAAGTGGTGTGGGACCTCGTGTGGATTACGTAGGACCTGGAGGGGTGTTTTGGGGGTTAATAAAGTGGTGAAAGAGGGTGCTTTTTTGTCTTTTATTTCAAATAAAATTTTTTTAGGTGTTTGTGTTTTTTTAATTTCACTTACGGATTAGTGATGAGGGGATGTTTGATAGACACCTGCCATCACTAATCTAGGACTTAGTGGCAGCTATCAGCTGCTATTAGCCCCTTATTACCCTGATTGCCACCACACCAAGGCAATCGGGAAGAGCAGGTAAAGTTCCGGGACTGTCCCATCTAATGGATGTGGCAATTCCAGGCAGCTGCAGGCTGATATTTCTAGGCTTGGGGGAAGCCTAATAACCATAGGCCTCTCCAGTCTGAGAATACCCATCCCAGCTGTGGGGTTTTATCTTGTCTGGGTATCAAAAGTGATTGGAACGCACGCAATTTTTTAAAAATTATTTATTTATTTTACTGTACGATATAGACTTGATAACCGGTATCTGTAATTGGTTGCAGTCAGACAGCTGTCATTCAGCGTGGGGGTGCGTCTGACTGCAACCAATCACAGCCACCAGTGAGCGGGGAAGCAATGAATATGTATGAATTTAATGAGCTGCCTGGGAAGAAAAATGAGAGGCCGCAGGAGCAGTGTGACAGCCGCGCTGGTGATCGGTGAGTATGAAGCACTTTCTCCTACCCCTTTGTGCAAGATTCTGGTCCCCATAGACTTTATATGGGGGCTAGCATCTGGCCAGATACCGAGAATCAATCCTCTTCTGACTCCGATTCAGCGGAGGATTGACTCTGTCTCCCGACACTTTTCCTTCCGATAATCGTTGCGTCCTCCCGGTAACCAGCACTGATAATATGACCTTCTGTGACGTCAAAAAAAGCATCTGACCAGTCACGTGTCTATTATCTCATTGGCTACAGACTGGTCACATGGCTAGACGTCATTGCTATGTCCTGTCAGTGCATCTCTCCGGTACGCGGTGCTCGTTTGTGCATCCCCGTGTACCGGCGAGATGCTCTGGCACATGATCGGCTCTCCGTTCTGCTTCCCCGTTCCGTTATTCACCGGCTTACGCAGCCGGTCAATAACGGAGATCACCGTTGCTTTAGCAATGCGCCTGTCAGCAGTGACGTCACCGCTTACAGCATGAAGCTGCTGCTCACTCACTGAGTGATATAGACTGCACGGGAAGCAGCAGCATCTTCCTCCCATGCAGTGCTGTCTGATGTAGCAGAGCTGCATGGGTTGAAGGAGAAAGAAGACAGAAGAGCAGGGATCGCGGTGGGATGCGAGGGAGTAATGAACATGGAGACTCTAAGTGTGTCTGTGTATTTATTTTTATTAAAGTATTTTTTCTCTGTGTGGTGTCTTTTTTTTTTAACCCTTTATTGGAGATTCTTAATGGCCGGTTCAAACTTGCCTGACAATAAGAATCTCTGACTTAAAACTAGCTAGTAAAACAAAGCTAGTTTTAACTCATTATTACCCAGCAAGCCAACCGTCACCAGGGCAGCTGGAAGAGTTGGATACAGCGCCAGATGATGGTGCTTCTATGAAAGCGCCATTTTCTGGGGCGGCTGTGGACTGCAATTCGCAGCAGAGGGGCCCAGAAACTCGGGCTAACCTGTGCTGCGGATTCCAATCCCCAGCTGCCTAGTTGTACTCGGCTGGACACAAAAATGGAGCAAAGCTCATGTCGATTTTTTTTATTAATTATTTCATGAAATTCATGAAATAATTAAAAAAGGACTTCCTTATTTTTTTGTTCCCAGACGGGTACAAATAGGCAGCTGGGGGTTGGAGGCAGCCGTACCAGCCTGCTGTACCTGGCTAGCATACAAAAATATGGTGAAGCTCACGTCATTTTTTTGGTGGGCAGAAAACTCCTGCATACAGTCCTGGATGGAGTATGTAGTTGTAGTTTTGCAGCTGCTGTCTGCTCTCCTGCATACACTAGTGAATGGAGCATGCTGAGCCTTGTCGTTCTGCAGCTACTGTCTGCTCTCCTCCATACAGACAGACAGCATCTGCAGAACTACAAGGCTCAGGATACTCCATCCAGGACTGTATGCAGGAGTTTTTTGCCCCCCCAAAAAAATTATGTGGGCTTCATCATGTTTTTGTATGCTAGCCAGGTACAGCAGGCAGCTACGGGCTGCCCCCAACCCCCAGCTGCCTATTTGTACCCGGCTGGGAATCAAAAATATAGGGAAGCCCTTTTTTTTAATTATTTCATGAATTTCATGAAACAATTAAAAAAAAAATCATGCTATCAACTATGCCAGCTATAATAAACTTTTCATAAAACTACTTTTTTCAATAATATTATCACTTTTTTTTTATTAAGAAGACTCCAAATCAACATATATTCACAGTATATTGTACATGGGCCTTAACTTTTCATATCTTGCCACAGATTTCCCACAATTGTGATTCAAAAGGTAAAATCTTTGGTCAAATCTTTGGTAAAACCCAAAGTTAACATCTTTAGATTTTGATTGAGATTTTGGGGATTTTTTCCTGTGCCTAAGTCCTGTATGTATTGAGGAGGCCGTGCCCATCTAATTGGATTCTGGACTAAAGTTAACAGGTCATTGCAGTTCTGTTTGTAAAGTTTTATTTTTTTTACAGTCTAGATGTGTTCTTTAGTGATGAGCGAGTACTAAAAAGCTCGGGTGCTCGAAGCTCGGGCCGAGCCTCCCAAGATACTCGTGTACTCGGGCCGAGCAACGAGCCCAATGTTATCCTATGGGAGACCCGAGTATTTTTGTGAAATGACCCCCCGGCAGCATGGAGAAACCCTAAAAATGTCACAAAAGTCTCAGAAGAGTGCTCAAATGACATGGCAACAGCATGGGGAAGACCCCTTGAAGCATTTATCACTCAAAAGTCACAGCTGTGAACAATTTTGTCCGCGTTTCACGCCATTTTTACGGACTCACCAGAAAACCTTCCAAAATGACCCCAAAATGATTTTTCATGGCAGAAATGTTAAGGGCACATACGCAATAGTGAGATAGAGCTGGTGTATGTTACTTTTTGAGATTAATACATGAAAGATTTTACGTGAAAATATTGTGTGGCACTCCGATGTCCCTGAGAAGAGACGTACATGAAGGCCTCTTGAGTCTAATGTGCCCATTTTGAGGAAGTGAGTCTTTGTAGTATTTTCCTTTGCCAGGGCAGTCCAAAATTGTGAGGTTCACCAATGCCCCTGCATACAGACGTGCATGAGGGCCTGTAAACCTGAAGTGCCCATTGTAAGGAAGTGGGTCTATTTTAGAATAGCCCTTTGCCAGGGCAGCCAAAAATTGGGAAGCTCCACGTTGTCCCTGGATAGAGACGTGCATGATGGCCTGTAAACCTGAAGTGCCCATTGTAAGGAAGTGGGTCTATTTTAGTATAGCCCTTAGGCAGGGCAGCCAAAAATTGGGAGGCTCCACATTGTCCCTGGATAGAGACGTGCATGATGGCCTGTAAACCTGAAGTGCCCATTGTAAGGAAGTGGGTCTATTGTAGTATAGCCCTTAGGCAGGGCAGCCAAAAATTGGGAGGCTCCACATTGTCCCTGGATAGAGACGTGCATGATGGCCTGTAAACCTGAAGTGCCCATTGTAAGGAAGTGGGTCTATTTTAGCATAGCCCTTAGGCAGGGCAGCCAAAAATTGGGAGGCTCCACGTTGTCCCTGGATAGAGACGTGCATGATGGCCTGTAAACCTGAAGTGCCCATTGTAAGGAAGTGGGTCTATTTTAGTATAGCCCTTAGGCAGGGCAGCCAAAAATTGGGAGGCTCCACATTGTCCCTGGATAGAGACGTGCATGATGGCCTGTAAACCTGAAGTGCCCATTGTAAGGAAGTGGGTCTATTTTAGTATAGCCCTTTGCCAGGGCAGCCAAAAATTGGGAGGCTCCACGTTGTCCCTGGATAGAGACGTGCATGATGGCCTGTAAACCTGAAGTGCCCATTGTAAGGAAGTGGGTCTATTTTAGTATAGCCCTTAGGCAGGGCAGCCAAAAATTGGGAGGCTCCACATTGTCCCTGGATAGAGACGTGCATGATGGCCTGTAAACCTGAAGTGCCCATTGTAAGGAAGTGGGTCTATTTTAGTATAGCCCTTTGCCAGGGCAGCCAAAAATTGGGAGGCTCCACGTTGTCCCTGGATAGAGACGTGCATGATGGCCTGTAAACCTGAAGTGCCCATTGTAAGGAAGTGGGTCTATTTTAGTATAGCCCTTAGGCAGGGCAGCCAAAAATTGGGAGGCTCCACATTGTCCCTGGATAGAGACGTGCATGATGGCCTGTAAACCTGAAGTGCCCATTGTAAGGAAGTGGGTCTATTTTAGTATAGCCCTTTGCCAGGGCAGCCAAAAATTGGGAGGCTTCACGTTGTCCCTGGATAGAGACGTGCATGATGGCCTGTAAACCTGAAGTGCCCATTGTAAGGAAGTGGGTCTATTGTAGTATAGCCCTTAGGCAGGGCAGCCAAAAATTGGGAGGCTCCACATTGTCCCTGGATAGAGACGTGCATGATGGCCTGTAAACCTGAAGTGCCCATTGTAAGGAAGTGGGTCTATTTTAGTATAGCCCTTTGCCAGGGCAGCCAAAAATTGGGAGGCTCCACGTTGTCCCTGGATAGAGACGTGCATGATGGCCTGTAAACCTGAAGTGCCCATTGTAAGGAAGTGGGTATATTTTAGTATAGCCCTTTGCCAGGGCAGCCAAAAATTGGGAGGCTCCACATTGTCCCTGGATAGAGACGTGCATGATGGCCTGTAAACCTGAAGTGCCCATTGTAAGGAAGTGGGTCTATTGTAGTATAGCCCTTAGGCAGGGCAGCCAAAAATTGGGAGGCTCCACATTGTCCCTGGATAGAGACGTGCATGATGGCCTGTAAACCTGAAGTGCCCATTGTAAGGAAGTGGGTCTATTTTAGTATAGCCCTTAGGCAGGGCAGCCAAAAATTGGGAGGCTCCACGTTGTCCCTGGATAGAGACGTGCATGATGGCCTGTAAACCTGAAGTGCCCATTGTAAGGAAGTGGGTCTATTTTAGTATAGCCCTTAAGCAGGGCAGCCAAAAATTGGGAGGCTCCACATTGTCCCTGGATAGAGACGTGCATGATAGACTGCAAACCTGAAGTGCCCATTGTAAGGAAGTGGGTCTATTTTAGTATAGCCCTTTGCCAGGGCAGCCAAAAATTGGGAGGCTCCACGTTGTCCCTGGATAGAGACGTGCATGATGGCCTGTAAACCTGAAGTGCCCATTGTAAGGAAGTGGGTCTATTGTAGTATAGCCCTTAGGCAGGGCAGCCAAAAATTGGGAGGCTCCACATTGTCCCTGGATAGAGACGTGCATGATGGCCTGTAAACCTGAAGTGCCCATTGTAAGGAAGTGGGTCTATTTTAGTATAGCCCTTTGCCAGGGCAGCCAAAAATTGGGAGGCTCCACGTTGTCCCTGGATAGAGACGTGCATGATGGCCTGTAAACCTGAAGTGCCCATTGTAAGGAAGTGGGTCTATTTTAGTATAGCCCTTAGGCAGGGCAGCCAAAAATTGGGAGGCTCCACATTGTCCCTGGATAGAGACGTGCATGATGGCCTGTAAACCTGAAGTGCCCATTGTAAGGAAGTGGGTCTATTGTAGTATAGCCCTTAGGCAGGGCAGCCAAAAATTGGGAGGCTCCACATTGTCCCTGGATAGAGACGTGCATGATGGCCTGTAAACCTGAAGTGCCCATTGTAAGGAAGTGGGTCTATTGTAGTATAGCCCTTAGGCAGGGCAGCCAAAAATTGGGATGCTCCACATTGTCCCTGGATAGAGACGTGCATGATGGCCTGTAAACCTGAAGTGCCCATTGTAAGGAAGTGGGTCTATTTTAGTATAGCCCTTAGGCAGGGCAGCCAAAAATTGGGAGGCTCCACGTTGTCCCTGGATAGAGACGTGCATGATGGCCTGTAAACCTGAAGTGCCCATTGTAAGGAAGTGGGTCTATTTTAGTATAGCCCTTAGGCAGGGCAGCCAAAAATTGGGAGGCTCCACATTGTCCCTGGATAGAGACGTGCATGATGGCCTGTAAACCTGAAGTGCCCATTGTAAGGAAGTGGGTCTATTTTAGTATAGCCCTTTGCCAGGGCAGCCAAAAATTGGGAGGCTCCACGTTGTCCCTGGATAGAGACGTGCATGATGGCCTGTAAACCTGAAGTGCCCATTGTAAGGAAGTGGGTCTATTGTAGTATAGCCCTTAGGCAGGGCAGCCAAAAATTGGGAGGCTCCACATTGTCCCTGGATAGAGACGTGCATGATGGCCTGTAAACCTGAAGTGCCCATTGTAAGGAAGTGGGTCTATTTTAGTATAGCCCTTTGCCAGGGCAGCCAAAAATTGGGAGGCTCCACGTTGTCCCTGGATAGAGACGTGCATGATGGCCTGTAAACCTGAAGTGCCCATTGTAAGGAAGTGGGTCTATTTTAGTATAGCCCTTAGGCAGGGCAGCCAAAAATTGGGAGGCTCCACATTGTCCCTGGATAGAGACGTGCATGATGGCCTGTAAACCTGAAGTGCCCATTGTAAGGAAGTGGGTCTATTGTAGTATAGCCCTTAGGCAGGGCAGCCAAAAATTGGGAGGCTCCACATTGTCCCTGGATAGAGACGTGCATGATGGCCTGTAAACCTGAAGTGCCCATTGTAAGGAAGTGGGTCTATTTTAGTATAGCCCTTTGCCAGGGCAGCCAAAAATTGGGAGGCTCCACATTGTCCCTGGATAGAGACGTGCATGAGGGCCTGTAAACCTGAAGTGCCCATTGTAAGGAAGTGGGTCTATTTTAGTATAGCCCTTAGGCAGGGCAGCCAAAAATTGGGAGGCTCCACGTTGTCCCTGGATAGAGACGTGCATGATGGCCTGTAAACCTGAAGTGCCCATTGTAAGGAAGTGGGTCTATTTTAGTATAGCCCTTAGGCAGGGCAGCCAAAAATTGGGAGGCTCCACATTGTCCCTGGATAGAGACGTGCATGATGGCCTGTAAACCTGAAGTGCCCATTGTAAGGAAGTGGGTCTATTTTAGTATAGCCCTTTGCCAGGGCAGCCAAAAATTGGGAGGCTCCACGTTGTCCCTGGATAGAGACGTGCATGATGGCCTGTAAACCTGAAGTGCCCATTGTAAGGAAGTGGGTCTATTGTAGTATAGCCCTTAGGCAGGGCAGCCAAAAATTGGGAGGCTCCACATTGTCCCTGGATAGAGACGTGCATGATGGCCTGTAAACCTGAAGTGCCCATTGTAAGGAAGTGGGTCTATTTTAGTATAGCCCTTTGCCAGGGCAGCCAAAAATTGGGAGGCTCCACGTTGTCCCTGGATAGAGACGTGCATGATGGCCTGTAAACCTGAAGTGCCCATTGTAAGGAAGTGGGTCTATTGTAGTATAGCCCTTAGGCAGGGCAGCCAAAAATTGGGAGGCTCCACATTGTCCCTGGATAGAGACGTGCATGATGGCCTGTAAACCTGAAGTGCCCATTGTAAGGAAGTGGGTCTATTTTAGTATAGCCCTTTGCCAGGGCAGCCAAAAATTGGGAGGCTCCACGTTGTCCCTGGATAGAGACGTGCATGATGGCCTGTAAACCTGAAGTGCCCATTGTAAGGAAGTGGGTCTATTTTAGTATAGCCCTTAGGCAGGGCAGCCAAAAATTGGGAGGCTCCACATTGTCCCTGGATAGAGACGTGCATGATGGCCTGTAAACCTGAAGTGCCCATTGTAAGGAAGTGGGTCTATTGTAGTATAGCCCTTAGGCAGGTCAGCCAAAAATTGGGAGGCTCCACATTGTCCCTGGATAGAGACGTGCATGATGGCCTGTAAACCTGAAGTGCCCATTGTAAGGAAGTGGGTCTATTGTAGTATAGCCCTTAGGCAGGGCAGCCAAAAATTGGGAGGCTCCACATTGTCCCTGGATAGAGACGTGCATGATGGCCTGTAAACCTGAAGTGCCCATTGTAAGGAAGTGGGTCTATTTTAGTATAGCCCTTAGGCAGGGCAGCCAAAAATTGGGAGGCTCCACGTTGTCCCTTGATAGAGACGTGCATGATGGCCTGTAAACCTGAAGTGCCCATTGTAAGGAAGTGGGTCTATTTTAGTATAGCCCTTAGGCAGGGCAGCCAAAAATTGGGAGGCTCCACATTGTCCCTGGATAGAGACGTGCATGATGGCCTGTAAACCTGAAGTGCCCATTGTAAGGAAGTGGGTCTATTTTAGTATAGCCCTTAGGCAGGGCAGCCAAAAATTGGGAGGCTCCACGTTGTCCCTGGATAGAGACGTGCATGATGGCCTGTAAACCTGAAGTGCCCATTGTAAGGAAGTGGGTCTATTGTAGTATAGCCCTTAGGCAGGGCAGCCAAAAATTGGGAGGCTCCACATTGTCCCTGGATAGAGACGTGCATGATGGCCTGTAAACCTGAAGTGCCCATTGTAAGGAAGTGGGTCTATTTTAGTATAGCCCTTTGCCAGGGCAGCCAAAAATTGGGAGGCTCCACGTTGTCCCTGGATAGAGACGTGCATGATGGCCTGTATACCTGAAGTGCCCATTGTAAGGAAGTGGGTCTATTTTAGTATAGCCCTTAGGCAGGGCAGCCAAAAATTGGGAGGCTCCACATTGTCCCTGGATAGAGACGTGCATGATGGCCTGTAAACCTGAAGTGCCCATTGTAAGGAAGTGGGTCTATTGTAGTATAGCCCTTAGGCAGGGCAGCCAAAAATTGGGAGGCTCCACATTGTCCCTGGATAGAGACGTGCATGATGGCCTGTAAACCTGAAGTGCCCATTGTAAGGAAGTGGGTCTATTTTAGTATAGCCCTTTGCCAGGGCAGCCAAAAATTGGGAGGCTCCACATTGTCCCTGGATAGAGACGTGCATGAGGGCCTGTAAACCTGAAGTGCCCATTGTAAGGAAGTGGGTCTATTTTAGTATAGCCCTTAGGCAGGGCAGCCAAAAATTGGGAGGCTCCACGTTGTCCCTGGATAGAGACGTGCATGATGGCCTGTAAACCTGAAGTGCCCATTGTAAGGAAGTGGGTCTATTTTAGTATAGCCCTTAGGCAGGGCAGCCAAAAATTGGGAGGCTCCACATTGTCCCTGGATAGAGACGTGCATGATGGCCTTTAAACCTGAAGTGCCCATTGTAAGGAAGTGGGTCTATTTTAGTATAGCCCTTTGCCAGGGCAGCCAAAAATTGGGAGGCTCCACGTTGTCCCTGGATAGAGACGAGCATGATGGCCTGTAAACCTGAAGTGCCCATTGTAAGGAAGTGGGTCTATTGTAGTATAGCCCTTAGGCAGGGCAGCCAAAAATTGGGAGGCTCCACATTGTCCCTGGATAGAGACGTGCATGATGGCCTGTAAACCTGAAGTGCCCATTGTAAGGAAGTGGGTCTATTTTAGTATAGCCCTTTGCCAGGGCAGCCAAAAATTGGGAGGCTCCACGTTGTCCCTGGATAGAGACGTGCATGATGGCCTGTAAACCTGAAGTGCCCATTGTAAGGAAGTGGGTCTATTTTAGTATAGCCCTTAGGCAGGGCAGCCAAAAATTGGGAGGCTCCACATTGTCCCTGGATAGAGACGTGCATGATGGCCTGTAAACCTGAAGTGCCCATTGTAAGGAAGTAAGTCTATTGTAGTATAGCCCTTAGGCAGGGCAGCCAAAAATTGGGAGGCTCCACATTGTCCCTGGATAGAGACGTGCATGATGGCCTGTAAACCTGAAGTGCCCATTGTAAGGAAGTGGGTCTATTTTAGTATAGCCCTTTGCCAGGGCAGCCAAAAATTGGGAGGCTCCACGTTGTCCCTGGGTAGAGACGTGCATGAGGGCCTCAAAACATTAAGTGTCCATTGTCAGGAAGTGGGTGTATTATAGTATAGCCCTTAGACAGGGCAGCCAAAAATTGGGAGGCTCCACGTTGTCTTAGGGTAGAGACGTGCATGAGGGCCTGAAAACATTGTTCCCATTGCAAAGGAGCGGGTCTCCTGTCGTTGTAATGTCCATTCTGCAAAGAATGGGCGAAAAAATTTACCACTGGGGGTATACCTGAAACAAAGGCCTAAGTATTGCAATTTGTAACGGTCATCATCATGGTGGCGCATGAGGAGAAGGAGGAGCAGTCCAGCGATTATCCAAAGTCCAGAAGTGTGTACCCATGGGTGAGTGGAGGTACATGGCAAACTTTAAATTCCGCTCTCATTTGCTGGTGGTGTGGTGAAGTCTGGCCCAATCCAACCCTTGTTCATCTTGATCAGAGTCAGCCTGTCAGCATTTTCAGTTGACAGGCGGGTGCGTTTATCTGTAATGATTCCACCTGCGGCACTAAAAACACGCTCTGACAAAATGCTAGCAGCAGGGCAGGCCAGGACTTCCAAGGCGTAGAGAGCCAATTCATGCCACGTGTCCAGCTTGGATACCCAATAATTGTAAGGCACAGAGGAATGTCGGAGTACAGTTGTTCGATCTGCAAGGTACTCCTTCAGCATCTGGGCAAACTTAGGATTTCTTGTGGCACTACCCCGCACCTCAGGGGCTGTGGTACGTGAGGGGCTGAGAAAACTGTCCCACATCTTAAAGACTGTTCCCCTACCTCTGGCGGATTGGACTTGTGCCTCTCTCGGCTGTACGCCTCGGTTGTCCACTGATTCCTGACCTATGCCGCTAGCGTTTTGGGAGGGGAATGCTTTGCCTACTTCCGTGACTATGGCCTTCCGGAACTGCTGCATTTTGGTTGACCTCTCCTCCACGGGAATAAGAGACAAAAAGTTCTCCTTGTAGCGTGGGTCTAACAGTGTTACCAACCAGTAATGATTGTCGGCCAAGATGTTCTTAACGTGAGGGTCACGAGACAGGCAGCTTACCATAAAGTCAGCCATGTGCGCCAGACTCTTAACAGCCAGGACTTCAGTAGCCTGACCAACAAGATGACTGAACATGCTGTCGTCCTCCTCCTCCTCCTCATCTACCCTGTCCTCTGGCCAGCCACGCTGAACCGAGGATATGACTGGTGTGCATGTCATATCCTCAATTTGGCCGGAGAGTTGCTCCATGTCTTCATCCTCCTCCTCGTCATAGTCCTCCACTGCACGTTGTGATGAGACGAGGCTGGGCTGTGTGTTATCACCCACACCCACTACTGTTTCTTGCTGCAACTCATCGCGCTCCGCCTGCAATGCATCATGTTTGTTTTTCAGCAGAGAACGTTTTAGAAGGCAGAGTAGCGGTATGGTGACGCTAATAATGGCGTCATCACCACTCACCATCTTGGTGGAGTCCTCAAAGTTTTGGAGGATGGTACATAGGTCTGACATCCATCTCCACTCCTCAGGTGTTATGTGTGGAGTTTGACCCATTTCCCGACGGCTTAGGTGATGCAGGTACTCAACAACTGCCCTCTTCTGCTCACATATCCTGACCAACATGTGCAGAGTTGAATTCCAACGCGTGGGGACATCACACACCAGTCTGTGAGCCGGAAGATGCAAACGGCGCTGAAAGCCGGCAAGGCCGGCTGAAGCAGTAGGTGACTTTCGAAAATGTGCAGACAGGCGGCGAACTTTTACCAGCAGATCAGACAGCTCTGGGTATGACTTTAGAAACCGCTGAACCACGAGGCTGAGCACATGGGCCACGCATGGAACATGTGTCAGCTGGCCTCGCCTCAAAGCCGCCACCAGGTTCCGGCCATTGTCACACACGACCTTTCCTGGCTTTAGGTTCAGAGGTGTGAGCCAGTGATCTGCCTGCTGTTTCAGAGCTGTCCACAGCTCTTCTGCATTGTGGGGTTTGTCACCTATGCAGATTAGCTTCAGCACAGCCTGTTGCCGCTTTGCCGAGGCAGTGCTGCAGTGCTTCCAGCTTGTGACTGGTGTGGAGGGTACAGTGGATGAGGATGCGCAGGAGGAGGAGGAGGCTGAAGAGCATGACATTCCGGAGCTGTAGAGTGTGGGTGAAACACTGACTGAGGTAGGGCCTGCAAACCTTGGTGTGGGAAGGACGTGTTCCGTCCCTCGCTCAGACTGGGTCCCAGCTTCCACAATATTAACCCAGTGTGCCGTCAATGAGATGTAGCGGCCTTGCCCACAAGCACTTGTCCACGTGTCTGTGGTTAGGTGGACCTTGGGTGAAACAGCGTTGTTCAGGGCACGTGTGATGTTTTGTGACACGTGGTTATGCAACGCGGGGACGGCACACCGGGAGAAATAGTGGCGGCTGGGGACCGAGTAACGTGGGACAGCTGCCGCCATCAGGTCACGGAATGCTTCTGTCTCCACCAGCCTAAAAGGCAACATTTCCAACGCATGTTAGCATTTAGAACTGTGGCATGTGGGGTGTTGGCAGTGTATTTGCGCCTGCGTTCAAAGGTTTGCTGAATGGATAACTGAACGCTGCGCTGGGACAAGGACGTGCTTGATGATGGTGTTCTTTCTGCGTAGGCAACTGCAGGTGCAGGAGTGGAGGAGGCTTGTTCGCAGGCAGCATGGACAGGGGATTGGCTCGCATGCACAACCAGCGAAGACGTAGCAGTGACATCAGCAAGCACTGCTCCTCGACTCTGTTGTACTTCCCACAAAGTCGGGTGCTTGGCTGACATGTGCCTGATCATGCTGGTGGTGGTCAGGCTGCTAGTTTTGGTACCCCTGCTGATGCTGGCACGGCAGGTGTTGCAAATGGCCTTTTTTGAATCATCTGGATCCAACTTAAAAAACTGCCAGACTCGGGAAGACCTAACATTTGTACAGGCACCTTGTGTCGTCGTGTTGTTCCGGGGAACGGTTGCCTGACTTCTGCCTGGGGCCACCACCCTGCTTCTTACTGCCTGTTGTGATGCTACGCCTCCCTCCCCCTGTGCACTGCTGTCCTCGCTCTGCATATCCTCCTGCCAGGTTGGGTCAGTTACTGGATCATCCACCACGTCGTCTTCCTCTTCCGCACCCTGCTCCTCCTCCTGACTTCCTGACAATTGTGTCTCATCATCGTCCACCACTTGTTGAGACACGTTGCCAACTTCGTGAGAACGTGGCTGCTCAAATATTTGGCCATCTGTACAGACGATCTCCTCATGACCCACTTCAATATGAGCTGGCGAGAGGCCAGAATGTGTGAATGGAAACGTGAACAGCTCTTCCGAGTGTCCAAGTGTGGGATCATTAATGTCCGAGGAGGACGTGTACTCAGCCTGGTGGTAGGAAGGAGGATCAGGTTCAGAAATGTGCGGTGCAGTATCACGGCTACTGACACTTGACCGTGTGGAAGACAGAGTGTTTGTGGTGGTGCCAATCTGACTGGAAGCATTATCTGCTATCCAACTAACAACCTGTTGACACTGGTCTTGGTTCAAGAGCGGTGTACTGCTGCGGTCCCCAAGAATTTGGGACAGGACGTGCGAGCGACTAGATGTGGCCCTTTGTTGTGGCGAAATTAGAGCTTGCCCACGACCTCGGCCTCTGCCTGCACCACCATCACGTCCACTTCCTTGTTCCTTGCCAATGCCCTTGCGCATTTTGCAATGCTGTGCACTGCTGACGTGTATATTCACTACTTGTGCGTTATATCAAAGTTTCTGGAAATTGCACACAAGTGCACCTGTACGCTGCCACCAACAGGCACACACGTGCGGTTTTAAAAACCAAGCACGGACGCAATAAGAACCTAACAGGTTTTTTTGGGGAGTGACAATTACAGACAAGTCAGACACTATCTGGACTGTTTTACACTGTGTACACCAGCCCCAGATATGATGAAGGCTGGTATACGGTCACCACTACCCTGCCTGCCTGCCTGCCTGTATACTGGTACAATAGTCCTGACAAGGACTCTTTTGGTCACTAGCCTGTATTCAGACCTGGCTATACCCTGCCTGTATATAGCAACAATAGTCCTGAGAAGGACTCTGCTACTGTACTCCGACCTGGCTATACCCTGCCTGCCTGTATACAACTAGAATAGTCCTGAGAAGGACTTTTGGTCACACTGTTTGCAGCCCTGCAACTGAAAAAGCTATAAAGGGCCGCAAAGCTTTCCCTGAATCAGCGACACTCTCCCTGCACTGACAGTCTGGATAGCTGTGAGCAGAGCACAGCGCGCCGGCCGATATAAAGGCTCGGTCACGCTGTGCAGGCCGGCCAATCACTGCAATTCCACAACTAACAGGGCTGTGGCATTGCAGTGGTCTGCCAGCCAATCCCTGCATGAGGGCTGGCTCTCAAAAGAGCGCCAACATGCAGAAATGAAGACCACGAGTACAGCACGAGTATCGCGAGATTACTCGGTCCCCGCCGAGCAGCCCGAGTACAGCGATACTCGTGCGAGTACCGAGTAGTTACAAGCATGCTCGCTCATCACTAGTGTTCTTATTTCTATGGGGAGTGGAAGAAAAGTAGAGCTGGAGGTGTTGTCCTGCAGAAGTCAATGTTCTTTCCATACTCAAAAATGTGAACCAGGGGAGAACTGTGCAGTATACAATCTTCCTGGCTAATCTGGACAGGAGTCAAGACTCACGGCATTAGGTGATTGAGTCTAGAAAGTCAATAGCTGCCCGGTCTACAGGGTCTGGAGACAAATATTTGAAAGAAAAAAGAAACGAGCACTCCATTCCTGCACAGTTGTTGAGAATTTGAACAGGAAGCCTTGTCAATGGGATAATTCAGTCCAGTGGCCTATAGTAGCAATGACACCAGTTTTTGAGGCACATCAGTCATCTGTTTGGTTGTTGTGAGAAGTATTACTGATTAACAGTAAATATAGAGTTTCCCTTGATGAATGGCATTGTTTCAATGCTCTTTGCTTCAGGCTATGCGTGCAACCTACAGTTTTGTTTCTTCAGCAAAAAACACACCTCTGGCCGAAAAACGCATAAAAAAACACATGCGTTTGTGCCACATTATGGTGCATTTTCAATGCAGTTTTGGTCCAATGATGGTTATGATTTTGCTCATACGTTCACTTTCACTATATTTGCACTGTATTCAATGCAAAAACACAGGTCAGAAACACAGAAAGGCTATGGCTATGTATGCACGCTGCATCTTTGTGGTGAGCAGAAAGATGCATGTTTTTTGCCGCACCCATGGCAAAAACGCATAAAAAATGCATGCATTTTGCCACGTTTATTTTTAGCCACATTTTTGTTAATGCGTTTTTTAAAGGAGAAACAAAATAGGATAGGATAATTTGAAATAGCTATAATAGAAAAAATAGAAAGAGTAGATAAAACATATAGAATAGACAGAAAGAACATATAGAATAGATAATAAGAAAGAACAGATAGAATAGACAGATAGATATAACAGAATAGCTGAATAGAGGGATAGCTAGCTTGACCAGCTGTTTTTTTATATTATTTTTTGGTAAAAAAATGATGTTGGGTCCGCCAATTTTTCATAACCAGTACAGGAACAGCAGCAGCTGTGGGCTACAACCCTCAGCAGTCTGCTGTACCTTGGCTGGTTCTGAAAAATAGAGGGGATCCCACTCTTTTTTATTTTTAATTATTTGATTTAATTTTTAAAACAATATGACGTGGAGTCCCCCACATTTTTCTAAAAACCAGCCAAGGTACAGAAGACAACTGGGGGCTGATATAATTAGGGTGGGAAGGACCATGGTCATTTGGTCCTTTTTAGCCTAATAATAGCAACCCGCAACCGATCCAGATCCATTAAATGCACATCTATTAAATGCGCCAATTCTGGCACTGGAAACAGCTCTCCCTGTTGCCCTGGTGTGGTGGCAATCAGGGTAATAGGAAGTTAATAGCAGTCCACTAAGTCCTAGATTAGTCATGGAAGGTGTCTATGAGACACCCCTTCATCACTAATCTGTAAGTGAAAGTAAATAAACACAAACACCCCAAAAATCTTTTATTTGAAATAAAAGACAAAAAAGCACCCTCTTTCACCACTTTATTAACCCCTCATACACCCCTCCAGGTCCAATGTAATTCACAGGAGGTCCTACGATGTTTCCAGCACTGCTACTTCTGACGTTCATAGTGAGTGCCATAGAACAAGACTGACCACTGTGAGTTCCATGAAGCAACTGAAGTGAGCTGCGCGATAAGCGGTGATGTCACTCAGGTGATTTCCGCTCAAAGCTGGAATACTCCACCTGTGACCGCAAATCAGGCCACCACAACTGAAGTGAGCCATGCGATTAGCGGTGACATCACTCAGGTAATGTGTGGACACAGCTGGAGTCCTCCACCTGTGACTGTAAATCACCTGACTGTTGTCACCACTGATCGTGCAATTCACTTCAGTCATAGCCTGAACCTCACAACGGGCAGTCATGCTCTGTGGCCACTCGCTGTGATTGTCAGATGTAGCAGTGATGGAAGTGGTGTGGGACCTCGTGTGGATTACGTAGGACCTGGAGGGGTGTTTTGGGGGTTAATAAAGTGGTGAAAAAGGGTGCTTTTTTGTCTTTTATTTCAAATAAAAAATTTTTGGGTGTTTGTGTTTTTTTAATTTCACTTACGGATTAGTGATGAGGGGATGTTTCATAGACACCTGCCATCACTAATCTAGGACTTAGTGGCAGCTATCAGCTGCTATTAGCCCCTTATTACCCTGATTGCCACCACACCAAGGCAATCGGGAAGAGCGGGTAAAGTTCTGGGACTGTCGCATTTAATGGATGTGGCAATTCCAAGTGGCTGCAGGCTGATATTTCTAGGCTTGGGGGAAGCCTAATAACCATAGGCTTTCCCAGTCTGAGAATACCCATCCCAGCTGTGGGGCTTTATCTTGGCTTGGTATCAAAAGTGATTGGAACACACGCAATTTTTTAAAAATTATTTATTTATTTTACTGTTCGATATAGACTCGATAACCGGTATCTGTGATTGGTTGCAGTCAGACAGCTGTCATTCAGCGTGGGGGTGCATCTGACTGCAACCAATCACAGCCACCAGTGATCGGGGAAGCAGTGAATATGTATGAGTTTAATGAGCTGCCTGGGAAGAAAAATGAGAGGCTGCGGGAGCAGTGTGACATCCATGCTGGTGATAGATGAGTATTAAGCACTTGCTCCTACCCCTTTGTGCAAGATTCTGGTCCCCATAGACTTTATATGGGGGCTAGCATCTGGCCAAATACCGAGAATCAATCCTCTGCTGACTCCGATTCAGCGGAGGATTGATCTGCTATCTTTTTTCTTGCGCACAGCCTTTCTGAATTCTCATAGACTTTGCTGGGGAAGGCAATGCATGCAGTTTTGGGCAACAAATTACACCCAAAAACGCGGCAAAAACACGGCAAAAAATAAAACGTGCACACAGGGCCTAACAGTGATTTGATTCTTGCTTTGGTGGGTGCATTGTGACAGAAGACTTGGACCACATCTGTCATTGATGTCATATTTGTGGTACTTCTGGTCTCTTCAAAAAAGAACTGACTAATGCCAAGACGTTTACACATCAAAATAAATCCCTTTTTTCTTCAAAGTAATCTGACCTTTTTTTTACTGAAAAATATGGCAGTTTTTCTATATTATTTAGAACCTTTGTATATACAATTGCATCACTACCTATTAGAAGTTAGGCTCACAATATGAATTCCCAATCATTAAAACACATTAAAACCAATTTCTCTGATGCCTCATTGGGGGACACAGGACCATGGGTGTTATGCTGCCTATCCATAGGAGGACACTAAGTAGATACAAAAGCATAGCTCCTCCTCTGCAGTATACACCCCCTGGCCGGGCCAGGCAGCTTCAGTTTTAGCTTAGTGTCTGTAGGAGGCACTTCCTTTCAAGGTTTGTTATTTTTTGAGGGTGACGGTTTCCTTTTGGGACCGATCTCCCACTACCATCAACGGGCGGGAACGTGGAGTGTCACCTCCACGTACCCCCTCTTGCGACGCTGGATCCTGGGCTGGACGACGGGTTCCACAGACACCGATTTTCCAAAGCCCAGGGTAGAGGCCTGTGCCCCTATAGCCCAATTCCTCAGCCTCTCTTTGCAGGCTCTGAGTTGAATATGGCACCAATTCCTCAGCCCCTCTTTGCAGGCTCTGAGTTGAATATGGCACCGGCACAGCAAGCTGACTCTGCTATTTGCACTGCTTGGACTGAAGCACTGTTTAAAGGTGAGATCCCCCCTGACTGGTTTCCCAGACAAAGGGAGAAAAGACGGTGCAGGGAAGGCTCCCAGGACTGCAAACTGTCAGAAGCTTGAATTTACAGTATTTATTATGAGAAAGTCCCTTGCTGATTGCAAGGAGGAGAGCCCCAAGGATCCTGAACACACAGTGTTAACTTTTCTCCAGCTTGCTGGCTGGAGGAGGGGGGAAGTCACTCCTGTTTGCAGAAAGTCCTGCACAGATAATTTCCCGGTGGCAGGGGGAGGGCACAGAGCTCAGGAACTCACGCTGTTTATTTGCTCTGTTTATTTGCTCTAGCAGAAAAGCCGGCAGAGATAACCACCAGCGACAAGCTGTGTGCTGACTGCAGGGAGAGGGAGGAAAACTGTCAGAAGCTCCCTTCCTGCCGTTTTTTACTACCCACAGCAGGGGGGGGGCACACTGTTTTTTTCTTCGCGCTCTTTTAGCGCTAAGCCCCGCCCCCCGCGGCCGCGATAAGCCCCGCCCCCCCAGGAAAGCGTGGGAAGATCTCCACAGAGCTTACTCCTTCCTGAGGACAGAGCCATCGGCTGATTCTGGTGAGGTGCTTGCTTCACTTGTAGCCCTGCTGAGCAATGCTCCCCCTCCTGGCATACTCCTATTAGGAACATGCAGAATTCTAAGGGCACTAAGAGTGCTAAGGCCCACATAGTCTATTATTCAGCCTGCACTGCCTGCCACGCTGAGCTACCACGTAAATACACCTCTTCTCTCTGTGAGTCCTGTGCCCCTATAGCCCCCCAAGACCCCCCTGCCACCACCGCCGCAACCGTCAGCCCAGAGCCTAGGGCTCCCAGCCCACCAGAATGGGCACAGTTTCTGTCCCAATCCATGAAAAAACTGTCACAGAACCTGGTGCTGGCTATGCAATGTCGTCCTCCACACCCTTCTGGGTCCCTGGACGGAACACAGCCTGAGGATACCCCTATGGAGGATCGTTCTGAGATAATCTGGGCACATGCTTCACCGGTTGCAGGGATCAGGAAAAGAGCACACGGCCGGGTGTCTCCAGCGGTCTCTCCCTCGGGAGCACACAGGGCAGGCTCTCTCACACGCTCCACGGCTTCTGAAGAGCTGCAGGAGGGAGAATGTTGTTTGTACCAGGAGGATTCCTTGGTTTCATCCTCCCAAGATGATCAAACTGCAATAGACTCCCTTATAGCAGCAATCAACCAAACTCTGCATGTGGAGGATCCCCCATCCACTGCCACTGACCATGCGGTCTCCTTTAAGAGGGCAAGGAAACCCCAAAAGGTTTTCGCTGATCACCCAGAGTTTCAGGATATCCTCACAAAGCAAAGGGAGAAGCCTGACAGGCGCTTCGGTAACCGAAAACTCATGGAGTCCCGGTACCCTTTTGCCTCACCTGCCCCTAAGGGCTGGGCCGGTCTGCCCTCGGTCGACCCCCCAGTCTCCCTCCTTACCACAAAGACGCTCCTGTCTTTACCCGATGGTTCCTCCATCAAGGACCCGACAGACAGACAGGTGGAGCACCTCGCCCGCTCTGCTTTTGAGGCTGCGGGTTCCTCCCTCTCGCCCTCCTTTGCCTCTGTGTGGGTCGCAAAGGCGATCTCGGTCTGGGCAGAATCCCTTAACACTTTGCTTGAGGAATCCCAGTTCACTCATACCTTCACAGAGGTAACAGCTCAAATTGCCGCTGCGGCAGAGTACCTCATGCAGGCCTCCATGGACGCTGCTACCTGCGCAGCATTTGCCACCTCAAATACCATAGCCATCCGTAGAGCTCTCTGGCTCCGACAATGGCGAGCGGACTCGGCCTCCAAGAAGTCTCTCACGGGCCTCCCCTTGTTTCCAGACTGATTTTTTAGCGAACGTCTGGACAAGCTAATTTCTGATGCCACGGGAGGAAAGAGTACCTCCCTCCCCCAGCTGAAGTCCAGGACGTCCTTCACCAGACGTCCACAGTCCTCGTTCCGCTCCTTTCGGAACTCATTTGGTTGATCAACATCCTGTGCTGTCCCCGCCACCAGCTGCGGACTACGCAGGGACCGACCTTCTCAGCTCTCCCCGAAACCCACTTCCACATGGCAGCCTAGACCGATACAGTCCAGGATTAGGGAGACTCAGCCACGACGTTTTCCCCCCTCATGACTCCTTCGGCGCCCCGGAAGACACACTCATTGTAGGAGGTCGACTGCGTTTTTTTCAACATATCTGGGCTGCCACCTCAGACCACAAATGGGTGCGAGACCTTGAATCTTCCGGTTACCACATAGAATTTCGGACTTGACCCCCGAGTCGGTTCTTTCTCTCAAACCCCCCAAAGACTCGAAAACGACGCAAAGTTTTTTTCTCAGCAATCCACTCGCTCCAAACAGCAGGAGTCATAATACCTGTCCCAGACGATGAGAAGTTCGGGGGTTTTTATTCCAACGTCTTTGTGGTCCCCAAAAAGGATGGGTCAGTTCGACCCATCCTGGACCTCAAACACCTAAACAAACTTGTACACGTACGGAGTTTCAGAATGGAGTCCCCATCGCCCCAGATCACCAAAAGTTCCTCCGCTTCGCAATTCAGGACTCCCACTTTCAATTCGTAGCTCTACCCTTCAGCCTTGCCACCGCACCAAGGGTCTTCACCAAAGTCATGGCGGCCGCCATGACCGTCCTTCACGCCAGGGGAGTAGTCATTCTCCCTTACTTGGATGACCTCCTCATCAAGGCCCCCTCCTTCCGTGACTGCTCAACAAGCGTACAGATCACTGTGGACACCCTATCCCGCTTAGGGTGCCTAGTGAATCTGGACAAAACATCCCCGATCCCACCACGATCCATCACCTTCCTGGGCAAGTCCCTGGACACCCGTCGGGGCTTGATCCTTCTCCCTCAGGACAAGGCGATCGCTCTTCAACGAGCGGTATGCTGCCTTCTGCGTCCATTCGATTCAGCATAAAAGTGCTCAGCAGGATGGTGGCGGCTATGGAAGCAGTACCCTTTGCTCAACTGCACCTCCGCCCACTGCAGCTAGCTCTTCTAGCGGCCTGGGAAAAGAGCCCCTTCTCCCTGGACAGACATCTTCACCTGACGCCTTCAGTCAGGTACGCACTCCGCTGGTGGCTTCGGTCCTCATCCCTATCGAAGGGGAGATCCTTTCTCCCAGTAAACTGGCTGGTCCTGACCACGGACGCCAGCCTCCTAGGCTGGGGAGCAGTGTACCGGCACCACGCTGCTCAAGGACGTTGGATGACCCAGGAGTCTTTCCTACCCATAAACATCCTGGAACTCCGTGCGATCTTCCTCGCGCACAGAGCATTCTGCCCTCTGCTAGCGGGTCATCAGATACGAGTCCAATTGGATAATGCGACAGCTGTAGCCTATATCAATCGGCAGGGGGGTACCCACAGAAAAGCGGCTTATCTCGAGGCCCACAAGATCCTCAGCTGGGCCGAATCGATGGGATCAGTGATATCAGCGGTACACATACCGGGGGGTAGAGAACTGGGCAGCAGACTTTCTAAGTCACTAAGGACTGGCCGCCGGAGAATGGTCTCTCCACCCAGATGTGTTTCTACACATCTGAACTCGCTGGGGCACAACAGACGTGGACCTAATGGCCTCAATGTTGAATGCAAAGGTACCCGCGTTCATAGCCAGGTCACGTGACCCGCAGTCCATCGGCACGGATACTCTAGTCTGCTCCTGGCACCACTTCCGCCTGCCTTACATATTTCCACCTCTACCCCTGCTGCCGCGGGTAATCAGGAAGATCAAGGCAGAGGGAGTCCCGGTGATACTGATAGCACCGGACTGGCCCAGGAGTGCTTGGTACGCCGAATTAGTACAAATGCTCGCAGACGCACCGTGGCGCCTTCCAGACATCCCAGAATTGCTGACCTAAGGGCCCATTTCCCATCAGAACTCCAGAGCCCTGAAGCTGACGGCATGGCCTTTGAGACCTGGGTACTAACAAGAGCGGGATTCTCCCCCACGGTTATTTCCACCATGATCAGCGCCCGAAAGCCTGCTTCATCCCGCATTTACCACCGTACGTGAAAAATCTTCCTTTCATGGTGCAGGGAAACTAACGTCCAGCCTATGCTTCTGGCCATCCCAAGAATTCTAGACTTTCTACAGTCTGGCTTGCAAGCGGGGTTGGCTCTCAGTTCCCTTAAAGGGCAGGTCTCAGATTTCTAATGCCGCCTGGCTCAAAAACCGCAAGTCAAGACGTTCCTCCAGGGCGTTTCCCATCTAGTTCCCCCGTTCAAATGGCCGCTGGACCCATGGGACCTCAACCTCGTTCTAGACGGTCTCCAGAGGTCCCCCTTTGAACCCCTCAAGGAATCCTCCCTTGCTCTTCTGTCCTGGAAGGTAACATTCTTGGTGGCAATTACGTCCATCAGACGGGTTTCGGAGCTAGCAGCACTCTCTTGCCGCGAGCCTTTTCTGCTCTTTCACCAGGACAAGGTGGTTCTGCGCCCCCTTCCGGATTTCCTTCCAAAGTTCCAAATACTAACAAATAGGAATAACGTTTGGAACACCATTCTAAGTCCGAACTGGGTGCAAAAACCTAAAAAAACATCACTATTTGTTAGTATTTTTTAGTTTGTGAACCCTCCCCAACCACACCTATTGCCAATCCATATCATACGCATAAATAGCCTGGGTCTCAGCTTCCCATACACGGTAGGTTTTTTAACTGCATGAGAGGACACACACAAGCTAGGGACCCCAACGTAGAGAAATACTTTGGCGTAGTGTTGGGGCTCTATTGCATTGATCAATTCAGTAGCTAAATTTCTCTTGATTCATATGTTCATGGCAGTAATGCAGATTCCATTTTTTACATATTCACTTTTGCATATAGCTATTGGATTTTTCAAGTCAGTATTCACACAGCAGTTTCTGCTATTTCATGTATTCCCCTTACATAGTCACTGTTGTGCATACCTTATCTCCCCATAGTCCCATGGTCCTGTGTCCCCCAATGAGGCGTCAAAGAAAAACGGATTTTTGTGTACTCACCGTAAAATCGTTTTCTCTTAGCCATCATTGGGAAACACAGCACCCACCCTGTTTCCCTGTTGGGCCTTGGTTCTCTCAGTACCTTATTTGGTTATGACTCTTCTTTTCTTATGTTCCTCTGTTGAGAAGTTTTTACTGTTTTTTTCTCCTACTGCTTGTGTACTAAAACTGAGGCTGCCTGGCCCGGCCAGGGGGTGTATACTGCAGAGGAGGAGCTATGCATCTACTTAGTGTCCTCCTATGGATAGGCAACATAACACCCATGGTCCTGTGTCCCCAATGATGGCTAAGAGAAAACGATTTTATGGTGAGTACACAAAAATCCGTTTTACAGAGAAAGCTTTTTGGTGTAACAATACATTTTTGCAGTGTAAGAGAAAAGAAGATCAAGCTCCATGCATTTTGTATGTTGTCTTAGGTAATATTGTATTATGGAACAGAAGAGCAGCAGTGGAAACAAGTAAATAGAGATGACCGAGTCTCTAGAGGCTCGAGTTCGGTTCCGTTCGTCGAATGGAGGCAGCGTTCGAGTTCGGTGCGATGAACCGTTCGACGAACCTCTCAAGCCCCATTGAAACCAATGGCAGGCAAACACAAACACATAAAAACACATTATAAATGTACACATACAGTTAATAAACATTGCCATGACACTTACAGGTCCCCGCAACGTGTCCTGCACTCTGTCTCCCGCCACTTTTCCTTCCGATAAGCTGCGTCCTTACGGTAACCAACACTGATGATATGACCTTTTGTGACGTCAAAAAAAGCATGTGACCAGTCACGTGTCTATTATCTCATTGGCTACAGACTGGTCACATGGCTAGACGTCATTGCTATGTCCTGTCAGTGCATCTCTCCGGTACGCGGTGCTCGTTTGTGCATCCCCGTGTACCGGCGAGATGCTCTGGCACATGATCGGCTCTCTGTTCTGCTTCCCCGTTCCGTTTTTCACTGGCTGCCACAGCCGGTCAATAACGGAGATCACCGTTGCTTTAGCAACACGCCTGTCAGCGGTGACGTCACCGCTAACAGCACGCAGCTGCTGCTCACTTACTGAGTGATATAGACTGCACGGGAAACAGCAGCGTCTTCCTCCCATGCAGTGCTGTCTGATGTAGCAGAGCTGCATGGGTTGAAGGAGAAAGAAGACAGAAGAGCAGGGATCGCGGTGGGATGCGAGGGAGAAATGAACATGGAGACTCTAAGTATGTCTGTGTATTTATTTCAATTAAAGTATTTTTTCTCTGTGCGGTGTCTTTTTTTTTTTCAACCCTTTATTGGAGATTCTTAATGGCCGGGTTAAACTTGCCTGACAATAAGAATCTCTGACTTAATACTAGCTAGTAAAACAAAGCTAGTTTTAACTCATTATTACCCAGCAAGCCAACCGTCACCAGGGCAGCTGGAAGAGTTGGATACAGCGCCAGATGATGGCGCTTCTATGAAAGCGCCACTTTCTGGGGCGGCTGTGGACTGCAATTCCCAGCGGAGGGGCCCAGAAACTCGGGCTAACCTGTGCTTCGGATTCCAATCCCCAGCTGCCTAGTTGTACCTGGCTGGACACAAAAATGGAGCAAAGCTCATGTCAATTTTTTTTTTAATTACTTCATGAAATTCATGAAATAATTAAAAAAAGGGCTTCCCTAATTTTTTTGTTCCCAGACGGGTACAAATAGGCAGCTGGGGGTTAGGGGCAGCCGTACCTGCCTGCTGTACCTGGCTAGCATACAAAAATTTTAGCGAAGCTCACGTCATTTTTTTGATGGGCAGAAAACTCCTGCATACAGTCCTGGATGGAGTATGTAGTTGTAGTTTTGCAGCTGCTGTCTGCTCTCCTGCATACACTAGTGAATGGAGCATGCTGAGCCTTGTCGTTCTGCAGCTACTGTCTGCTCTCCTCCATACAGACAGACAGCTGCTGAAGAACTACAAGGCTCAGGATACTCCATCCAGGACTGTATGCAGGAGTTTTTTGCCCCCCAAAAAAATTATGCGGGCTTCGCCATGTTATTGTATGCTAGCCAGGTACAGCAGGCAGCTACGGGCTGTCCCCAACCCCCAGTTGCCTATTTGTACCCGGCTGGGAAGAAAAAATATAGGGAAGCCCTTTTTTTAAATTATTTCATGAATTTCATGAAATAATAAAAAAAAACATGACGTGGGATTCGCCCAATTTTTGTGTCCAGCCAGGTACAACTAGGCAGCTGGGGATTGGAATCCGCAGCCCTGGGTGCCCAAGCTTTCTGGGTACCCATGCTGCGAATTGCAGTCCGAAGCCACCCCAGAAAATTGCGCTTTCATAGAAGCACCATCTTCTGGCACTGTATCCAACTCTTACAGCTGCCCTGGTGACGGGTGGCTCGCTGGGTAATAATGGGGTTAGGGCTAGCTGCATATTATCAGCTGGCCCTAAGCCCTAAATTCATGGTGTCACGCCAATATTAGACATGGCCACTGTTACGGTTGCTGTGGCACTGGAAACTATGTTCGGATTTCTTGCTACTGCACATGTGCGAGCACTGGAGACTATGTTTGGATTTCTTGCTACTGCACATGTGCAAGCGCTGGAGACTAAGTCCTATCTTGGAGCCATTGCACATGTGCGGGTGACATCATCGCTGACACGAGGTCGCATGTCTCTGACACCTTCTAAGCTGATTGGCCGCTGGTCATGTGCTTGTGACACGTGGTCATATGTCTCTGACACCTTCTATGCCGATTGGTCGCTCGTCATGTGCTTGTGACGCTTTGCTCGGTGATAGGCCAGCGTGACGTCATTGCTGTCATTCTGGCAGTGGATTTGTTCTGGTGTCCTCCATCTTGGATGAGGCACAGAGTCTATATAAGACACTGACGCACGCCGCCCGGCACTCAGTCCTCTTGGTTCATGCATGAGAATAGACGCTCTGTGCACGTCCCTCTAGGCGTCTCTCTGTCTATGTTAGGTGAGCGCTGCCGGCAGGGTAGCATTCTTATACCTTACAGCTTTGCCCGGGTCCGTATCCGTACCTCTTAGTGGAGCGGACATAGGCAGGTGCCTGAGGCACATGGTCCGGCTGGGCTTTGTGATTCTACTCGTAGATGGACGTTGCTGCTAGGGTAACGTTCCTTATACTGCGTCTGGCAGTTGTTCGTATCTTCGCACACTAGGGGAGCGAACATAGGTAGGAGCTTTGTGCGGCTTATGCTGCTGTCCATCTCTTTTGCACCACTAGTGGAGCGGATTTAGGCAGGTGCCATATCTAGTGGTTCGTGTCCTCGCACACTAGTGGAGCGAACACAGGTAGGAGCTTTGTGCGGCTTATGCTGCTGTCTGTCTCCTGGCACCGCTAGAGGAACGGACCTAGGTAGGTGCCATTTCAAACTCACTGCTTTTGTCTCTGTGACCATTAACAGAGACCATACCACACACCCTCCAAGTAAGGGAGGAATTGCTTTATTTTCTAATTATATTCCTCTGTGAGTTTAACAGAGGTATTGCACTCTGCACTTGTGCTATTACTATTTACAGTGGCACACTTACAGTATATACCCCTTATCCTCTGCCATAGTCTGCAGCAGAGTCTTTGCACGGTGGACCCTGACTGTCTGATATTCCTTTGGGTTTTATTATCAGACAGCTCCCCGTAACATTACGACTGAGCCAAGGGTCTGGCAGTTATGGCAGAATATCAGCAGTTACACCATTACATACAAGTACTTGAGTCGCGGCTCAAGACTATTGAGGATAAACCTCAGACCATGGTGACATCTGCACATGATCCTCGACTTGCTCTGCCAAACAGGTATTCTGGCGATGCCAGATCATGTCGTGGTTTCATTAGTCAGTGTCAGATACACCTAGAGGTCAACTCTTCTCGCTTCTCTACGGAGAGGTCCAGAGTAGGCTTTATCATATCCTTACTTCAGGACAAAGCCTTAGAATGGGCGACTCCCCTATGGGAGCGCTCTGATGTGGTTACTCTGAGACATCAAGACTTTCTTGAAGCTCTTAAAGTGTTATTTATGGGTCCGCAGGTTACCCATGATGCGGCCCTGAGACTGTTAGATCTATCTCAGGGTTTGTTATCCACTAGTTCTTATGCCATTGCTTTTAGAACTCTGGTGGCAGAACTAGATTAGCCAGAAAAGGTGTTGATTCCTATCTTCTGGAGAGGGTTGGCAGGCTATGTCAAGGATGCCCTTGCTACTCGTGAGGTCCCTTTTTCTCTGGAGGACTTAATCACTGTAGCAACAAGGATTGACGTACGCCATAAGGAACGCAGACTCGAGTTATCTTCCTCACGCCCTAAGCATCGGGCTATTCCAGTTGTTGAGGGTCCACTACCATCTTCCTCAGCATCTGAGACATCTCCCACTCCTATGGAGTTAGGTCATACGTCCTCCAGACTACGCAGGTCTGGTCCTCCTATATGTTACGTATGTCGTCAGGCTGGGCACTATGCCAACAAGTGTCCTAGCCGTCAGGGAAACTCCCAGGCCTAGTAACCATTAGAGGGGGGTTACTAGAGACGTCTTCTGCACCCTCTAAGTGTAGTATCCCAGGTCAGCTCTCATTCTCTGAGAATATATGGCCTATTATGGCTTTTGTGGATTCTGAAGCTGACGGGACTTTTGTGTCCTCAGGATTTGTAAAGAGACACAATATTCCCTCTATCATGTTAGAGGCGCCTATTCCTGTCCATGTTGTTAATGGGACTATGTTGTCTGACTCCATTACATTGAGGACAGTTCCCTTGCGCCTTTCCCTGTCTCAGGGTCACATAGAAGAGATTTCTTTTCTTGTTTTGCCTGAGGGTATAGACGACGTTCTTCTGGGTCTCCCATGGCTTCGGACCCATGCTCCTCTAATTGACTGGGAGTCCGACAGCATTATTAGTTGGGGTTCGAAATGTCAGTCCCGATGTCTTCCCTTACCACCTAAGGTCATTGCGGTTGCATCAACTGATCTCTCTCCCATACCTACACCCTATTTGGATTTCGCTGACGTGTTCTCCAAACAGGGTGCTGAGGTTCTCCCACCCCATAGGCCGTATGACTGCGCCATAGACCTTATCCCAGATTCGGTTCCACCTAAGGGCAGAGTTTACCCCCTGTCAATACCTGAGTCGGAGGCCATGTCGACCTATATAAGAGAGAGTTTAGAGAAGGGGTTCATTCGTAAGTCTGTCTCTCCCGCAGGAGCTGGGTTTTTCTCTGTTCGGAAGAAAGAGGGTGATTTGCGTCCCTGCATAGATTACAGGGGTCTCAACGCAATCACAATAAAGAACAAATACCCGTTACCTTTAATTTCAGACCTCTTTGACAGACTGAGGGGAGCTCAGGTTTTTACGAAGTTGGATCTGCGGGGTGCGTATAACTTGGTACGAATTCGAGAGGGTGACGAATGGAAGACCGCTTTTAACACCCGAGACGGTCACTATGAATACATCGTCATGCCTTTTGGTTTATGTAATGCACCCGCAGTATTTCAGGACTTCGTAAACGATGTGTTCAGGAATTTACTGTTATTCTCCGTCGTGGTGTATCTGGACGACATCCTGATTTTTTCTCCTGATCTGGAGACTCATCGTCAGGATGTCGTTCGTGTCCTTTCCCGTTTAAGGGAGCACTCAGTGTTTGCTAAACTCGAAAAGTGTGTATTCGAGCAGTCATCCTTGCCTTTTTTGGGTTACATTATCTCACAAGAGGGTCTGGCTATGGATCCTGCGAAGCTCTCTGCTGTCCTGGAATGGTCCGAACCTCATTCCTTGAAGAAGGTGCAACGCTTCTTAGGATTCATAAATTATTACCGGCAGTTCATACCCCATTTCTCCACTTTGGTGGCCCCTTTGGTGGCCTTGACTAAGAAAAGTGCTAATCCAAAAGTCTGGTCTACTGAGACATCCCAGGCTTTTGAGGCAGTAAAAAGACACTTTTCAACTGCTCCCGTTCTTCAAAGACCCGATGAGAATAAGCCCTTCCTCTTGGAGGTTGATGCCTCTTCAGTGGGTGCTGGTGCGGTCTTTTTATCAAAAGAACGGTGTGGGTAGAAAAAGGCCGTGTTTCTTCTTTGCTAAAACCTTTTCACCGGCAGAGAGAAGCTATACCATTGGGGTTAGGGAACTGCTCGCCCTGAGATTAGCCTTGGAGGAATGGCATCACTTGCTAGAAGGAGCAAAACATCCTTTCCAGGTCTATACAGACCATAAGAATCTGACGTACTTACAAACCGCTCAGCGTCTGAATCCTCGCCAAGCCCGCTGGTCCTTGTTTTTCTCCCGCTTTCACTTCTCCATCAACTATCTGTCTGGGAGTAAGAATAACAAGGCAGACGCCGTGTCTCGCTCTATGGTTTCTACCCAGGAAGAGATTGACGAACCTCGTCTTATCCTTCCCTCCAGGGTTTTTCATACGCTCTCCCCTGTGACGTTAGACCAAATCCCACCGGGCAAGACCTTTGTTCCGCCGGATCGACAGAATGATATACTGTCGTGGGCCCACACCTCAAAGGTGGGAGGGCATTTTGGTATTAGACGGACACGAGAGTTACTCGAGAGGTGGTATTGGTGGCCACACTTAGCCAGCCACGTCAAGAGATATGTCGGTTCCTGCTACTCGTGTGCTCGCAACCGTCCGTTACGGCAGAGACCGGCTGGGCTCTTGCATCCTTTACCACTGCCAGATAGACCATGGGAGGTGGTAGGCATGGACTTTGTGGGTGACCTTCCGTGTTCACAGGGACATAGATTTGTGTGGGTCATTATGGACCATTTCTCCCGGATGGTTCATCTCGTACCGTTATCGAGAATCCCATCTTCCAGGTGTACTAGCCAAACTATTCCTCAAGCATGTCTTTAGGCTTCATGGGATGCCAGATCGTATCATTTGTGATAGAGGCCCACAATTTGCTTCCCGTTTCTGGCGAGATCTTTGTAGCCTTCTGCAAATTGAGTTGAATCTCTCTTCGGCATACCATCCGGAGACCAATGGTTTGGTTGAGCGTAGCAATCAATCCATGATTATATACCTTCGACATTTTGTTGCTGAGAACCATGATAACTGGTCCTCCCTCCTACCCTGGGCAGAATTTGCTTTTATCAATTCGCTGGCTGAGGCCACTGGGCAGACACTGTTCGTACTCAATAATGGGCAACACCCCAGGGTACCGGTACCGTTTCCCGCTGCTGCACCTCCTCCTCTTGTGGCCGACTGGGCAACTAATGCCAGAGAGGTTTGGGATCGGACTCAAGCGTCGATCCAAGCAGCTAAGGACCGTATGAAGACGGTGTCTGATCGGTTTCATCGTCCGGCTCCTGTCTTTTCTCCGGGGGACTTTGTGTGGCTCTCTGCAAAACACGTGAAACTTAGAGTGAGCTCTGTCAAATTTGCTCCTCGCTTCCTGGGTCCTTATGAGGTTCTTCGACAGGTAAATCCTGTAGTCTACCAACTGAAGTTACCTGTCCATCTTAGGATCCATGACAAATTCCATGTTTCAGTGCTAAAGCCGGTTATTTTACCTCACGCTCGTGAAGTGCACTCTCCTGCCTCTGATTCCTCTCGCTCTAGCTATGATGTACGAGCCACAGTTGGTTCTAAGATGGTTAGAGGGCGCAGGTTCTTCTTGATAGATTGGGAGGGCTACGGCCCGGAACATCGCTCTTGGAAGCCTGAGGAGGCTGTCCATGCTCCCGACTTAGTTGCCGATTACCTGCGTCGCCGGGAGGGGGGACCTTGATTGGGAGGTACTGTTACGGTTGCTGTGGCACTGGAGACTATGTTCGGATTTCTTGCAACTGCACATATGCAAGCGCTGGAGACTAAGTCCTATTTTGGAGCCATTGCACATGTGCGGGTGACATCATCGCTGACACGAGGTCACATGTCTATGACACCTTCTAAGCTGATTGGCCACTGGTCATGTGCTTGTGACACATGGTCACATGTCTCTGACACCTTCTATGCCGATTGGTCGCTGGTCATGTGCTTGTGACGCTTTGCTCGGTGATAGGCCAGCGTGACGTCATTGCTGTCATTCTGGTAGCGGATTGGCTCTGGTGTCCTCCATTTTGGATGAGGCACAGAGTCTATATAAGACCCTGACGCATGCCGCCCGGCGCTCAGTCCTCTTGGTTCATGCATGAGAGTAGACGCTCTGTGCATGTCCCTATAGGCATCTCTCTGTCTATATTAGGTGAGCGCTACCGGCAGGGTAGCGTTCTTATACCTTACAGCTTTGGCTGCGGTCCGTATCCTTACATCTTAGTGGAGCGGACATAGGCAGGTGCCTGAGGCACATGGTCCGGGTGGGCCTTGTGATTCTACTCGTAGGGTAACGTTCCTTATACTGCGTCTGGCAGTTGTTCGTATCCTCGCACACTAGGGGAGCGAACATAGGTAGGAGCTTTGTGCGGCTTATGCTGCTGTCCGTCTCTTTTGCACCACTAGTGGAGCGGACCTAGGCAGGTGCCATATCTAGTGGTTCGTGTCCTCGCACGCTAGTGGAGCGAAGGCAGGTAGGAGCTTTGTGCGGCTTACGCTGCTGTCCGTCTCCTGGCACCGCTAGAGGAACGGACCTAGGTAGGTGCCATTTCACACTCACTGCTTTTGTCTCTGTGACCATTAACAGAGACCATACCACACAACCTCCAAGTAAGGGAGGAATTGCTTTATTTTCCAATTGTATTCCTCTGTGAGTTTAACAGAGGTATTGCACTCTGCACTCGTGCTATTACTATTTACAGTGGCACATTTATATACCCCTTATCCTCTGCTATAGTCTGCAGCAGAGTCTTTGCACGGTGGACCCTGACTGTCTGATATTCCTTTGGGTTTTATTATCAGACAGCTCCTTGTAACAGCCACCATGAATTTCTAATACAGCTAAAAAAAAACACAACACACAGAAAAATATTTTTATTAGAACTAAAACACAACACAATTAGTGACTCCATCTTTATTGAAATAAAGAACCCCCCTCTGCAATAATCCTGGGTCAAGGGTCCCGCGCCATCCAATCCGGATCCAATATCATCTGAACGGTTTGCTGGAAGGCAAAGCGATCAGATGATGTGTTAGGTTCAAGGGCCTGAATCACATGACACAGCAGCTGATTGTATAAACAGCTTTTATACAATCAGCTGATGCATTAGTGCAAAAAAAAACAAACTACACACTTCAGTGCAGACTCCTGTCTGACAGCATCAGCTGTTCATTTAGCCGGCCGAGCGGTAAAATGCCGGCCACACCACTCAACTTATAGTGTCAGCTGATACCGTCAGGTGACCGCATTAGCTGATCATCGCCAGGTCTGAGAAAGAGAAAGAGAGAGAGAAGATGGAGAAAAGATAGTTCAAAGAGAGAAAAACGAGAGAGAGGAGAGAGACAGAAGAGAGAGAGGAGAGAGAAGAGTGAGGGAGAGAGAGAGAAGAGAAAAGAAGAGAGAGAGGAGAGAGGAGAGAAGAGAGAGAAGAGACAAGAGAGAAGAGAGAGAGAAGAGAGAGAGAAGAGAGAGTAGAGAAAGAGAAGAGGAGAGAAGAGGAGAGAAGAGCGAGAGGAGAGAGAGAGATGGAAGAGAGACAGAGAAGAGAAAGAGAAGAGAGAGAGGAGAGAGAGCGAGAGAGAGGGAAAAAGAGAAAAAGAGAGACAGAGAAAAAGAGAGAGAGAAAAAGAGAGAGAGAGAGAGGAGAGAGATTCAGAGAGAGAGAAAGAGAGAGCGAAAGAGAGACAGAGGGAGAGAGAAAGAGAGAGAGAGAAGAGAGAGAGGAGAGAGCAATGCAGCCTCATTCCATGAACTGCTCCGATTTTAGAGGTGTGTCCCACGGCTCACAGCTGATGTCCGGCTCCTCCTCTCAGTGCATAATTAAATTAAATTATAATTATAAATATATAATAATTATAATTTAAAATTAAAAATAAAAAAGAAGTAAATTCTTTACCAGGACCGGGACTAGAACTCGTGAAGTTATAGTTAGTCTCTCTATCCACTGAGCTACTGCCTCTAATGATAAAGGTAGGCAGATTTGGTAATCTTGAAGTCTGCATTGCTGAAGTGAAGTCTCTGCTGACCGCGCAATTTACTTTATTGCTACGTGGAGCTGATACAGAGCACTCGTGTTCTGTAGCAGAGCTGACAGTGTCCTGTGGATTACATTGGACCTGGAGGGGTATTTGGGGATTTTAATAAAATGGTGAAACAGGCTGTTTTTTTCCCTTTTATTCCAAATAAAGGATTTTTCTCTGTGTGTGTTTATTTACTTTCACTTTCAGTTTAATCATGGAATGTATCTCGGGGATGCATGCTGCAACTCCGGGCGGCTGCTAGGTGATATTGTTAGGGTGGTGGGCTCCCCATAATGTAGTACTCTCCATCCTGACAATTCCAGCCTCCAGCCATGTGGCTTTATCCTGGCTGGTATCAAATATGGGGGAATCGTATTTTTTTTTATTATTTATTTATTTTACTGAACGATATCATTTAAAATTAAAAATAAAAAAAATAAATTCTTTACCAGGACTACAACTCGTAAAGTCATGCTTCTTAAGCGAGCGCTCTATTCACTGAGCTACTGCCTCTAATGATAAAGATATTCAGATTTGGTAATCTTGACGTCTGCACTGCAGAGTGAAGTCTCTGGTGACAGCGCGATTCACTTCATTCCTACGTGGAGGAGACACAGCACGATCGTGTTCTACGGTGCTGCTGCATCTTCATGTAGCAGAGCTGACAGTGTCATGTGAATTACTTCGGAGCTGGATGTGTATTTGGGGATTAATAAACTGGTAAAAGAGGGTTTTTTTGTCTTTTATTCCAAATAAAGGATTTTTCATTGTGTGTGTTTATTTACTTTCACTTTCAGTTTAATCATGGAAAGTGTCTCGGGGAGATGCCTGGCATGATTAAAATCATTATTACCCCGATTGCCACTGCACCAGGGCAATTTGGGATGAGCTGAATGGAGTCCCGGGACTGTCGCATCTAATGGATGCAGCAATTCCAGGCGGCTGCTGGGTGATATTGTTAGGGTGGTGGGCTCCCCATAATGTGGTGCTCTCCATCCTGACAATACCAGCCTCCAGCCATGTGGCTTTATCCTGGCTGGTATCAAATATGGGGGAAACCGCATTTTTTATTTTTTTTATTATTATTTATTTATTTATTTTACTGCACGATATAGACCCGCCAGCCGGCGGCTGTGATTGGTTGCAGTGAGACAGCTGTCACTCATCGTGGGGGCATGTCTGACTGCAACCAATCATGGGCACCGGTGGGCAGGGAATGCACGGAATACCTGATTGAATAATGAAGCGGCAGCCATTTTCAAAAGAGGAAAAGACACCGCAGACTTGTGACAGTCGTGCAGCGAGACGCCCGTGATCGGTGAGTAGGAAAGAGAGAGGGATTTTGCTGGGGACGCAGGATGCATGCAGATAGCAACGTGTGCACATAGCCTTACTGTGAAAAGCCACGTTTTTGTTGATCGAACTGTTCTCGAACCTAACTCGAACTGTCGAGCTTTTAGCAAAAAGCTCGAGTTCGAGCTCAAGCTCGAAAACCCCCCAAAATCACTCGAACATGAAATTGGCCAACCTCGAACATCGCTCAACTCTACAAGTAAACCATCATGACTAACACATATGTTGTTACAATGCAGTTACCTATTACAGAATTCTTACTTTTGGCAGTCCATATCCTATAATTTTTATGACATTGTTGACACCTATGATGTAATATGTCCAGTAGTGGCAGACAGGTTGTTTTCTATTATTTTTACCGCAAATTCCATTTATATAAAAATGAAAAATCAATAAAAAAGCGTTATCTACAAATTATACACTAAAGGCCCCGTCACACACAGAGATAAATCAATGGCAGATCTGGTGTTGCAGTGAAATCATGGACATATTGTTCCATTTGTACACAGCCACAAACCTGGCACTGATTGTCTACAATTTTACTACAACCACAGATCTGGCACAGATCTGGCACAGATCTGGCACAGATCTGCCACAGATCTGCCACAGATCTGCCACAGATCTGCCACAGATCTGCCACAGATCTGCCACAGATCTGCCACAGATCTGCCACAGATCTGCCACAGATTTATCTCTGTGTGTGACAGGGCCTTAATAGTCATTCTGTCCAGATAATGCCTGTGATTTACATATGTATGTTACTTAGATTACCGTGCACAAATTAGTATTCATGGTTATTATCTACTTACATTAATTACCCATATTTTTTTCTTTCTTCTCCAGAACTGTGTGTGCAAAATCTTGGCAAGATAGTCTAATACAAAAAGATAATAATTACTGTAACCATACCCTGTGCACAGCTTCAATTCACATAATTTACGCTCCATCTTTTCCCTGCTGTTTTGGGCATCTGTAAGATGACAGTAGCAACTACAGTGAATTTGTCCACAGGGTAAACCCAAATTCTTAAAATTGAAGCAATCCCTTCAAGCTGCCATCACTTTCACATCCCATGCACATCACTTTTACACTCAGGAAATAAACTGCAGACAGCAAGGAACTCTTAGCTACACGACAGCTTATATAACACTGTGAGGCGAGTGGCGGAGAGCCGGCAGGGGTAGGGTGTTTTCAAGACAAACACCACCACACAATCCCATTTTATTTGCCATCTTCTCTCGTTCTCCGTCTAGGTACTTCTGGTGTCTCCCGTAATTCTCACAGGGGTAGATCCGGCAATTCTAGATGTATTCTACATAACCTTTCTCTGTTCATTCAGGTTTCTCGGAATTCTCTGAGGACAAAGCATCTACACATCAATCTCTGAATGTGAAGAGGCAGCACTTACCCTTAGGTTTGCTTGTTTGTCAGTGTTTCTAAACACATATGGATAAATATTATATGTAAAATTCTGATATGTGACTTGTTACATTAGTCCAAATAGAGAAGTTAGAAAAGTTAAATTGCAGGAGAAATTATTGCACCTACGATAAGTTGCAGATTAAAAGCAGACCAATATTTCACAAAAATCAAAGTGCTTAAAAGGCAGCCCACCAGCCAGCAGCTCTATATCACACACAATGCACTTTGCATATCAGCTTTGTGTATAAAAGCAAGAAGCCTACAACTGTAATTACATATTTTAGCATAAAGTGACTAGTGGAAAATAAAGAGCATAATGCTGAAGTAAATGTCAGAATGATGGCATTGCATTTTAATGCACACTCTAAAGCTCATTTGGCTCTTTTTTCTTTATTATTGTCATGATTTTGCCAGTCAATTCAGTTTTTTCTAATGGTATGCACAAATAGGCTCCTTACTAAATGTATTCACTTATGTATAAATATGTAATCCACTGACTGAGTACCTTTCTCCCTTCTAGTTAAGTGTGGACACTGGAGGGTTTTATAAGTCTCTGTATCTCCCCATCAGTTATGTGGAAGATGGTGCCTGGAGTTAACAGGTCATCTACTACCCTAAAACTCAAAGAAAAAGACCACGTTCATTGAAAAAAAGAAGACTTGACTATGTTTATTAACTCACATTGAGTGACATCTAGGTTTCCTTCAACTAAGGAAATAATTAAATTTTCTGTCCTAACCCTGTAAGTTACACAGAGGAGTGGAAGCCCCATATCAAAAGCCAAACTTAAGTGTAGAGTTTGACCACAAAGAGCGATTGGGCCTTGTTTCTCTAAGCTGCTGTAAAGTTTTCCAGAGGACTTGCATTGGCTATTGGGCGACATAACTTTTTGTCTGAAATGCTTACCGTCTCCATCTATGGCCATTGTCTTCTGATAATATAAACTATCATAAAGGGCATTCCAAATTCTGGAAGCTAAGTATTGATGCTGGAGGATCCTTCAATGTGTATTCTATTTGGAGAAATTGTTTTTCCTCTTTATATGCTGCTGTAATATTGAGACTTCCATCCCTTGTCCCCTCCCCTCTCACCTTCTACCTCCTTTTGGTGCGTGAGTTTAGGAAGGGTTAGAGAGTGAGTTACGGGGGTGCCATTTTTTAGGGTGTATCTCCTCCGTGGCTAGGCAGACTTAATTGGGTAAGGGTAGCTAAGGCACTTTATATTTCCAGGGATGACTACCGCTCCATTTATTTTCTAGCCAGTATGGCAATTTCTGCACCTTTTGTTGTTATTTATGTAATTTTGATTTTATGTAAATTGAATAACATTTGTATATTTTATGGGAATTGTTTTAGTTAATATATATCAATTATTCCTTATTAGGCTATGTTCACAAGTTGCATCTTTTTTCTGAGTGCATCTTAACTGAATCTTTTCCTTTGGTCTCAGAAAATGCAGCTTGTGGCCCAAAAAACGCATGACATTTTGCCACGTTTTTATTAATGCGTTTTTTAAAAGAGAAACAAAACATGATAGGATAGGATAATTAATAGATAGGTAGAATAAATAATAGAGAATAGATAATAGGTAGACAGATAATAGATAGATAACAAATAATAGATAATTGATAGATAATAGATAATATAAAGAACATATAGAATAGATAGAAAGAAATAATAAAATAGCTCTATAGAGGAATGGATAGTTTTTCCAGCTGTTTTAAAAACATTTTGTTAAAAAAATGATTTGGGATCCCCCCCATTTTTTAGATCCAGCCCAGGAACAGCAGCAGCTGCAGGCTGCAACCCTCAGCTGTGTGCTGTACCTTGGCTGGTTATGAAAACGTGAGTGGTCCCCCCCTTTTTTTACATTCAGCCAAGGTACAGCAGACAACTGGGGGCTGATATTATTAGGATGGGAAGGGCCATTATTATTTGACACTTTTTAGCCTAACAATAGCAGCCCACAGCCACCCCAGAAGTGGCCATCCATAAGATGCGCCAATTCTAGCTGTGGGTCGGCTCTTCTCATTGCCCTGATGGAAATTGGGGTAATAAGGAATTAATAACAGCCCACAGCTGCTACTAAGCCCTAGCTTAGTGATGGCAGGCATCTATGAGGCACCCCCATCACTAATCTGTAAGTGAAAGTAAATAAACACAAACACCCAAAAAATCCTTTATGTGAAATAAAAAACAAAAAAAAGCACCCTCTTTCACCACTTTATTAACACTCCTCCAGGTCCGATGTAATCCGCAGAGGTGCTACGCAGCTTCCAGCTCTGCTAAATCTGACAATCATAACGAGTGGTCATAGAACAAGGCTGCTCACTCTGAGCTCCACACAGCAACTGAAGTGAGCCGCGCGATAAGCGGTGACGTCACTCATGTTACTCTCGGCCACAGCTGGAGTCCTCGATCTGTGACAACAAATCACCTGAGTGACTAAACAAGACTGCCCGATATGAAGTTCAGTTCGCAACTGAAGTGAGCTGCGTGATCTGCGGGATGTCACTCAGGTGATTTGCTGTCACAGGTGGAGGCCGAGGCCATGCTGTGGCCGCGGCTAATCTGAGTGACAATATAAATATAAATAAAAAGCAGGGTGCACATATGCCCAATTAATAGAAATATATTTGATTAATTTGGGTGCTACAACTATGAGGAAACATAGCCAATGAATAAAGAGAGAAGGACCTCAATAGAGACATGTGTGCACCAATATAATTTGAAAAAGTACAAATTTATTATGTCCAAAACATACAACAAATGTGACAGATAAAATCAATTCAAAACAGAGCAGCCATATGTCCTCAAAAAAAAAAGAAAAATAAAAAAAAAAATATATATATATATATATGTGGCCCCCTGAACAAGCCAGGGGCCACAGAGCACAACACCCTACATGCCCCACACTCCCAGCAGGCACACCGAAGTCAGACAAAAACCCTTGTTGCCTTCCTCCAGGGGCTGATGATCACACCAGGGGTTGGGCCAGGCGGCTGGTCCCACCCACCAAGGAGTTCACAGTCCTGGAGGCGGGAAAAGAGCTCAGATTAGTTTAAGAGGAGTTGAGGAGTGGACAGAGATTAGTTTTGGAGGTGAAAGTGGTAGGAGGAAAGTGGTAAAGGAGCAACTGACTGACAGCGTCCGGGTGTGTGGCCCGGGCGAGACAGCAAGGTTGGCAGATGGTGGTGACCGTCTGCAGGAGTGGCCTATCGGAGTTACCGTGAGGACCGTAGACGGGCGGTGGCCCGGCGGTACCGGACCGGTACACGAAGAGAAGTCAGCACCATCTGGCAGGGGCTTGCGGACCCCGGCAAGGCTAGGAGTCGCCGTGAATTTGCCGAATCCGTTAGTGAAGGGGATCTCCTGGGTTTCCAAACAGCTAAGTCCCGACAGAAGGCAACAGTCCAACCAGAATAGGGAAACACTGCCACCGCCAAGGCAACCGTTTCTCAGGGCCAGAGCCTGCGGGCAAGAAGGGGCTCCTCCAGCCCACATCCAAGCTGGGGAGCAGGTTACCGGTGGGGACCCATCGGAACCAACAACCGTACACAGGTGCAGGGAAACTCAGTCACCATCAACCTGTCGGGAGTAACAACACCGCAGCCGTCTGTGGGACCCGTCCATCCAGCCGAGTGTTTTACCGAGAACTGTGTCTTCATCATTGGGCTGAGTGAGTACCACCGTGCCATGCAGCACAGCGCTGCCCCTGCAACCCTACACATCTCCAGGACCCGTAACCCGCCTGCCATCCACCCCTACCCCATCACCGGGCCCCGGGACAACCAACCCCCTACCCACGGAGGGAGGAATTAACAACAAAGCTGCTCCCTGTCATCGCTCCCAGGATCCCCGTACAGAGCAGCGGTGGTGTCACCAAAATCACCACAACCGTGGGTGGCGTCACGGACAATAAATCCCCACAATCAATTCCCTTTTCACTCACGGGCGAGGAGCACCGCTCGAGTCCCCGGGATCCGGCCCACCGCTCAAGCCACCACCGAGCAGCGGCAGCCGCAGCAGCAGCAGCGGCCGGACCCGAGCAGTGGGAGAGCGCGGCGTCCCCTCCTCTGCCCGCGACATATATATACAGTGCCTACAAGTAGTATTCAACCCCCTGCAGATTTAGCAGGTTTACACATTCGGAATTAACTTGGCATTGTGACATTTGGACTGTAGATCAGCCTGGAAGTGTGAAATGCACTGCAGCAAAAAAGAATGTTATTTCTTTTTTTATTTTTTTTTTTAAATTGTGAAAAGTTTATTCAGAGGGTCATTTATTATTCAACCCCTCAAACCACAAGAATTCTGTTTGGTTCCCTTAAAGTATTAAGAAGCATTTCAGGCACAAAGAACAATGAGCTTCACATGTTTGGATTAATTATCTCTTTTTCCAGCCTTTTCTGACTAATTAAGACCCTCCCCAAACTTGTGAACAGCACTCATACTTGGTCAACATGGGAAAGACAAAGGAGCATTCCAAGGCCATCAGAGACAAGATCGTGGAGGGTCACAAGGCTGGCAAGGGGTACAAAACCCTTTCCAAGGAGTTGGGCCTACCTGTCTCCACTGTTGGGAGCATCATCCGGAAGTGGAAGGCTTATGGAACTACTATTAGCCTGGACAGCCTTTGAAAGTTTCCACCCGTGCTGAGGCCAGGCTTGTCCGAAGAGTCAAGGCTAACCCAAGGACAACAAGGCAGGAGCTCCGGGAAGATCTCATGGCAGTGGGGACATTGGTTTCAGTCAATACCATAAGTAACGTACTCCACCGCAATGGTCTCCATTCCAGACGAGCCCGTAAGGTGCCTTTACTTTCAAAGCGTCATGTCAAGGCTCATCTACAGTTTGCTCATGATCACTTGGAGGACAATGAGACAGACTGGTTCAAGGTTCTCTGGTTTGATGAGACCAAGATCGAGATCTTTGGTGCCAACCATACACGTGACGTTTGGAGACTGGATGGCACTGCATACGACCCCAAGAATACCATCCCTACAGTCAAGCATGGTGGTGGCAGCATCATGCTGTGGAGCTGTTTCTCAGCCAAGGGGCCTGGCCATCTGGTCCACATCCATGGGAAGATGGATAGCACGGCCTACCTGCAGATTTTGGCCAAGAACCTCCGCTCCTCCATCAAGGATCTTAAGATGGGTCGTCATTTCATCTTCCAACAAGACAACGACCCAAAGCACACAGCCAAGAAAACCAAGGCCTGGTTCAAGAGGGAAAAAATCAAGGTGTTGCAGTGGCCTAGTCAGTCTGCTGACCTTAACCCAATTGAAAACTTGTGGAAGGAGCTCAAGATTAAAGTCCACATGAGACACCCAAAGAACCTAGATAACTTGGAGAAGATCTGCATGGAGGAGTGGGCCAAGATAACTCCAGAAACCTGTGCCGGCCTGATCAGGTCTTATAAAAGATGATTATTAGCTGTAATTGCAAACAAGGGTTATTCGACAAAGTGTTAAACCTAGGGGTTGAATAATAATTGACCCACACTTTTATGTTGAAAATTTATTAAAATTTAACTGAGCAACATAACTTGTTGGTTTGTAAGCTTTATGCATCTGTTAATAAATCCTGCTCTTGTTTGAAGTATGCAGGCTCTAACTTATTTGCATCTTATCAAACCTGCTAAATCTGCAGGGGGTTGAATACTACTTGCAGGCACTGTATATATATATATATATATATACACACATAGTCGTACAATGTGTCCAACATTAATCCTACAATAATATACTGTACAACAATTAGATAACGTGACAAAAAAATATGCAATTTGTGCAAGATGACCTCTATGGGTTAACCATACAATGAAGAAAAATTGGTTATTTATATCAAGACATGACATGTAACAAAAGAGTTATTGTCCTGATCCAGGCCAGCTTTTCCCTGCTGCTGGTTACACCCAGCTCTGGCCTGGTCATGTCAGGGGTTAACTTCCCTTGCCTCGTTCTGGATCCCAGGACGCTATATATTGCCTCTCTACCTATGACTCAGTACCAGTGATATTTCTGCCTTGCAGCTTGTATACTGGCTCTGGTGAGTGTTCCTGATCTGTCCTGCCTCGCTGCTTCTGTGTCCTAACTTGCACCCTCCCCGTTTGTCTGCCCGTCCCAGCCCTTGACTTCCCTCTCTGTTGTTGTGTTTCCCTCTGCAAACCTGATCTCCCAACAGACTTGATATTGATCCTCCCTTTGCAGTGACTCGACTTTCCTGGCTAGACCCTGACTGTTTGACTACTCTTTTGCCCCCTGGTGATTTGCCTGTTAACATTGCTGAAGTTACTCTGCTATACTTCAGCTGCCTTTCCGTTACAGTGTTTCTTTGTCTACCCTTCACCACTCTGCTGCCACCTAGTGGGGATTATGCTGTACTGCGTCTTACTAGTCTTTGTACAGCGTGGCAGTCATATTTAGAGGCATATAGATACCATAGTAGAAACATATAACCCCTCAACATCCAATATAGGGGATAGCCTCATACAACAATAAGGTAAGTAAAGGTAAGAACAGAGGCAAATACCTGATGAAGCCGCAAATGACGATGACATGTGTCGGGCAGGCTGCCTAACTTTCCTACTTACATTGGGTCCATATCCTGCCTACCTCTAATGGCTTACCAGGGTCCTGATATGGTATTGTAGGATCTGGGAATGCACTCCCTGCACATTATCCTATATATACTCTGTATGTAATGTGAGGCTGATGGCCTTTTCCTCTCTATGGGTACCTCCCTTTGACCATTTGGGGGTTGTTTTGGCAGTAGACTATTTCAGTCCTTGATTTATACTCTGATACTTCCTTTGCTGCCTGCATACAAAGGTTAACCCTTTGAATATGTGGTTGAGAATTGGTTATACTAGTGCTGAATTCCCGCAGCAATCTGTTACAGGCTATATTGTGTACAATTACTACTCTGTTCTTACCTTTACTTACCTTATTGTTGCATGAGGCTACTCCCTATATTGGATGTTGAGGGGCTATATGTTTCTACTATGGTATCTGTATGCCTCTAAGTATGACTCTTTTGTTATGTGTGTGTGTGTAATATATATATATATATATATATATATATATATATATTATAATTTTGGCACATATGCCTGCTCTGTTTTTAATTGATTTTATCTGTAACATTTGTATGTTTTGGACATAATAAATTTGTAGTTTTTCAAATTATATTGGTGTGCACGTGTCTCTATTGAGGTCCTTTTCTCTTTATTCATAATCTGAGTGACGTCACCGCTGAGCACGCGTCTCACTTCAGTTGCGGCCTGAACTTTACAGCGGGCAATCTTGTTCTATGGTGCTCGCTGTGAGCTTCAGATATGTAGCAGTGCTGGAAGCGTCATGGGACCTCGTGTGGATTACTTCGGACCTGGAGGGTTGTGTTGGGGTTAATAAAGTGGTGAAAGAGGATGCTTTTTTGTCTTTTATTTCAAATAACGCATTATTTCTGTGCTTGTGTTTATTTAATTTCACTTATAGATTAGTGATTGAGGATGTCTCATGTAGAAATCTGCTATTAATAATCTAGGACTTAGTGGCAGCTACGGGTTGCCATTAACTCCTTATTACCCCAATTGCCACTTCATCAGTGCAATCGGGATGAGCCAGGTAAAGTCTCAGGGCTATCACATCTGATGGATGTGGCAATCTCTGGTGCCTGCTGGCTGATATTTTTAGGTCGGGGGGGATCCCAATAACATGGATCTCCCCAGCCTGAGAATACCAGCCCTCAGCTGTGAGGCTTTATCTTAGCTGGTTATCAAAATTGGGGGGACCTCATGTCATTTTTTAAAATTATTTATTTATTTATTGTACTGTAAGATATAGACACGCCCACTGACGGCTGTGATTGGTTGCAGTAAGACAGCTGTCACTCAGCATGGGGGCACATCTTACTGCAACCAATCAGAGCCACTGGGGGGGTGGGGGAAGAAGTGCATATTCAATTAAAGTAATGAGCAGCTTGGGAAGTGAATGACCGGCCTCTGGAGCAGTGATTCAGTAAGTATAAAGCGTTTGCTCCTGCCCCTTTGGGGTCCCCATTGACTCTATGGGAACCAGAATCTAGCCAGATACCACGGATCAATCCCCCGCCGACCTCGAGTCAGCGGGGGATTGATTTGCCAGGCCTCGAAAATGCAGGAACAAGATGCAAAAAGAATTGCATGCTGCATCTTCAAAAACGCAGTCAAGATGCAGCCAAAAAAGATGCACTGTGTGGACAGCAAAATAGAAATCTCATAGACTTTGCTGGGAGAAGGAAATGCATGCATTTAGGTGCATTTTTGTGACGTCAAAACTTCACCATAAACGCAGTAAAAGATGCAGCGTGTGAACATTGCCTTATGGTCATCAATAATAATTTTTTCCTGAGCCCAATTTTTACTCTTGGGTAAGAATCAAACTAAAAATGATGCTGGAGAGGTAATATGGATATGGATAAGTTCACCCACTCTCTCTATCCTACAAAACATCAGAGTCACAGATCTCCAATAAAACATAGTTTTATTTATTAGATTACACTATAAGAACCTGTCCTACAAATAATGTCCGTAAGATATGAGCATAGAAATAGTCAACATAGTGATGCAGTAAAAGACAATATAAAATACACAGTGATGATCCAAAAAATGAATGAAGGGCAAAGGGAGGGACATTGGCGTAGAGGCAAAAAGAGGAGTTGATATCAAGAATTAATCATCTGCAGGCAATTAATATACTGACACTTGGAGGTATGTATATTGTAGCAAGGTAAGTATATATACAAGAACCAATTTAGTCATTAGCCAACTACCTAGTACCAATGTCAGTCAGCTGCAAAGTAGTAAGTAGGATTTCAGGAAATCAAGCTCATAATGAATTATAAAGGCACCAAAACAGATTGTATATCAAAACCAAACTTCCTGAGTAACCATGCAGAATGAAAATAAATAGTAAAAAAGATAATAATTACACATAACACTTAGCAAAATAAGCCCTTCCTGCACCCCGTTTTGCATAAGCTTCCTCAGGGGTGTCATGTTGAATGCCACATTGCAGCATGGGCTGCCTCTATGGTACATATGCTCTAAATATAATGCATTGTAGAGAATTGGAAATCTGTTCCATCGTTAACAGGATGATTAATGCTAAGCATCCACCAGTAAAATGCTATGCAGATGAAGTTAGAACACGTTAAAGCCAAATGTAAGCAGCTATTAATCTCATGTTCTTATTTACTCCATTATTGTAGACATGCCCAAAAATGGTCTGGACAATGTTGAGATGTTTTACTGTGCATTTGCAGCTTTTGATTTTGCTATGTATCTTTACATATTTAGTGCACACATGATGAAAATGTACTCAGGTAACTTTCAAGAATTGACCAAGGGGACAACCCCAAACCATCACAGAGTCAGCTGGACTGTCCTGCAGTCAGTGCTTTTCCTGACTTTCTCTCCCCTCTCCTCGCTGGCTCCATATATCCTCCTGCTCAAGGAAGAGGAGCTGGCATCTCTATGTACACAGGTAAATTAAAAAGAACCAACCACCAGGATTTTACCATATGAAGTATAGGCAGTGCCATAGTGGCACTGAATCCAGGCATACCTTTTGTTGAAAAATGGGATACTTGGTTGCAAAAATATCTTTAATCAAAGTTGAAGAAATGCACTGCACTTTGATTGATGTGTGGAACGGGAGCAGGCCTTTGTGGGTCAGATCCTCGTCATATATTCCTCCTCCAGCATCTTCTATGGTGTGCTCCCTTTTCTTTATTTAAATATTGCTACATGCCACCATTGCTGCTGTTGGTGGCACATTCACATTGCCACAATAATTATGTCTTAATTTAAATGGCGCCGGGGTCAGCGCATATGCATACTGTGATCTCTGCGCCATTTTACTGAAGACACTGCAGTGAAGACTATGAGCGACAGGGGCGCAGATGTAAAAAAGAAATATCTGTGCATGAACTGATGCTGCTCTTAGGGGCACTTTGCACACTGCGACATCGCAGGTGCGATGTTGGTGGGGTCAAATTGAAAATGACGCACTTCCGGCATCGCATGCGACATCGCAGTGTGTAAAGCCTGGATGATACGATTAACGAGCGCAAAAGCGTCGTAATCGTATCATCGGTACAGCGTCGGCGTAATCCATAATTACGCTGACGCAATGGTCCGATGTTGTTCCTCGCTCCTGCGGCAGCACACATCGCTGTGTGTGAAGTCGCAGGAGCGAGGAACATCTCCTACCGGCCTCACTGCGGCTTCCGTAGGATATGCGGAAGGAAGGAGGTGGGCAGGATGTTTACATCCTGCTCATCTCCGCCCCTCCGCTCTGATTGGCCGGCTACCGTGTGACGTCGCAGTGACGCCGCACGACCCGCCCCCTTAACAAGGAGGCGGGTCGCCGGCCACAGGGACGTCGCACGGCAGGTGAGTGTGTGTGTGAAGCTGGCGTAGTGATAACTTTCGCTACGCCAGCTATCACCACATATCGCTGCTGCGACGGGGGCGGGCACTATCGCACTCGGCATCGCAGCATCGGCCTGCGATGTCGTAGTGTGCAAAGCCCGCCTTAGTCCTTCCCTTAGTTCCTTCAAAAAAATGTTGCCAAAGACCATGGTACGCGCATGCGAGGACTCTGGCACCATTTTAATGAAGACATAATTACTGTAACAATGTGCACACACCACCAACAGCAGCAATGGCGGTGTTGTGCGATATTTAAATAAAGAAAAGGGGGCATGCAATGCAAGACACAGAAAAAGGAATATACGCAAAGGACCTGACCCACAAAGGCGTCTGCCCCCATTGCACATGTCAATTAAAGTGCAGTGCATTTCTGCAACTTTGATTAAAGATATTTTTCCAACCAAGCATCCAATCTTTCAACAAAAAGTATGCTTGTATTCAGCATCCTACTGCCAGTTTGGCACTACCTTTAATTCATATAGTAAAATCCTACTGGTTGGTTCCCTTAAATAAACAATTTTGGTATCTGATCTCCACAAGACTCAAACTCATAATCACTAAGTTAACAGGCAGCAGCTTTATCAATGAGCCATTGATCACACTGAAATGGAAGGGAGAATTTGCTACACTTGACCTGCAGTGTAGGCAGGGACACAGAAAGAGATTATACAGGTACATATGGATACATTTGTACATAGTGTATTTCTATGTCTCACTATTCTAGAGGTGAAGACATAATCTGTTTGTTTTGTTCCCATCAAGTTACTAAAAATAAATAAAGTAAACAATTGCAAGAATGTCAATTTCTTTCCAAATGACAACCCTTAGGCTGGTTTCAGACGTCCGTGTTTTAGGTACATGTGACATCCGTTTTTAACACGGATGTCACACGTACCCATGTTATTTTCTGATGTGCCTCAGACGTCCGCGTTTGCACACGGACCGTGTGACCTTTCATGACCCCACACACACAAACGCAGGCATCTCCGGCAGCACGGATGTCACATGGATCACTGATGTGATCCTTGTGACATCAGTGTAAAACATACCGGAGAAAATATGGGTCTTTTTAATAAAAAGATTTTCTATATATACTTCTATCCAGCTATGCTGTCTCCAGCTCTGCTGCCTCCCGCTCCTTATTGCCGCTCATTATACTCACTGAATATTCAGTGCCCTGTGGAGCAGCGCTGGGACTTCAGTGCCAGGGACCGCATCGCTGGGTGAGTGTACAGCAGAGTGTGTGTGTGTGTGTATGTATGTGTGGGCGCGTGTGTTCAGTGTATACATGCATGTGTGCTGTGTGTGTGTATGTGCTCGGTGTATCCATGTGTGTCTGCTATGTGTGTATACATATGTGTGTATATGTGCTCAGTGTGTGTGTCTGTGTGTGTGTGTGTCTGTGTGTGTCTGTGTGTGTGTGTCTGTGTGTGTGTGTGGTGAGAACCTAGAAGCTGGAACATTTCGGAGACAGCATCGGGGACTCATCACAGTTCCCAGTGAACTGTGATGAACCCATGAAGCTGTAGCGCCGGTGTCGCGGGGGTCATCAGGATGTCAGAGTTCATTGGGAACTCCGATGACATCCTGGATGTCACTGTGCTGAAGAATACTTGCCTGTCCTTGGCGGTGCTGTATCCCTCGCTGTCCCCGCGATGCTCTGGCTTCCAGGTCTTGAATGCGGTGAATAATCGATGAATATAATGAGCGGGAGGCAGCAGAGCCAGAGAAAACAGGTAAATATGAAAAATCTTTTTATTTCACAGACCCGTGTTTTCTCCGGTACCTGTCACACGCATGCAAACACGGATGTCACATGTGTGCCCCACGTGTGACACACGTGAGACACACGTATGACCATAACCATGAGTGTGACTGGTACCTGATTAAACACGGACATCTGAAACCAGCCTTACAGTTGCAGGCAGGAGATAAACCTCTCAGCCACAAGCTCTAGTCATGTCACATAGAGGAATTTGTATACTTGAAGCTGTATTGCTGCCTCCAACTCCATAGGCAGATTACACTGTACATAGAACTACATCTCAACACACCAGTGTGTTTCTATGTATTCTAGAGGGAGAATAAAAGAGATGTTTTTCTTCCTATAAAATTACTAACAAAATAAAAAACAATTACATTTTAATGTGTGTTTTTTTTTAAATAATAAACATCACAAATCAACAAATAACATGGTCATATTTGATATATTTGATATACAGTATTTGCAATCGTAGCAATGTACACAACAGAGCAATCAGATTATTTATGGTGATTGGAAAAAGTTGTAAAAACATGATGTGATTGATACTAATAAAAAAATGTATAAAAATGTAATGCTAAGGCTTTGTTCACACATAGGGCAAATGCTGCTCTTTGGTACAAAACACAATGTTCTCTGATTATTGCGTGTTTGCTGCATTTATTTTATGCTTGTTTTCCTTTTATTTGATCCATTTCTGGTTGAAATGTAAATCCAAGTTTTTAATGGTTCTTTAATACTACAGAAAAGCTTTGATTCTATGCTTAAAATTGGTATTTTACTTTTTACCTGTGGTTATTGAAACTCTATATAGAAGTGTACAGTAAAACAAAAAGTATGGCACGCTGTTTAAAATGGAGGTGCCTGGATAGGGTCCAAACCCTTATACAATAGAGAAAAAGAATCCGGCACTCACAATAGATTGCGTGAAAAAATTAGACTTTTTTATTGACTCATTTGTGTGAACAAAGAAAAAATCTTTTTTACAATTTTTTCAATTTAATGACGTTTCGGTCATATGAGACCTTTATCAGAGTCACACTATAGATGAAAGAAAAGAAAAGAAAGGAAAACATACTATATTATATATAATAGGTATTAATAATGTCCAGATTATGAAAATAAATCACATCAATTTGTTATATTAAACATACTGGACGGATCAACATACAGGGAGAAGAACTATCAATAAAGCCCATTGGATTCTATACATGCATATTTCTATGAAACATAATAATATTATATATTTTATTTTAATTTATTTTATCCCAGAGAACAAGAAACAATAAAGAAGATATCTTATAATATAAGCAATGATTGTATAACACACTATGAAGAAAAAGACATGGATCACACATCCCAAAAAATACAATGATCTAAAGCCGCTAGGCAAAAAACTAAATAGAACATGAGGTTCTTTTGTTATCATTCTGATCAGATTGTATTAAACCCACTGCCACATCACGGCGAACCTCTTGAGTGGGTCCGTATCCTAAACCTTTTAGTGCGGCACTGTGCACTAACCACTGCTGCAGCGACAAAGTGCCAGCAGGACAGGCGACCTGGTGCCTCATAGCACCCATGCTGCAAGGCGAAGCCCCCAAGGCTCCAGGCCACACCGCCCCACTGACACGATACCACCACAACAGCGGCCACCACACGGCACCAGCACACAGTGAGAGGAGATGCGCACGCACCTCCCACTGGCTCCCATATGTGAACTGGGAGCAAAAAAAGGCTGACCCCTCTTGCAGTCTCCTGCTGATTAAAATCACCTGTGCCAAATGGGGGGAGTGCAGATCCAAGCACTAGCGATGTCGCTCGTGAAAGCACCCGCCCCCGTCGTTTGTGCGTCACGGGCAAATCGCTGCCCATGGCGCACAAAATCGCTAGTACCCGTCACACACACTTACCTTCCTAGCGACGTCGCTGTGGCCGGCGAACAGCCTCTTTTCTAAAGGGACAGTTTGTGCGGCATCACAGCAACGTCACACGGCAGGCGTCCAATAGAAGCGGAGGGGCGAAGAGCAGCCGCATGAAAGTCACGCCCACCTCGTTGCCGGAGGATGCATGTACGGGGTTTTTCGTCGTTCCTGGGGTGTCACACGTAGCGATGTGTCCAAACGAGCAACAACATTTGGGAAATGGACGACGTGTCAACAATCAACGATTTGGTGAGTATTTTGCATCGTTAGCGGTCGCTTGTACGTGTCACACGCAACGACATCGCTAGCGAGGCCGGATGTGCGTCACGAATTCCGTGACCCCAACAACATCTCGTTAGCGATGTCGTTGCGTGTAAAGCCCCCTTATGAGAAGTTATTTTCCACTGTAGCAATTTAAATGCACCCCAAAACAGAGATGCAAAATAATACAATTTGTCCGGCATAAAAGAAAGACTCATGGAGCCACGTTAGTGAAAAAAAAAAATGATGGCAGCTCATAAGAGGATAGATAAGAATGAAAAAAAAAATGGTTTGTCATTAAGGCTCTTTGAAGCCTGATTACTATTACTGTTCCCTTGATAAGCTGAAGATGTATACTTTCTTACATAATCACAACCTACAGTGTGCTTCCCTTAAGCGCTATGATGAGAACAACCACATTCAGCATTCAATAATGTGCAAGCTAAATTAAACTGCATTATGTAATTTTTGTTAACCCAACTATGATGTTGCATAATAAATCTACGGCGTACACCACTTAATGGTTGAATACTAATTCATTGTGTATTGCTTTTAAAGACTGTACAAAATAATTCACCAAACTCTGCTCCTAACACATTGTGTGAACTCACTGGGCATATGCATCAGGAGAATATCTAGTCCATATAATGTGGTCATTGGCTCCCATGTACCCCATGGAGGCCAAAAGAGTGTCATTTTGGCCACAGTTGGTGATGATCTAAATTGAAATACCTATGTTTAGGCTTCATTCTAGATGCAAACAAAAAGTGTCTGATTTTCTTCAAGTAAAATATATCTTTGTACCGTGTTAGCCAGTAGAGATAAAAAAATTGTTTAAAAGAACTGAGAGTCCTCAGTAGTTGATACCTTTTAATGGCTAACTGTTAGTTAGTTAGCCATTAAAAGGTATCAACTACTGAGGACTCTCAGTTCTTTTAAACAATTTTTTTATTTTCTTCAGTGTTTTGGATCCAATTTTCATCAGTATTTGGTCAGCGTGTCAGTTTTCCCCTTCAGTGTTTTATCAATGATTACTTCATATAAAAATAAATAAATTGAAAAGTTTCTCTCTATTGCAGAGTTAAATATGGAAAGAACATCTAAGTTTTCCGGAACCCAGGGCAAGAATTTAATTTGGTATGGCCCCTCTACCTCCCACTGTTCAAGTGATTTCAGTAGTCGTCAATCGTCATGTGACTGCTCATAGATAATTTTCTAACTTACAGTCATGTGCCAATGAGCTGCTCTTCCTTATTCGCTCAATCTTCAGTAAAAAAATTACGGCCCCTGCTTTATTGAGAGAAGCAAGAAAAATGCTAGTTGTCACATGACCAATCGTATGCGATTTTCATACTTGTGGTCAAGTGATTATTGCTGGAACCAGCATGCAGAGCTGAATCCTGACAATGAGTATGTTGTGTGTCGCCCACCTGTAGCGGTCGCCCCAGGAACATCACTCCATCCTTCAGGGACGCCACAGAGTCTTCACTTTGGGTATATCTGGCTAGAGGTATATCAGGTTTATTTATATAGGAGTCGTGATGCCACTCACAGTTTGTGGTCAGAGTTATGGGTGACCGCCACTGCAGGTTTTAGAGCGTCTGGGGCTGATGGAGTCTGAAGTTGGATGGTGTGGCCTCCCGTGAGTGAGGCTGGCCCCAGGGGCTCGGGTGTGTGGAACAACAGGTCCCAGAATAACTCAGTCTCAGTCCGGAAAGTCTTTCAACTTGTTTTTACTCACTTTTGGATGTTTTGTGAGGTACCCGGGAGATGCTGAGATGAAACCAGGAGAAACCAGGTATCCTTTAGGCCGGTCTAAGGGTAACCGTTAACTCGCCTTCCTAGCACTTCTTGTTTCGGATAACCCCTGACTTGAAGTACCGTGGGATTCATCCAGGGAAGTCGCTACTGCCTTTTCTCCCCTTTTTGGCTAGTTTGCCGGCAGTGTGGACCAAGGAAGATGGCTCCAGCCTCGATCCTCCTTATGGGCCCCCTCGTTGCTGCTGTGGCTTGGACTCTAGATGGTTGATGAGGGACTAGTAGTTCCCCTCACCGTCAGGTTTAACAGATCAAATAAATGGACTTCTACTCTAGGGACCTGTTCCCATGCATACCTAGTCACCAGGAGTCCCAGTACTTGACCGACTGACTCCCTCAGTGTCTTTCTGACTTGCTGGTGACCGTTCTCCCCCGCTAATGGCTACTTCACATGCAGGGTCTGACTAGAGTCAGCGAGCGTCCCGCTCGCAACTGCCACGCTTCCCTCCTCCTACTTTCCTGACAGCCGCTGCAACCTAGCTTCCAGCCCCTCCCCTACACCCCTTGCTTGGATGTGGAGGCAAGCCCCCTCTTGGGTCTGCCCAATGGTCCCATCTCAAGGTGTGGGAGACCAGTTGCACTCAGTTAGAATTGAACATGCTACAGAGCTTTATTTTATAATTAAAGAGGTTGTCCAGGTTTGTGATGAAAGTCTGCTGTCCCTCTTGGTGACTCCAGACTTCTGAATTCTCACAGAGTGTGCACTGCACATTTTCATAATCCTTCTCTTCCAGAGGCAAAAGTGGATTGTAATGTAAGTACAAGTATGAAACTTGCATACTTGAGGCTACATTTTGACTAGATGCGTCTGGTTTCACATGCCCTTAAATATAGCAATGTGATTAGAATGCCCCTGAATAAAATATATCTGACCTATACCATGCTCCTGAATAAATAATGTCCTTCTCTGTGTTCCCTGCACAAAATAAAACCCATGCACTGTTCCTCTTAGGGTACATGTCCTCCACACTTCCCTCTTCATTCTTTGCTGAACCCCCTCTTCACTCTGTGTTCCCCATATACTGCCCAGTTATCACATTCCCCTTCCTCGGCATACTGTACTCACTATTCTATGAACTCTCACACTTTTCTACCCCCACACTGTGTTGTTACATTATCCTGACAAAGTTCTTCACTCTCTCATACTGTCTCCTCACACATTTTCTCCACTAGCCATACTAATTTCTCACATAATTACCCCCTCACTCTTCATACTGTCTCCTCATGTACCCCCATTCCATATTGTTTCTGCACAAATTTACTCTCACTCCTCATACTTCACATATTTCACACTCTCCATATTGTCTACTCATAGATCCCCCTGCACCCCATACTATCTCCTCACACACTCCTCCCTCTCTCCAAGTTGTTCCTCATGATTTCGCCCCTTCACTTTCCATACTGTTTCCTCATACTTCCCAATCCCCATGCTATTTCAGCATCCATTCCCCAATTCGCTCCTCATACAGTCTTCTCAAACATCCCCATTGGTCATCATACTGTATCTTCATACATTTTACCTTTCACTTTTCATACTATCTCCTTATAGATTCTCCCTTCCCATACTGTTTCACCCATTTACCCAACTCCTCAAACTTTTTCCTCACACATTCCACACTTCCAGTAATGTTTCCTCAAAGATTCCCCCTTACTTCCAATACTGTCTCCTCCTCTATTCTAACCTACCCATACTGTTTCAGCACCTAATCCACACGTTGTTCTTCATACTGTTTACTCACACATTCCCCAACTTGCTTCACATACTGTGTCCACACCCATCCTTTTCCATTCCCCATACTGTTTCATCACACATTCTCCCCATACAGGTTTCTTCAAAATTCTCCCCTCAATTATAGTGAATTGTCTGTTTCTACACCTTTATTAGAGTGCTTACCAAACCAACGCTCTTCACGTCTGAGAGTGACACCAGCAGCGTGATCATCTGACTTGATCATGCTGTGGACATTAGCCTGACCCGAAGTGCTGGCAGGACTTTAGTTTTACTTGTGCTTCAAAGACAGAAGTATAATTGATTGCTGGGAGTTAGTATAGGGGCGTCAAAATTTCAACCGCAGAGGAGACACCTCGGAATGCATCTAGTAGACCAATGGCACCCGCCTGACATCTACATCCTGTCCCATCTGCAACCCCTAGATCCGCCTCTGGCACACGGATGACAGTGTACACTGTCAATGATTTTCATGGACCGATAGACTTGTGGCCATAATTTTTATCAACTGTGAATTGGATCAAAAACAGATGTTTTTGAATTTTTTGGGGGAACACAAGGTCTATATAAAAGCACAAACATGTGAAACGCTCCATAGACTACAATTGGTATATGTTGAAAAAAGAGATAGAACACATACATGATGCACAGATGTTTGAATGAAGGCATAATATATGAAAAAGCACAGCTCACTGTAATTTCTTATACAAATAAGTATACTGTAGAACTTAGCATTTATTTGGCCAACTTAATGCCAACAATTAACTACACAGTAACAGTGGCATGCGTCACAACCTTCCAAAAGAGGTAACTTTGGTGGTATACTCCAAACAACATCTTCTGAACTAAAGAGTAGATGAGATATAAACAGAAGCATACATTTACATTCATCTTTAAGAAACGAATATAGCATTATTGAATAAAAACTGAGATAACTCTTAGGTAGCTTCTTTAATAACTATATGGAAGCTATATCATCCATGCATAACCTTAATTCTAGCCTGGAGTTTTCAAATTATAGGAAGAACACTGTACGCGATATGCCTAAGTGGATTTTGCCATTAGTTCTCCACATTCCCATGGTGACTTAACTAAGCAAATGCATGTTCCTAAAATATAAAATATGTAGCAGATGTTGTATACATCCGAATATAGAGAAATGAATTTAGCATAAGCATAGATTTTCAGTAATTTACAAGTATATTCAAGCACTGGGAGTGCAAAAGACAAAAAAAATGAAGAACTTTATAAAAAGTAATTTAATGTCCACTAAAACATGCAACCATTATTTAAATGACCTATAATTGTTGATATATAAAGGTCCATTGTAGCTGCTCTATGAACTTATTTTAATATTTCAGTCATGTCATGGAATAGATCCATCCATAAAAAATACAAATTTATATCACTGTTTACATTGTAAGGATGTAAATATTGATATACAGTAGATGGGGACTTGAACACACACTATTTTGTTTTTTTTCACTAGCTAGAAAACTATAGTATACAATATAAAGTATGTCATGAGAATCTCCCAGTAGGATCAGGGTATGGGTCTATATCATGATACCATCATATTTTATTAAGAGAAAAAAGGGATCTGGCACTTCTCACCATTCACATCCTTTGCAATCAAGTGGTTATTATTTACGGTATCATCGACTTAATTATAGCAAAAAAAAACAAAACAAAAAAAAAAACGACTGGTGGTATTCACCATGAAAAAAGTCCACTTGTAAATGCAAAGTGTGACGGGTCCTTCTCCCATATCACACAATCAACAGAGTGAGAGATAAGTGAGCAATCCAAAGCATATTTATTCCATGCAATCCAGAATGTCCATCAAATAATCCACCACACAGAGGGTAAAGTATTCCAATAATGACATAAATGTCCCGGGGATGAGTCACAATCGTCCAGCAGTCCTTTTCCAGGCAAATCGGGGTGTCTCAGTCTCTCTGGGGTGTCAACCTCTACTCACAGGATCAATCTTCATCCTTCTCTCTTCTCCTGCTCAGTCAGACTGACAAATCCCTCAGGTAAGCAGAGAGTTTACAGTAGGTGGATCCCAGGCCCCCTCCCCCAAGACTTAGGGACAGGAACACTACAGTGGGTAATTACGTACAGACAATACAATGTACACACAAGCAATACAAATAATGGACAGTGAACCAAGCGTAAAATACGAACCTACACAGCATGATACACAGTACACCATATCCCACTAACACAAAGTAAGAAAGATTGGGACACTCACTCCTAAGCATTAAAATTTCACTTTATTACGATTTCCATAAAACAGAGAATATGGACAACTATGGCTGACAGCCTACTAGCACCAATATGTCTAACAAAAAAGTGTTGTGCTCCACACTGTATTTAAATTATAGCCTACATGGAGAGGTGGACACTCATCTAGGATCATTCAATTTTAACTGCTATTATCCTGCCCATAGGGCATGATTAATCTCCCTGTGGAGATTTCCAAAAGGAGGCCCAAAAGAGGGACGGGCATTATTTTAATCAATCAGACTGTGGGGGAGAGATAACAGCACATTTGCCTTATCTGTGTATGTATGAGTGGTCTCCTCTCCAACTAATCAATTTCATTTAAATATGATGAGAACCAATTCGTTTTTGAAAAACAAATTCTGCAATGCTTTGTGGCTTTGCTAAGAGAATGATTGGAAACATTATTAGAAGGTTGATACAGTGCTGGTAAATTGGGATGAGCGAAGCAAACAGTAAAGTTTTGGGTTCATACCAGAAAGTGGATGTCTGGGGCTCAAACTTGAATACAAACTTTAAGCGTTCAGGTTTTATTCGCATGCAAATAGTTTGTTCAAATGCTGCAGCTCAGCCTGACAGCAAACTTTATTGCATGCAGAAGATGACTGTATGCTGCTATGACAAATGAAGAAAAAGAAAAAAATTTACATCAGCTCCCACCTATTTTTGACCACCAGTGCAGATAAAGCAGTGAGCTGCCACCTTCAGATGTCTGCTTTACCTTGGCTGGTTATCAAAAATAGAGGGGATCCCATGCAATTTTTCAACATTTTGTTTATCTAGGTGTATAATTTTAAAAAATCGTGTGGAGTGTCCCATACTTTCATACCCAACCAAGGTAAACCAGACAGCTGGGGGCTGGTATTATTAGGCTAGAAAAGACCATGGTGGCTGGGCACTTCTCAGCCTAATAATAGCAGCCTGATGCTGCCACAGATGAAGTGTAAATACATTAGATGCGTCATTTCTAGTGCTCTTCCAAATTGCAATGGTTAGTCGGCAATCGGAGCAATACGTTTTGGGTTAATGTCAGCTATGAATTGACAGCTGGCATCAAGCCCAAGGGTTAGTAATGAATAGGCAACTATAAGACACCCCCATTACTAACTCTGGAAGTGTAGCGTTAAAAAATATACACAGAAAAAAAAGTTTAGTTGAATAAAGACTCCCCCACACTCCCTCCCTCACAAATTTATTAATTCAAAAGAAATCCTGGAAGTTTTGATGTACTCCAAAGGAGTAATTTCCCATGACACCCATGAACTCCTATTGAGCTCTGTTCTGAGGATGTTCTCTGAACGAGGCTCCATAAGTTACTCCCGGTATGTGGAAGGTATGGAATTTTTCACTCTCGTGAGAAATTCAGGTCCTGCCAGTGACTGGCAGTGACCTATGGAGCATTGTTCTGAGAATAAGGGAAAATGCTGATGAAAAATTCCTTAAAAACACAAGCCATACAGAATTTTTCCCATCAAATTCTTATACACACATTGTCAGCTCTATACCATGGTGATGGCAGATCAGATTGTATGTCCAGTTTGAAAGGTTACTTTTAAAGGCTCCAAGAAATTGGAATTGAATTATGAGAATCAGAGCATTTCTCACTATGAATGGTGAATGTATAATAGAATTTTTAAAGACACATTTATGTCTCATTGTATTAATAAAGATACACTGAGCGTAGCAGTGATAATAGAAATAGACTATCCTCATGGGAACACCTCAGATTCATAATTCATATTCTTACTTGTGACTTGTGAGTTAAGTGGAAGCAAGCATTAAGCCATGAATTGATTAAAGGAAATGAACAACATAATAGTTAGGCAAGAAAATAAAATCAAAGTCAAGTTATGTAAGATTTTATAGACATTAAAACATTATAAAAACTTCTTCCATGTTCTACAGAACTGGTTTACTCTTGGGCTTTCAAGAAATTGGACAGGAATAGAATAGCAGTAAAGATGGTGTAGGGAGTAATATATTAGGTTAACTTGTCCTGTAATTCGCTCTTTAGCTACCAATACTAATTTTCATAGCTTTTCCCCCAAACATGACATAACATGAATAAGTTGTAGTTCACTAGCTTGCTAATAACATATCATTTCGGAAACCTTTTGAAAAGCAATTTTAGAGGACAATAACCTGGTGATATGTTGCACCACACAATGGCAGCTGCAAAATGTGCAGCTCCATAGTATAGACTTGTATGCCACTGAACAAACTCCTTTTGTATATGGCCTTGGGCTCTGTAGCTTGAGGTTTCATATAGATTTTTCAGGGATGGACACTAACAGTGACGTGGCATGTGTCTGGGTCTTCCACTCCATCAGCCCCTCCTGCTTATACACATGCACAATAACTAGCGCAACAAGCTGTAGTTTTTGAAGTGCCATTTTTCCAAGCATGTATGTAAGCTTTACATTTGCGCTACATTTTCTATGGGTTTAATGAAGAAAACCAGAACTATGCTATTTACTAATTATTGCCATAAATAATGTATTCACTTTATTATATTGGTTGTTGTGATTACTGGGATACTAAATACTGTATGTCCATGTTATCTGTTGATTTGTTATAGTTACTTTTAAAAATTGTATTAAAAATGTTATTATTCTAAATGCTTATATTATATTTAAGTAATTTTATATGCCAAAAATCCTTTACTTTATTCAGTATCAGACTGGGCGCGGCAGGGGCCCATCAGTAACATTGACTCTGATGGTAATGATAAACTGGGTAGTTTGTAAAATGAATGATGAGATGCTTCCTTTGTCTGTACATAGTAAAACAAGTGTATTGTGCCACCTACGGGTTATGTTTGGGGGTAACGTTTGGAACTCCATTCTATGTCTGAACTGGGTGCAAAAAACCTAAAAAACATCACTATGGGGAGATAAGGTATGCACACCAGTGACTATGGAAGGGGAATACATGGAATAGCAGAAACTGCTGTGTGAATACTGACATGAAAAATTCAATAGCTATTTGTAAGAATGAAATGTGAAAAATGGAACCTGCATTACTGCCATGAATATATGAATAAAGAGAAATTTAGCTACTGAATTGATCAATGCAGAAGAGCCCCAACACTACGCCAAAGTATTTCTCTACGTTGGGGTCCCTAGCTTGTGTGTGTCCTCTCATGCAGTTAAAAAACTTACCGTGTATGGGACGCTGAGACCCAGGCTATATATACGATGTGGATTGGCAATAGGTGTGTGTGGGGAGGGTTCACAAACGAAAAACTACTAACATTAAGGAATAACGTTTGGAACTCCATTCTATGTCTGAACTGGGTGCAAAAAACCTAAAAAACATCACTATGGGGAGATAAGGTATGCACACCAGTGACTATGGAAGGGGAATACATGGAATAGCAGAAACTGCTGTGTGAATACTGACATGAAAAATTCAATAGCTATTTGTAAGAATGAAATGTGAAAAATGGAACCTGCATTACTGCCATGAATATATGAATAAAGAGAAATTTAGCTACTGAATTGATCAATGCAGAAGAGCCCCAACACTACGCCAAAGTATTTCTCTACGTTGGGGTCCCTAGCTTGTGTGTGTCCTCTCATGCAGTTAAAAAACTTACCGTGTATGGGACGCTGAGACCCAGGCTATATATACGATGTGGATTGGCAATAGGTGTGTGTGGGGAGGGTTCACAAACGAAAAACTACTAACATTAAGGAATAACGTTTGGAACTCCATTCTATGTCTGAACTGGGTGCAAAAAACCTAAAAAACATCACTATGGGGAGATAAGGTATGCACACCAGTGACTATGGAAGGGGAATACATGGAATAGCAGAAACTGCTGTGTGAATACTGACATGAAAAATTCAATAGCTATTTGTAAGAATGAAATGTGAAAAATGGAACCTGCATTACTGCCATGAATATATGAATAAAGAGAAATTTAGCTACTGAATTGATCAATGCAGAAGAGCCCCAACACTACGCCAAAGTATTTCTCTACGTTGGGGTCCCTAGCTTGTGTGTGTCCTCTCATGCAGTTAAAAAACTTACCGTGTATGGGACGCTGAGACCCAGGCTATATATACGATGTGGATTGGCAATAGGTGTGTGTGGGGAGGGTTCACAAACGAAAAACTACTAACATTAAGGAATAACGTTTGGAACTCCATTCTATGTCTGAACTGGGTGCAAAAAACCTAAAAAACATCACTATGGGGAGATAAGGTATGCACACCAGTGACTATGGAAGGGGAATACATGGAATAGCAGAAACTGCTGTGTGAATACTGACATGAAAAATTCAATAGCTATTTGTAAGAATGAAATGTGAAAAATGGAACCTGCATTACTGCCATGAATATATGAATAAAGAGAAATTTAGCTACTGAATTGATCAATGCAGAAGAGCCCCAACACTACGCCAAAGTATTTCTCTACGTTGGGGTCCCTAGCTTGTGTGTGTCCTCTCATGCAGTTAAAAAACTTACCGTGTATGGGACGCTGAGACCCAGGCTATATATACGATGTGGATTGGCAATAGGTGTGTGTGGGGAGGGTTCACAAACGAAAAACTACTAACATTAAGGAATAACGTTTGGAACTCCATTCTATGTCTGAACTGGGTGCAAAAAACCTAAAAAACATCACTATGGGGAGATAAGGTATGCACACCAGTGACTATGGAAGGGGAATACATGGAATAGCAGAAACTGCTGTGTGAATACTGACATGAAAAATTCAATAGCTATTTGTAAGAATGAAATGTGAAAAATGGAACCTGCATTACTGCCATGAATATATGAATAAAGAGAAATTTAGCTACTGAATTGATCAATGCAGAAGAGCCCCAACACTACGCCAAAGTATTTCTCTACGTTGGGGTCCCTAGCTTGTGTGTGTCCTCTCATGCAGTTAAAAAACTTACCGTGTATGGGACGCTGAGACCCAGGCTATATATACGATGTGGATTGGCAATAGGTGTGTGTGGGGAGGGTTCACAAACGAAAAACTACTAACATTAAGGAATAACGTTTGGAACTCCATTCTATGTCTGAACTGGGTGCAAAAAACCTAAAAAACATGAACCCTCCCCACACACATCGTATATATAGCCTGGGTCTCAGCGTCCCATACACGGTAAGTTTTTTAACTGCATGAGAGGACACACACAAGCTAGGGACCCCAACGTAGAGAAATACTTTGGCGTAGTGTTGGGGCTCTTCTGCATTGATCAATTCAGTAGCTAAATTTCTCTTTATTCATATATTCATGGCAGTAATGCAGGTTCCATTTTTCACATTTCATTCTTACAAATAGCTATTGAATTTTTCATGTCAGTATTCACACAGCAGTTTCTGCTATTCCATGTATTCCCCTTCCATAGTCACTGGTGTGCATACCTTATCTCCCCATAGTGATGTTTTTTAGGTTTTTTGCACCCAGTTCAGACATAGAATGGAGTTCCAAACGTTATTCCTTAATGTTAGTAGTTTTTCGTTTGTGAACCCTCCCCACACACACCTATTGCCAATCCACATCGTATATATAGCCTGGGTCTCAGCGTCCCATACACGGTAAGTTTTTTAACTGCATGAGAGGACACACACAAGCTAGGGACCCCAACGTAGAGAAATACTTTGGCGTAGTGTTGGGGCTCTTCTGCATTGATCAATTCAGTAGCTAAATTTCTCTTTATTCATATATTCATGGCAGTAATGCAGGTTCCATTTTTCACATTTCATTCTTACAAATAGCTATTGAATTTTTCATGTCAGTATTCACACAGCAGTTTCTGCTATTCCATGTATTCCCCTTCCATAGTCACTGGTGTGCATACCTTATCTCCCCATAGTGATGTTTTTTAGGTTTTTTGCACCCAGTTCAGACATAGAATGGAGTTCCAAACGTTATTCCTTAATGTTAGTAGTTTTTCGTTTGTGAACCCTCCCCACACACACCTATTGCCAATCCACATCGTATATATAGCCTGGGTCTCAGCGTCCCATACACGGTAAGTTTTTTAACTGCATGAGAGGACACACACAAGCTAGGGACCCCAACGTAGAGAAATACTTTGGCGTAGTGTTGGGGCTCTTCTGCATTGATCAATTCAGTAGCTAAATTTCTCTTTATTCATATATTCATGGCAGTAATGCAGGTTCCATTTTTCACATTTCATTCTTACAAATAGCTATTGAATTTTTCATGTCAGTATTCACACAGCAGTTTCTGCTATTCCATGTATTCCCCTTCCATAGTCACTGGTGTGCATACCTTATCTCCCCATAGTGATGTTTTTTAGGTTTTTTGCACCCAGTTCAGACATAGAATGGAGTTCCAAACGTTATTCCTTAATGTTAGTAGTTTTTCGTTTGTGAACCCTCCCCACACACACCTATTGCCAATCCACATCGTATATATAGCCTGGGTCTCAGCGTCCCATACACGGTAAGTTGTTTAACTGCATGAGAGGACACACACAAGCTAGGGACCCCAACGTAGAGAAATACTTTGGCGTAGTGTTGGGGCTCTTCTGCATTGATCAATTCAGTAGCTAAATTTCTCTTTATTCATATATTCATGGCAGTAATGCAGGTTCCATTTTTCACATTTCATTCTTACAAATAGCTATTGAATTTTTCATGTCAGTATTCACACAGCAGTTTCTGCTATTCCATGTATTCCCCTTCCATAGTCACTGGTGTGCATACCTTATCTCCCCATATAGATATGTTTGGGGGTAAGTGACATATTGCTGCAAAGGGGCCCACCAAAGCATTCTCCTGCTCTCCTGTGGGCCAGTTTGAGTCTGCTTCTAATTTACGCCAAACATACAGGTATAGAAATATGTACATACGTACTCTCTTTGTGCCAGTAAGGGCTCTCTGATACAAATGTAACGCCCCTGGGCTATCAGGTCGTCACAGGGTACTGCACAACCTATCCTCCCGTGCAGTATTCCACCTCCCTCTTGGTTCTGGATCCCTAACTTAATGGTGTTGCCTCCAACAGCAAATCAAATGTTAGATACACCCTGCACCACACCCACCAGGTACACCAGTGGACGTTTTTAGTGGAAAAGAGTCGCCCATCTGGGGGGTCAGGGAGGGGAGGTAAGGAGTGTAGTCAGAGTGTGAGTAGTCAGAGAGAGTGAGTGAGAGGAGGTCGGAAGCGATGGCTCCTAAGAGAAGCTGTCTAGGTTGCAGACGGTGGTCTGGACCTAGAGGAGTCGGGCCCCCAGTCGCACGGGATTGTGGTAAGGTGCCTGGACCTGTCGAGGAGGACAGCCGGCAGCCTAGCACTATCAACGGTCCGGGACCGAAGGCACGGCGGGGTACACGGACTCTAGGTCAGGGAAAAGCTTCAGGCAACCCGACAGTTCACTCGATGAGAACGGAGCATTTATGATCCATTCCCACCCGCTCCAGAATCGGGGCATTAGCGCAATAAGGGGGACAGAACTTTCCAACCCAAAATGGTCCAGAAAATCCAAAGCGTGAGCCCTGAGAGCAAGCTCCCACACTTAGCCACAGTGGGGAGTGGAGCCCGGCAAGTTTCAGACAACTGGGCCACTACGTTGTAGTTAAATTTAGGGCCAGGAGGCAGTTCACGGATCACCAGGCAACACTATAGGGGATGGGACCTGGACGAGCTCCCCTCAGCGGCAGTGGCACCTAGAGAGTTTGTTTACCCGGTTGTCAGCGTTTGCTTATTGACTGAGTGAGTACGAGAGTGACTCCTGCATTCCACGGCATCCCACACCGAGTCCTGGGGTATCCCCCTACCTGTGGAGGGCTACATCACCTTGCTGCCCCACTTCATCACCCCGGGTACTTCCACCGACAGCGGCGGTACTCCCAAATTACAGTACACCACAGGTGGTGTCACAAACTATATCAATTCCCCTGTAAATACCCCCTTTCTTTTGAGTTGCCGCACGACCCCGGGTCCGGAGACCCTCGAGCCACAGCGAACCTGGTTCCGAGCAGCTCGGCTGCTTTCCTGGGGGCGGCACACCAGCGTATAAAACAAATACAAAGAGGGATTGAATTCGAACCAATGTTATTCAATGAGGCAGTGCAAATCTGCGCTTTTTTCCTCAGCTATAGGAGAAAGATTTTTTAACGGATACATTGCAATTCTGTAAGATGGGTGGGAAACTGTAAATGGTCCTGTAAAACATTAATAGCTGCTGAGTAAAAAACACGCAATGCATATGGACAGCACACGGATGACAATTGAAAAAAAAATGTCCCACTTTTATGGATGAGAATGAAAGATTTTTTTGTCAATTTTCATATGAACCCAGCCTCAAAAAATAAGAAAACTATTAAGCACTTTAGGCCACCATCACACATTCAGTATTTGAGCAGTATATTTCATCTGTATTTGTATGCGATCATTCTTTCTATTATACTTTTCCACTCCTTATTTTGTCTGAAAAATACTGAAGAAAAATACTGACCAAATACTGAACATGTGAATGTGGCCTCAGGCAGAAACTCTTCCTGTACCTTGCAGTGCAGCCTTTGAAACACTGTTAGGCTATGTGTCCACGGGAGAATGTAGCTGTGGATTTTGCTGCATCAAAATCCGCAGCTTTCCCGCAAAATCCGCACCTTTTCAAAAGTGTGGATTTGCCGCGGATTTACCGCGGAATTGATGCGGATTTTGGTGCGGATTTTTTTTTTTTCCCAATTTTAAAGCCAAAATCCGGATGAAAATCCGCAACAATAATTGACATGTTGCAGATTTTTCCGGATCAAAATCCGCACGAAATCCGCTGCGGAAAAATCCGCAGCGTGGGCACAGCATTTCCAAAATGCCATAGAAATGGCTGGGAAGTGCCTGAGCTGCAGATTTTTGGGAAATCCGCGGCTTTTCCGCGAGAAATCTGCGGCAAAATCCGCGCATTTTCCGCAGCGTGGGAACATAGCCTTAGGCTTTCTACCTGTCTTGCTAGCGGTTGTGAATTTATATCCCAGTAATAGTAATTATTATTATTTTTAGTTCTATAGCACCAAAATATTCTGCAGCACTTTAAAATTCAAACGGGACATATACAGGCAATATCAGACATGACAGAATAACACAATTCAACACATACCAAGAGGAGTGAGGGCTGTGCTCGAAAGCTTACAATGGGGGAATAGGAAATAGGGGAGACACAAAAGGTAAATGGTGAATAGTGCTTGTATTGTCTGGTCCAGCCATCAAAATAATAAATAGGAAATTCAAATAATGCTGCATGAACCGGTCACAAACCAGTATGTGTACAAGTACAGAGGGCTATTAAGCATAGCACCCAACCATACCAGATTTAGCTGGACTGCCCAATTTGAGGCACTCAATACATTAAATATTGTCTGTGTCTCCTCCTCTTCTCAATGCATAAAATAAATTGCACTCTGCCAAGAACCCATGGACATGTAAACTCTTTGTCCATACGTAGAAGCTCTACCATTTAGCCACTGCCTGAACTGAGAGGCATAGGGGGATTTGGTAATCTTGACCTGTATTGCAGGAATGGAACCAAGAAGCAGATTGATCAATAACATAAAGATATTTACATACATTTTTGTAATCAATTTTCCTCCCTCCCTGGGACTCAAACCAACAACTTTCAAACATTTCAGCAGCAGCTCTGGCTGCTGAGCCACAAACACAGCTGACAGTACAGCAAGGATTTTCTACAGTTGACACTGCTGACTCCACTGGCAGATTATACTGGACATAGAGATCCATTGTACACACCACTGCATCTCTGTGTCCTGTATTCTAGAGGAAGAAGAGATTTTTTTCAAATAATAAATAGAACAATTACAGCAGTATCCTGACTGAGGTACGTGCAGTGTGATTGGGCCATTGTGTAGCTAAACTAGCTTCAGGTGTCATGTCTGCCCCTCAGCTTTTTGTGGTGCAGTAGCTCAACTATTACATGAGATTTGTAATCCATTTGCTACAGTCTATGTACAATGTGTGCAGAATTATTAGGCAAATGAGTATTTTGATCACATGATCATTTTTATACATGTCCTACTCCAAGCTGTATAGGCTTGAGAGCCAACTAGCAATTAAGTAAATCAGGTGATGTGCATCTCTGTAATGAGGAGGAGTGTGGTGTAATGACATCAACACCCTATATAAGGTGTGCTTAATTATTAGGCAACTTCTTTTCCTTTAGCAAAATGGGTCAGAAGAGAGATTTGACGGGCTCTGAAAAGTCCAAAATTGTGAGATGTCTTGCAGAGGGATGCAGCAGTTTTGAAATTGCCAAACTTTTCAAGCGTGATCATCGAACAATCAAGCGTTTCATGGCAAATAGTCAACAGGGTCGCAAGAAGCGTGTTGGGCAAAAAAGGCGCAAAATAACTGCCCATGAATTGAGGAAAATCAAGCGTGAAGCTGCCAAGATGCCATTTGCCACCAGTTTGGCCACATTTCAGAGCTGCAACGTTACTAAAATATCAAAAAGCTCAAGTTGTGCCATACTCAGGGACATGGCCAAGGTAAGAAAGGCTGAAAAACAACCACCTTTGAACAAGAAAAATAAGACAAAACGTCAAGACTGGGCCAAGAAATATCTTAAGACTGATTTTTCAAAGGTTTTATGAACTAATAAAATGAGAGTGACTCTTGAAGGGCCAGATGGATGGGCCAAAGACTGGATCAGTAAAGGGCAGAGAGCTCCACTCCTACTCAGACGCCAGAAAGATGGATGTGGAGTACTGGTATGGGCTGGTATCATCAAAGATGAACTTGTGGGACCTTTTCGGGTTGAGGATGGAGTGAAACTCAACTTCCATACCTAGTGCCAGTTTCTGGAAGACAACTTCTTCAAGCAGTGGTACAGGAAGAAGTCGGTATCTTTCAAGAAAAACATGATTTTCATGCAGGACAATGCTCCATCACATGCCTCCAACTACTCCACAGCATAGCTGGCCAGTAAAGGTCTAAAAGATGAAAAAATAATGCCATGGCCCCCTTGTTCACCTGATTTGAACCCCATAGAGAACCGGTGGTCCCTCATAAAATCTGAGAGCTACAGGGGTAGAAAACAGTACACCTCTCAGAACAGTGTCTGGGAGGCTGTGGTGGCTGCTGCACTCAATATTGATCATAAACAGATTAAGTAACTGACAGAATCTATGGATGGTAGGCTGTTGAGTGACATCATAAAGAAAGGTGGCTTTATTGGTCACTTATTTTTTTGGGTTTTGTTTTTGCATGTCAGAAATGTTTATTTCTAAATTTTGTGCAGTTATATTGGTTTACCTGGTGAAAATAAACAAGTGGGATGGAAATATATTTGGTTTTTATTAAGTTGCCTAATAATTCTGCAGAGTAATAATTACCTGCACAAACAGATATCCTCCTAAAATAGCCAAATCTAAAAAAAACCCACTCCAACTTCCAAAAATATTAAACTTTGATATTTATGAGTCTTTGGGTTGATTGAGAACATAGTTGTTGATCAATAATAAAAAAAATCCTCTAAAATACAACTTGCCTAATAATTCTGCACGCGGCGTATATGCAATTTCTGACGGATTGTTTCACTCTGTCATTTGACAGATACAATAAAAAGAAAAGTGTTGAAAAAAGCTAAATAGAAGCCTTATTCTAAGCCTACACATGGTGCTCTTTTTCAAAGTTCACATACATTAACACTTGTTGTTACAGTTCATGGTTAATGCTAATATAAGTCTAGGTTAGGTTCATATTATATTATGCATATTATATTGTGAAACTGTTTTACAGGTCTGACTGAAACAGGCCAGAGTCATACTTGTGAGTGACTTGGCAAGTCTCGCATCGCATCACCTGGCACGGCCTGTCGCTCTCCTGACAGGAGCGGGTTGGCTTCATGAATTTCTATGTAATTGAGACGCTCCTGTCTGGAGTGCAGCAGGCCATGCTGGGGTGATGCGATGTGAGACTCGCACGAGACACGCGCAAGTGTGACTCCAGCCTTAGTCAAAGATATGTCCCATAAGCTTAAAGCTGTATGGTTATGCAACCACTTAGGTCTTACCTTTGATGAACACATTTAGCACTGGGGTGAGATGTATCAAAACTAGTGTAAAGGAAACGTGGGGCAGTTGCCTTTAACAGCAGATCAGACTTTAGCTCTCTGCTACCAGTTGCTTTTTTTAAAATATATTCAGATTTTTAAGTACTGCTTTTTTATTTTATTCATATAAAATTTTTAATCCATACTTATGAGTAAGGATCCATGAACCTGTGGAAGTTAGATTCCGTTGTTGGACAAAGAATTGACCTGAACTTCATTTGAAGTCACTGATTACATCGATCGTGTCTCTGCCCACATGCAGATAGCCATAAACCAATCACTTCCGGGTTAAGGTGGGATTTTTCCTTTTTTTTTTTGGTGCACACTACATCCCATCATCCTGTTTTTACCCCAATTGTGAGCCATTTAAATACTGAAAGTGGCTTGCACTGGGTGGAGCGCCATGCATACCCAAGTACAGCGATGCTCGCATGACTTTTGGTTTTCATTCATAAAGCACCCAAACTGTGAATCCGAACTTTGTTTTCTTGGTAAAGTCTGCGTTCGTACCAAACACCAAACTTCAGGTTTGCTCATCTCTGTTTACGAGAGTTCAGCAAAAAGATTTGCAGGACTCTAGTTCAGCGGCCACCTTGGTAGGCTATTTGCTGCCAGACTAGAGCATTACTGCTTGTGACTTCCCTGTCTCCTCTTCTTATTAGTAGACTGTCATGATGTAATTGAATTGCATAGTAAAAAACAAAGTCCATCGCACCTAGGTCAAAAATGACTGTGTATAGCAACACATGCAGCAGATCAGAGCTGTACGTCCATAATCAAGGGATCACTTGATGCAGACATACCATACCGTAAGCAAGGATGACAGCGTCCCAATGGGTGAAATTAAATTCAAAGTTTTTCCATCAGATGGGAAAAATAGCAGCAACATTTCATCCTGTTGGTCTTTGTCAAGGAAAGACCAAAAGGTCGAAACGTTGCTGCTATTTTTCCCATCTGATGGAATAAACATGGATTGAATTACACCCATTGGGACGCTGTCATCCTTGTCTATGCTAATTGTATTGCATGTCATGCAATTTTGTAATCATGGTAGCCTACTAATCAGGCGAGTAGCCGGAGATGTAGTAAGAGTTTCACAATGCTCTGGCACAGCAACCATGGACTATTGATGTGCTGGCTGGAATAGAAACCGACAAATCATTTTGCTTAACCCTAATGCTTACACATTCACAATTAAATTAATATATCATTAGTGTATTTGTAAAGGAGCAATAATTCTAAATGTCTCCAATAACATGACCCTTTAAACGTTCTTACGGAACATTTTTGCAATGTGCCATCATTAGTCTAGCAAATGAGCAAGAAAGTCAGATGAATGGAAAATCAGACCTGGTACCGTTTTGGGAAACAGTAATAATTTGAATAACACACTGGGTGACTTAAAACTTGCCGCCTTTTTTAAATAGTGGTGCAGGGGTTTTGGGACTTCATAAATATGGTTTTCAACCCAATTTTTGTTTGATGTAAGCTTTCAAGTTTGCATTCATTTGCTTGTTTCCCCTTTTACACTATCTGAACATTTTCTACAAAGAAAAGCTGGCTGCCAATTTAAATGTTTTATTCTGCACATTTTAGATGAAAAGGAAAGTTCTAAAAATAATAAGTCAGAAATCTTTTATTCCTCTGGTCAAATCTATTCCCAGCAGGAGAAAATAGAAATGCTGCTCATCTCTAGATGTGCACCCATTCCATTCCCTGCTGCGAATATTATTTTTAGAGGCTCATTTTTATTATGAAAAGGACCAATTTGAGACAAAACAATGGCAGCTTAGTGCTTGCCAGGGGTCCTCGGTGGTATGGAGCTCTGAAAGAGGTAAAGTGCTTAGCTATTTCCCTATGTAGCCCTTAAAGATCATGCAAACCTTCTGTTAATAGGTGACAGGAAAAAAAAATCTAACAATTTTCTTTATTCCTTACAATAAAAATGGAATAGTATATATTTTAGATTCCCTGGCAATAGTGTATACCTTGTGAGGTTTGGATATAACTTAGAATAGAAACAATCACTGAATACACTGCAGTAAATAAATAAATGGTAGTGGTACATGACATATAGGGTACTTAGTTGACTTTTTATTAAAAAAATTGGAAAAACCATTCCACCATGACAAGGTTTACCTGATAAGGATGGTCTAATCCCTAGTGACTCACCTCGCTATGTTCCGTAAAGCCTCATAATAGATGGGGAAGAGAGAGACCTCGGCCTTACAGTGCTCTGCATCTGCCTATGGAAAGCCAAATAGACAAAGCTTTGTGGCAGATACCAACATGAGTTACTAACTAGAGATAAGAATCATCCTGATTTGGCATATTTTGTCATGATGGGATTACTCATGCTCTTTTGATCAAAAAGATCTCAATTATGTTCTATTGACGAACTGCAGGATATTCAGTCATTGTTTGTATTCTAGGTTATATTTGATCCCAGCGGTGTCGTTTACGAAATAGGAAGGGGATGATGACTGTTTATTCATGATGATGCCACCTGTGGTATGCGGAAAGTTAGGTGCTGCCGCTGCAGGATGGGGGGGGCCTCTGGGACAGATGGTGATGCAGCTGAGATGGTGCAGCTCCCCACAGGTAGAGCTGGGCCCCAGGGCAGATGGGGGAGGTAGTAGCAGTCTATGATGGCAGGGGCTGCAGGGTCGGAGGCGCAGGTGAATAAATGATTAACACAGGGATGCAATCTCAAGGTTTTTACTCACTGTAGAAGGTTCCAAGGTCACACGAATTGCCAGTGACCGCCTTTGGAGTGTTGGGGTTTCCCTGTGATGGGCTCCAGCCGATATCGGGTAGTTCGGATGTCGAGTCTGTGTTCACCTTTCTCAAGTGTCCCTTCCCTGGTCGTCTTTCTGCGCTTGCTTCTCCCTCCCGCCTTGTGCCCTTGCTCACTGAACCCTGTGCCAGTGCCCATAGACCCTGTTGGGTGGCTTGAAGCTCTATCCCTTGGTCTTTTAGGGTCACCTTCCAGCGAATTTGTGTGCGGATGTGACTTCGGTGCATGCAGTCACCTCAGCCGCTAGTTTTCCTAGTGGAGTACGTAGGTTCTTCTCCTCTAGCCTAGGGACCAGTCTCTGTGTTGCGGCCAAGTCCTTCCACCCGTAGATTTTGTGTGGAACAAGGCCATGGGAGGATGTTGCACTTCCCGTGGTTTCTAGGACACCTTCTGTCTGTGCGGTACCAGCTCCAGGCCACGGGTCTTTGCTTCTCCACTGCTCCTCTCCTCTTTCCTTCTCTCTCCCCACTCCACTACTGTATGTTCCCAGCAACAGACTCCAACCCCCCGGTCTGGCTTCGGGTATAATCATGCCCTTACCATGTCTGGTGAGGTGTTGCTGAGTGACAGTGTTGTGCTTTTGTGTGAACTGGTGGTGACCTCCTCCTTACCCAGGATGGACTACCACACCTCTGGATGAGGTGCAGTACCTTTGTGGTCACTGAAGCCTCAGGGGTGCCACATGTGCGTCTCCGCAGTACACTTATACCAACAGTTGTGCTGGCCAATGTTTTTTAATTTCTTTAGTTATTTGTATCATAGTTTTTTAAGGTTGAAGGGAGACTCTAAGGCGGGCTTTGCACACTACGACATCGCAGGCCGATGCTGCGATGCCGAGTGCGATAGTCCCCGCCCCCGTCGCAGCAGCGATATGTGGTGATAGCTGGCATAGCGAAAGTTATCGCTACGCCAGCTTCACACACACACTCACCTGCCGTGCGACGTCCCTGTGGCCGGCGACCCGCCTCCTTGTTAAGGGGGCGGGTCGTGCGGCATCACTGCGACGTCACACGGCAGGCGGCCAATCGGAGCGGAGGGGCGGAGATGAGCAGGATGTAAACATCCTGCCCACCTCCTTCCTTCCGCATATCCTACGGAAGCCGCAGTGACACCGGTAGGAGATGTTCCTTGCTCCTGCGGCTTCACACACAGCGATGTGTGCTGCCGCAGGAGCGAGGAACAACATCGGACCATTGCGTCAGCGTAATTATGAATTACGCCGACGCTGCAGCGATGATACGATTACGACGCTTTTGCGCTCGTTAATCGTATCATCCAGGCTTTACACACTGCGATGTCGCATGCGATGCCGGATGTGCGTCACTTTCAATTTGACCCCACCGACATCGCACCTGCGATGTCGCAGTGTGCAAAGTGCCCCTAAGGGGCACACTACGACATCGCAAGCCGATGCACGATAGTCCCAGCCCCCGTCGCAGCTGCGATATCATGGTGATAGCTGCCGTAGCAAACATTATCGCTACGCCAGCTTCACATGCACTCACCTGCCCTGCGACGTCGCTCCGGCCGGTGACCCACCTCCTTATTAAGGGGGCGGGTCGTACGGCGTCATAGTGACGTCACACGGCAGGAGGCCAATAGAAGCGGAGGGGCAGAGATGAGCGGGACGTAAACATCCCGCCCACCTCCTTCCCTCCGCATAGCTGGCGTGAGCTGCAGGGCGCAGGTAGGAGATGTTCCTCGCCCCTGCGGCTTCACATACAGCAATGTGTGCTGCCGCAGGAACGAGGAACAACATCGGAACATCGGTCATTTCCAAATCATGGAAATGACCGACACTACACTACACTACACTACACCGATGATACGATTATGATGCTTTTGCGCTCATTAATCATATCAAAAAGGCTTTGCACGCTACAATATTGACAGCGAGGCCGGATGTGCGTCACTTTGTATTTGACCCCACCGACATTGCACCTGTGATGTCGTAGTGTGCAAAGTGCCCCTAAGTCCATCTAGTTTAACCCGTAGCCTAACATGTTGATCCAGAGGAAGGCAAAAAAAAAACAAAAAACAATGTGGCAAACAAGCTCCAATGGGGAAAAAAATTCCTTCCTGACTCCACATACGGCAATCAGACTAGTTCCCTGGATCAACACCCTGTCATAAAATCTAATATACTGTACATAACTGGTAATATTACATTTTTCAAGAAAGGCATCCAGGCTCTGCTTAAATGTTAGTAGTGAATCACTCATTACAACATCATGCGGCAGAGAGTTCCATAGTCTCACTGCTCGTACAGTAAAGAATCCTCGTCTGTGATTATGATTAAACCTTCTTTCCTCAAGACGTAGCGGATGCCCCCGTGTTCCAGTCGCAGGCCTAGGTGTAAAAAGATCTTTGGAAAGGTGTCTGTACTGTCCCCTCATACATTTATACATTGTGATTACATCCCCCCTAAGCCTTCATTTTTCCAAACTAAATAACCCCAAGTTTAATAACCTGTCTTGGTATTGCAGCCCACCCATTCCTTTAATAATCTTGGTTGCCTGACACTGTCCACTAAAGTTAAGTTTACCATCCACCCATACACCCAAGTCTTTTTCTGTCTGTTTTACCCAGTGTTCTACAATTAAGTACATAATTATACATTTTATTTCCTCTACCCAAGTGCATGACCTTACATTTATCTACATTAAACTTCAATTGCCACTTCTCAGCCCAATCCTCCAATTTACATAAATCTCCCTGTAATATAAAATTATCCTCCTCTGTATTGATTACCCTGCAGAGTTTAGTATCATCTGCAAATATTGAAATTCTACTCTGCATGCCCCCAACAAGGTCATTAATAAATATGTTGAAAAGAATGTACGTTATGCATTTGGAGGCCTGCTTGCACATAGCGAAGTGAGTTACAAGAGATAGTTCCATATGTTTTTTACATATATTACTATCATTTACTACTGCAGGGTATTCATTAATAATTTTTATTCTAGGTTACATTTGTCTGTTAATGGCTACAGTGTGAATATGCACCTGCCCAATACACTTATACCAACATATGTTCTGGAGCATGTTTTTGCTTTTGCTTTAATTTGGGCTGTCCACCTTTTTTGTTTATGAGTAAAAAGCTGTGGAGAAGAAGCGCAATAGGGTTTTACCCCAATAACACACGGGGTAGAGACAGGGAGCAGTAATACTCACCAAGTGAAGTTGTGAAAGTCACAACTACTATGCAGGCATGGAAGGTTTTGATCAAGGCAGCAGCAACCCAGACGGCAGATAACAGAGAACAATAGAGGAAAATAGGGTTTATTTGAGCCGCGCCAATGATCACTTCTCAGGTATTCAGATTAATGGATCTTTATTTTGCACAGGTCTACGCGTTTCTGGAGTCTCAGCTCCCTTCCTCAGGACCATCAGGCATAAGAACACATCAAATCTCTGAGAAGTGATCATTGGCGCGGCTCAAATAAACCCTATTTTCCTCTATTGTTCTCTGTCACCTTTTTTGTTTAGCTTTCCACGGGCAGGAGTGAAGACACAGTTAGGGAACGGTTCCACTTGCCTATAGTTTCCGATGAGAGAGCATCAAAAGCAATATGCTAATGACACTCTGCTGTGAGCGTCAGCTGAGGGTCATACGACTGTGATGTGATCATCCAATCGCATCACAGCTGCGGAAAAGAGGGAGGGAACACTTTCTCCTCATTTCCTCCCCGGCCTGTCTCTGTGTATATCGCACTGCGGTCGGATGACATGCGAGATCACACGCTCCCATAGACTTGTATGGGGGTGCGTGATCCGAGGCTTGCTGCAAAATGCAGCATTCTGCGATTCATTCCACATGCCGCTATGGCAAGAGAAATCACTGCCCAATAGTTTTGCACTAGAGTGAGAGCATTCCGATGTTTTATCAGATTGCACTTGTCCGTGCAAACAGCAAGTGGAACCGTACCCTTAGGCTATGTGCCCATGGGGACAGTGTCCTGCGGATATATCCGCAGGACATTCCGCAGGAGCTCCCAGGAAACCACACCACAACTTCTGTCTGTTTCCATGCTGCGGAATGTCCTGCGGATATGCTGCGGGCATTTTGCATTGAGGATACAGTACCATGTCTTCGGCACTGCATCCTCAATGCAGAACAAGTGCTGCAGTGTTCGGGAGTTCATACTTACCTCCATCATGCAGCACCTCGCTTTCCAGCGGCCGTGTCACTCTGTCAGCGTCTGCAGGAGAAGGTGGGCGGGCTTGAACTAGCTCCGGCTGTCACATGACCGGAGCTCGTGCAGGCCCCGCCCACCTCTTCCTTCCTGTACCTGGATTGACCGCGCTCCTGTACACCAGACGAAGAAAGTGACTCCGGTGAGGCAGGTAAGTATATGGGACCCTGCGGAGAAATCCGCAGGAATAATTGACATGCTGCTGATTATTCTGCAGGGAAATCCCCATTCTTTCCGCTGCAGAAAAATCCGCAGCGTTGGCACAGCAGTTTCCAAATGCCATAGAAATGGCTGGGGAGTAGCTGTGCTGCAGATTTTTGAAAAATCCGCGGAATTTCCGCGAAAAATCGGCGGCAAATTCCGCTCATTTTCCGCAGCGTGGGCACATAGCGGTGAGAAGGACATAAGCTTGAGGTTATCTATTTTAAGGCTTATTGGCACATCGTGAAGTGAGTTATTAGACCTAGGGACCATACTGATTGGATACACTTTGTCACAGTGAGTTGGCTCTTACGCTTTTTGATAAAAAAAACTCAGCTAAGTACCCTATGCTTTTTTCATGAGTTACTACCATTTATTTACTTACTAGAGGATATTCATTATTTGTATTCTAGGTTATTTTTGTCTGTTAATGGTCACAGTGTGTATGTGCACTGACAGATGAGATGTCCCATGTTTTCAGTTTTGCTCTTGTGAGGTTTAGATACTGTAGTTCACTTTAAACACTTCACGACCCATCTTCAGTTACATATATACACCTGCACAATTAGCATGTAAGGTGCAACAAACACACTTGGACAATCAGTGGTATAACTTCTTCCTTTACTTATAGCTGAGTTGGCAAATAAATGTAAAAAATGACAATTGCATTTTTTCACATGGTTTGCTATTAGAGGTAATTGAACCATTTAACTTCCAATTAACCAGGTTTGATGAGTTTAAAAAAATGTAATAGCAGCAAATTGATTTACCACAAATTGCAATACTATATTTGCTGAAGAGTACTTGTCAGCTTACCAGCCCAGAACACCTCATCCGGTATGCACGGAAGACCCATCCTGATCAGACGACAGCAATCCAAAAAAATTGAAAAAGTGGCTCCAGCTCCAGAGAGATGTAAGTAAAACTTTTTATTTTATTTAAATTTGATATATAAAAATACAGATGCGAAAAAACATGGGGGGGGGGTAGGAAGGCTTTGAGAAAGAACGCAGTTGCGTTCGAAACATGTCGCCGTTTTTTTCTCTACCCCCCATGTTTTTTCCTATCTATATTTTTATATATGAAAATTAAATAAAAGAAAAAGTTGTACTTACTTCTCTTTGGAGCTGGAGAAACTTTTTCTATTTTCTAAATTGCAATACTGAAATTTCTCTAATGAGCCCCAAAAGTCATGTATAACACTCTGAGATCTCATGAGATTGAATATAACCCCATACATGCTGTTTAATGCAACTACAGATATAGTAAGGTCACAGTGACCTCACTATAGAAACAGATGGCAATCCTGCCAATTTGTAAAAAAAAAAAGGACACTGACAGATTTTTCATATATGATATAATTTAATATACTGTTCAAAGCTTATCACTCTTAGTTATTTGTGATTAGACAGACCACTCTGTGCGAAACATGGATTCAAACTGATGATGTTGCTGTCAGAAGTAACATCATCCTGTTGTGACTGAGACAAGTGATGTACCGTATATTCAATGACTCCCTCTGCTTCCTCCCAAATAATGTTCTTGATGGACGATGAAGAGGCCATATGGCTACTGCTAGTGATGGTTTTGGTGCTTCTTCCACTAGCAGCTCCCACATATAATGTAGGAGTTGCTTGCAGCAGAAACACCACTTAGTATTTTTTTTCCTTTTTTTACAGAGTTCCTTTGCCATCGCCACTTTTTGCTTTAACATACATTTTGTACAATACCATAATTAACTTTTGACAAAGAATGTAACAAGAAATGCTAGTCATGTATTTCTGCAGTAAAAAAATGTGACAGCTGTCGGCAGTATAGATGTGCTATGAACAATTGTCAAATTGGATTAGTAAAACAAGGGGGACAAAAACAGACAAGCACAGTTAATTGTTTATATTTTTTTTTCTATTTTATCAAGAAAATTTCACCATGACAGACTAAGAAATGTTAGGTACATGATCAAAATGCACTAGAAATGTAGAAACTTAGTAAAGTCACTCATGGCTAATAAGCACACCATCTTTGATTTTTTTTTTCTGTACAAAATAATGTGCTGTTTGCAAGTGCATTAAAAATGAAGTTTAATCCCATCTCCACCCAGCCTGCTTCCACCTGTCTGATCGGATACATTTTTACCATCATGATCAATATGTGTCTCATTATTGTCTTGGAGAAAACCACTTTTATGTAGAGTTGAGCGCGGTTCGTGGTTCGTCGTTCTCCAGTTCGTGGTTCGAGTGATTTTGGGGGCTGTTCTAGATTGAACTAAAACTTGAGCTTTTTGCTAAAGCTCGATAGTTCTAGTTACGTTCGAGAACGGTTCTAGCAGCAAAAAGCCAAGCTAATTACTAGCTGGCTTTCCGCTGTAATAGTGTAAGTCACTCTGTGACTCACACTATTATGAAATTTCAGCGTACAGTGTGCGGGAACAGCGCATTCAGAACACTGCTGCTGGGATAATGGCGATCGCCTTTTTTTTTTTTCCTTGTCTTCCTTCCCTAAGCGCGCGTGTAGTGGGGCGGGCCAGCATGTCAGCCAATCCCAGACACACACACAGCTAAGTGGACTTTTAACCAGAGAAGCAACGGCATGTGTGATTGGATGTCCATGTCACATGTCCCTGCATTATAAAAACGGGTATCTGCCCGTCAGGACGCCATTATCTGCCTTCTGCGTCTGGGTGTCAGTCACCGCAGGTGCAGCTCCTGTCTCCGATACTGCTGTGTACACTCTACACACAGCGTTATACAGAATAGGGATAGAAGTTTCTTTTAGCCCTTGTAAGGGCTAATAACAGCAGGCTCAGAGCCATAGGTGACAGTCAGGTCCGAAGAAACAGATTTTAACAGCTACAGATAAGAGCGTCTGTGTAGCTAAGGTCAGGGACTTCCTCGCTGCATTTCCCCATTAGGAGGGATATAAAGTGAGGCTTCCTTTCCTCTACACAGACCCACAACACTGCCACTGTACCCTCCTGCCCTTTGCACACTCCAGCTCATTGTTACTAAGCCATTATACTAGCAAGACCCATAGGACGTGCGGTTCACCCCTGACACCACGCAGGCACATGCTACCCGGACTCCCACCACTGTACCTCTAGGACCCCTATCCAGACTAAATATCAGTGGAGTCTCAGTCAGGTAGTTATCTAAACCAACATCGATTCCTTTTAAGTGCTGACAAGTGTGACCACATTGTGGCTTTTCACCCCTGGTCCCCATACATTACTCCAGTCATCAATAGAAATCACCATATTTAACAGGCCATCTTAGACGTCTGACCACGTCAGAGACCTATCCACATACTATGGATCACTGAGGTGTTGGCCTCAATGTAATCCAGACCCTTTGCGCATGATCTTGCACCACCATACTATTGATTAAATACAATGTTTGGGACTCATACGCCTTGATAACAGTGCTACCTGCTACCTTCTACGTATAGTGTATCCCGATACTGACTATCTTGCATTCCCTAATCCATACAGCACTTCAGCATTGGTCTAACAATAGTGTCCTGTGCATATTCATCCACTTTGTGTCCTTCTATTCTTAAGCCCGCCCGACATGAAGAAGGCCAAATTGGCCGAAACGTTGTGATTGGCGGACCATTGTACAGCACTTTTTGACACATTTTTTCACTACAAAATAAAAAGAAAAGGATTTTGATATCAGTTTCATGTTTTCCGACTCTCTGTGTCTCTAAGGGTGATAGTGAGTGTGCCGGAGTTCCTATTGTCTGACTCATTTTTCTCCAGAGCACCCACAAGAGGTGATGCGAGGTTTTCTCTGCACCATTATACTAGCAAACACTGAGTAAACTTAGTGGCATCCTAAAAGTGGCTGTTGGACTTCCATTAGTGTCCCACTAGTGCAAATCTATTTGCGGCCCCTCTGCATTGCACACTGAAACTCATTGTTACTAAGCCATTCTAATAGCAAACTATGCTGCCAGTTTAGGGGCCATAGTTGCATTGTCAGGGATAGTTACTGTTGTTTATTCTGCTGTTAATAAAGCTAAACCACCTCTCAATTTTTACTACCACATTTTAAGTGCACAATCTTGTCGCAATCAAAATGAGTGGCAAAATGACAGATGCTGGTGGAACGGGGAAGAGGCGTGTTGGAAAAGGAAAAAAAGTGTTTGTCCGTGGGGAAGGTGGCAAAGCTCCATTAATATCTGCTGAAGATAGACCATCTTCCAGCAAAAGTAAGATATCTACTACTTACCGTGGACAATCCGATGTGCTCCCTTTTTTACGGACACGAACAACTGGAACAAAGGTAGATGATGGCCAAAAAAAGAAAAAGCTTGAATGGATCTCAAGTGGTCCAACAAGTGCCCTCTCCACCACCTCAACTACTGCATCCAAAAAACACCAGTCCCCTGAGTTGTCATCCCAATCACACTTTCTTTCTCCCAGCTCTGAAGTCTCCATCTGCCCTGCACAGTATGGTGGAACTGAGATGGCTGAGTCTGCAGAGCTGTTCAGTCACACTATAGCCTGGGAATCAGAGGTCTGCTCCCAAGCTACAGTGAGTACAGACCAGGAAATGGTCTGCAATGATGCCCAGAACCTTTGTGACTCTGATTCAGGCCGTGAGGACCAAGTTTCTGAGCATAATGTTGACCCTTTTTCACAAACTGTAACACCTGTTGTTATAGACAATGAGGAACATACTGATGACGATGAGACGCAGATACCAGATTGGGATGACAACTTAAATATTGGTTCGCGTCAGGAAGCGGCTCGGTCTGAGGGTGGGGGGAGTGCAAACACAACGCTTGATGATGACGTTCTAGATCCCACCTACTGTCAACCCATAGTCAGGCACTCGAGGAGGTCAACAGAGGCGGTGGAGGAGGATGCTACTGACGACGAAGTTACCTTGCGCCTTCCTGGACAGACGAGTAGTACTGGTTGCACGTCTACAACTGCATCCTCAGCCACCACTCTGCCTCTGAGCACTAGTGGGGGGGGCTCAGCAGGTCGCATGCCCTCTAAGCCTTGCCTAGCCTGGACCTTTTTGACATAGCAAAAGATCGCCCAAATCATGTGATATGTAAAATTTGTCGTGATTCTGTTAGTAGAGGGCAAAACCTCAGCAGTTTGACAACTTCTTCCATGAATCGTCACATGAATAAATATATGTCCCAGTGGGAAGCTCATCGTGCTGCAATGCGGCCTAGCGGAGCGGACCATCCACTGCCTGCCCCTTCCAGTGCATCCGCGCGCTCTTCATCTTCTAGGACTGTGGGGACAGCTGTCACACCTGGTTTTCATGTCATGGATCCCCAAGGAATTTACTACCCCTGTGTCATTCTGGGGAGAGTAAATGCTTGTGGATTTTGAATGTGCTTGATGCAAATCTACCTGTGAAGTGTACAACTGGGGCACAAGTGCTGCCACTGAAGGGGTGGGTGTGTGTGTGGCCCAATTTTTGGAAAAAGGGAGACTCCGCTTGGAGTAACCCTTGCTTACATTGTTTTTAAAAATGATCCAAGATGAACAGAGCTGGGATCAGGAAAAACTTAGCTACCTACCCCGGTGTCATCCTGGGGACGGTTAAGTAGCGCGTATTTTTGAATGTGCTTGATGCAAATCTACCTGTGAAGTGTACAACTGGGGCAAAAGTACTGCCACTGAAGGGGTGGGTGTGTGTGTGTGGCCCAATTTTTGGAAAAAAAGGGAGACTCCGCTTGGAGTAACCCTTGCTTGCTGTGTTTTTTAAAAGGAGCCAAGATGAACAATTCATGGTTCAGCAAAGACTTTGCTACCTACCTCGGTGTTATCCTGGGGACAGTTAAGGATGGCGTATTTTTGAATGTGCTTGATGCAAATCTACCTGTGAAGTGTACAACTGGGGCACAAGTGCTGCCACTGAAGGGGTGGCTGTCTGTGTGGCCCAATTTTTGGAAAAAAAGGGAGACTCCGCTTGGAGTAACCCTTGCGGTGTTTTGCATGATTTTAGAAGGGCATGCCATGCCTATATCTGTGTCTCGTCCTCTTTTTTTCCTCTTCAAGCTGTTTTGTTTTTGCATGAGAATTTGTTCTTGTCACTTTCCCATGTGTTTGTGTTGTGTTGTGAGTTGTTTGTCACCTTTTGGACACCTTTGAGGGTGTTTTCTAGGTGTTTTTATGTGTTTGTGATTGCCTCCCATTGTTTCCCAAGCGGTTCGAGTGGTTCACCGAACTGCTTCGCCGAACCGAACTCGAACGAGACCTCCGTTCGGTGAACCGAACTCGAGCCGAACCACGGTTTGCTCATCTCTACTCTTAAGATTGAGTATAAGTTAGTTTCGATACTCCAGCATCCTCGAGTTCCTGTCAGGAAATTAAGCATCTGGCAAAATTTACACTTGTACCATGGATCTAACAGAGTGGCAACCCAGTACTCAGCAGTATTTTTAATCCTAACAATTCGGGAATCTTGTTCCAGATAGTGTAGCACTCATGTGTTGGACACTTCTGGGAGGTCCAAGTCCATGGTGTGTTTGTGGCAGGGTAACACTCAAGATGGCTTCCTCTGTCCCCTCCCATCAATCAAGGACAACAAAACAGGGATCAATATCTTCTTCATCTTCTGACTATTACGTGCCCATCACCTCTCGGCTCCTGCAGCATCACTATCAGTTTGTATGGTACCATGAGCCCTCCTAGATTGCTGAACTCCACTCTTCTAAGCCACCCGCCTGTGCAACAACCAGGTTGAGAATGTGAGCCATGCAAGGTACATGTATGTGTCGCGGGCGGCGGAGCGCTGCGCTCGCTAACGCTCGGGTCCGGCGCTGCTGCGGCTGCTGCTCGGTCGCTCGAGCGGTGGGCCAGATTTGGGGACTCGAGCAGCGCTCCTCGCCCGTGAGTGAAAAGGGGGTGGTTGGTTTGGGGATTCAGTCCGTGACGCCACCCACGGGTTGTGGTGAAGATGGGCACCACCGCTGCTGGTGACGGGGATCCCGGGAGCGATGGTAGGGAGCAGCTGGGATGTTGTTTTCCCCCTCTGTGGGTAGGGGTCGGTGGTCCCGGGGCCCGGTGTTGTGACGGGGAGGCAGGGTAGGTGAGGTGCAGAGTTGCAGGGACAGCGCGGCGCGGTGCCGGATGGCACGGGTGTACTCACTCAGCAAGAGATGCACAAAGTTCTCGGTAAACCAAACGGCTGGATGGACAGGTCCCGCAGCCGGCTGCAGTGTCTCTCCCCGTACAGGTGATGGCGGCTATTTTTCCCTGCACCTTTGTGTACTGTCTTGACTACGATGGGTCCCCAACGGTAGTCCGCTCCCCGGTGTATGGATGCCGGAGGAGCCCGTTTGCCCGCAAGCGCTGGCCCTTGAGTCTCTAGCCTTAGGCGGTAGCTGTATACCTTCATGGTGCGGACGGTTGCCTTCTAACGGGTCTTTGGTTGTTAGGAAACCCCTGGGGTTCCTGTCACACTCGGATTTGACTGTTGACGGCAACTCCAAGCCTAGTCGGGGTCCGATGGCCCTGCCTGTGTGTGTTGGCTTCACTTCGGTCCCCGGTCGGTTAATATTGACGGACGGACGGATGTCTTCCGCTTTCCCACCCAAGCAACCTAGCCCTGATGCTGCCCCTAAGAAGTGGGCAGCACCCCTTGATCCCAGTCCAGGTTCAGGCTGCCCGAGCGGGAACGGGTACAGTAACTCGCACCCGACTGTCACTTCAGGGGATCCCACATCCAGGGGGACCCCTGACCCCCGGAGGATGGCCACCGGTCCTGGTGGTGGCCGGGCCCCAGCCTGCTCTGTTGCGAGCCCTTCCTCCAATCTGCCTTTCCGGAGGCGGCAACGGTTTCCATCCCACAATATTATTTACAAGCCCACAAGTTCGTGGGTGGCCAGCAAGTTCTCGGCCATGTTCATGAGCAGTTTCTCATGTGGGTATGGGGGTGTTAACTAACAAGGACTACTCCAGTCCCAACGGGGACGGTTCTCTTCTCGGACGGTAATCAGATGATTTTTCTGTTTGATTTATTGTCATTCACTCGCATATTTACACAATCAACAGGTTGCACCCCTAAATGTCGGTTTCCCTATACCTACCTAGGTTGGAGCGTGTGGACCTTCGGGGCCCAATGTCAGTAGTTACAGGCGAGGGGACAGAGGAGGCAACCTGTTCCTCTTCCCGTATATCGTGTAGGGCAGGCGGATATCCAAGAGGACTGGGTACAGATGCAGCCCTGGGCAATGGTTCACTGGGGGTTACTTCCGTCTCCTTTTCCTACACGGGTTGTGGGAACATTATTACCGGAATAATCACCGCCTCATTCTGTGTAGGCCAGTCCGCTGGGAAGTCACCCATCATCGTGAGGATCACCTCTTTCTCTTTCTCCCCGGTTGGTCTAGGGGCCGGAACTTCAGCTGCCACCTTCAATGGAGATGGGCACTTCTTCAGGTGGTCCCTGGAAACTGTGGCCGAAGTCTTCCCCTGGTCACGACTGATCTGGTAGGCTTTCTCATTCCCCCATTCAGTGGGTTGTATGACATACGGGGTTCTCTCCCACTGGTCATCAAGCTTGTGGGTTCTTCTTTTCCGTTTTAGTACTACATCCCAAGGTTTAAAGGGGCCAGCTGGAGCCCGCCTGTTGAAGTACTGTTCTTGCTGTTCCCGGCTCTGACACAGGTTCCTTTCCACCTACTCTTGGACCTGTCGGTACTGTGCTCTCCGCCGAGTGTCCCAACCAGCAGTCGAAGGAAGGGCCTCTGGAGCTTCCAAGTCCATTTCTAGGTCCACCGGCAACTGGCCCGGCCGGGCTCTCATGAAATACGCTGGTGTACATTTGGTAGAGCTAGAGGGAATAGTATTGTACATGTCGACCAGGTCAGGCAGCTTTTCTGGCCACAGGTTCCGCTCTTCTAACGGTAGCGTCTTAAGGAGACCCAGGACCAGATGGTTCATCTTCTCACACATGCCATTTGTCTGGGCATGGTAAGGCGTGGTCCGAATCTTCTTGCAGCCGTATAACTGGCAGAATTCTTGAAACACCTCCACTTCAAAAGCCGGACCCCGATCGGTAAGCACCCTCTCCGGGTACCTGTGCGATCGGCAAAAGTAGTCCTGGAATGCTCTAGCGGTGGTACGGCCGGTCAGGTCCTTAACTGGGACAACCACCATGAATCTCGAATAGTGGTCTACGATTGTCAGGGCGTAGGTGTACCCACTTCGGCTAGGGGTGAGTTTGACGTGGTCCAGGGCGACCAACTCCAGCGGCTGATGGGTGATGATTGGGCATAGAGGGGCCTTCTGGCTAGCCTCGTCCCTTCTTCTCAGTGCACAGGGACCACACTCTCGGCCCCAGGCCTCCACAGACTCCCGCATCCCACTCCAATAGAACCGCTCTCTCAACAGCATCTCCAGCTTCTTCCACCCAAAGTGCCCGGCACCGTCATGGTAAGCCCATAGAACTGTGGGCACACTAGCCTGAGGAACCACCAGCTGACGAACCTTCTCATGAGTCTTCGGGTTGATCAGTTCCCGATACAGTTTCCCCTGGTCCAGATGCAGCCGGACTCGTTCCTTCCACAGCCGTTGGGCCTCGGGAGGAGCAGCAGGGTACATTCTAGCAGAACCTTGTTCAATCATGGTCTTGACCACTCGGACGGCAGGTGCTTGGTCTTGGGCTTCTTGCCATCCCTGACTGGGTAGCGGGTCCAGGTTCGCCTGTTGCTGCTTGACATGCAACTTCTCGACTGGTGGCCGGTGAAATGCGGGCAACTCGATTTCTTCGAGATCATCGCCTTCCGACCCCTCATCCGGTAGGTGGGGCATCCGGGATAGTGCGTCCACGTTGGTGTTCTTACGGCCGGCTCGGTACTTGATCGTGAAGTCATAGTTAGACAGCCTGGCCACCCACCGCTGCTCCAACGCCCCCAGCTTGGCCGTGTCCAGATGGGTTAACGGATTATTGTCCGTATAGGCGGTGAACTTAGCTGCTGCGAGGTAATGGCGGAATCGCTCAGTAATGGCCCACACCAGGGCCAGGAACTCAAGCTTGAAGGAGTTGTAATTCTCAGGGTTCCTTTCCGTGGGCCGGAGTTTTCTGCTGGCATAGGCAATCACTTTTTCCCTTCCGTTCTGGACCTGGGACAGGACTGCTCCCAAACCTACATTACTAGCATCGGTGTAGAGGATGAATGGGAGACTGTAGTCGGGGTACGCCAGGATTTCTTCCCCGGTCAAGGCCGTCTTCAGCTGGCGGAAGGACTCTTCATGCCTTTCTTCCCACGCCAACGGGGTTCCAGGGGACCTGCCACCCTTGGACTGTCCCACGAGGAGGTCTTGCATGGGGCCGGCCATCTTCGTGTATCCCTTAATGAAGCAGCGATAGTAGCCCACCAGGCCCAGGAACTGTCTCACCTCTCTCACCGTGGTCGGCCTCGGCCAGTCCTGAATGGCAGTGATCTTTTCGGGATCTGGGGCGACGCCTTCCGCGCCCACCACATGTCCGAGGTACTGCACCCCGGGTTTCAGTAGGTGGCACTTAGAGGGCTTCAATTTCATCCCATATTTGGCTAGGGACGCGAACACTTCAGCCAGATGTTCCAGATGGGCCTCATACGTCTGGGAATACACAATCACATCGTCCAGGTACAGTAGGACCGTTTCGAAATTGAGATATCCCAGGCAGCACTCCATAAGCCGTTGGAAGGCTCCAGGGGCATTGCACAGCCCGAACGGCATGCTGTTAAACTCGCAAAGTCCCATGGGAGTGGCGAATGCCATCTTCTCACGATCCACTGCTGCGACCGCTACCCGCCAGTACCCACTAGTAAGGTCAAATGTAGAGAAGAAGTTAGCAGTTCTCAGCGCAGCTAGCGACTCTTCGATACGGGGGAGAGGATAAGCATCTTTATGCGTGATCTGGTTGATCTTCCGGTAATCAACACACATTCTCATGGTGCCGGCCTTCTTCTTTACCAGCACCAGTGGGGCTGCCCAGGGACTACAACTATCTTGAATGACCCCTGCCTCCTTCATGTTCCTCAACATGTCTTTGGCGCATTGATAGTGTGCTGGCGGAATGGGCCTATACCTCTCTTTGATGGGTGGGTGTAGGCCTGTAGAGATATCGTGTTGAACCCCCTTAATCCTCCCGAAATCTAATGGGTGCTTGCTGAAAACCTGTTCATACTCTTGCACTACCCTGTATACCCCCTCTTTGTGATGCATGGGTGTGGTTTCAGTACCTACGTGTAGTTCCTGGCACCACTCCTCTAACTGTTCAGGGGGTGTATGGTTACTGGCAGGGGATGCTGAGGTAGGAGGGATGGCTCCGTGAATGGTGTGAGGGTCTAGGGTAAGCAACTTGGCGAGGGTAGCGTAACGGGGGAGCCTGACCTCCTCCTCTCCACAATTCAGCACTCTTACAGGCACTCTCCCCTTTTTAACGTCAACAACCCCTCTGGCCGCCATCACCGTGGGCCAGTGTTCAGAAGGCGTGGGTTCCACCATCGCCGGGTAGTCGCGCCCCTGGGGGCCTACTGCTGCCCTGCACCAAATCATCATCTCACTTCGGGGTGGTACTACCAAGGAAGCCACATCCATCACCCTTACTCCACCAATCTCTCCACCAGTTGAGTTCACTTGCTGCCGATACAGAAGGGCCCGGATCTCACACTGCACAGCCCTCTGTCTGCCTCCTCCTCCTGCTGTGGCGGCCAACTGCCGCAACAGACTCAGCACCTCACTCATAGTTTCATAGTTTTAAGGTTGAAGGGAGGCTCTAAGTCCATCTAGTTCAACCCGTAGCCTTACATGTTGATCCAGAGGAAGGCAAAAAAACCCCAATGTGTCAAATAAGCTCCAATGGGGAAAAAAAATCCTCATAAAATCTAATATACATAACTGGTAATATTATATTTTTCAAGAAAGGCGTCCAGGCTCTGCTTAAATGTTAGTAGTGAATCACTCATTACAATATCATGCGGCAGAGAGCTCCATAGTCTCACTGCTCGTACAGTAAAGAATCCTCGTCTGTGATTGTGATTAAACCTTCTTTCCTCAAGACGTAGCGGATGCTCCCGTGTTCCAGTCGCAGGCCTAGGTGTAAAGAGATCTTTGGAAAGGTCTCTGTACTGTCGCCTCATATGTTTATATATTGTGATTAGATCCCCCCTAAGCCTTTGTTTTTCCAAACTAAATAACCCCAAGTTTAATAACCTGTCTTGGTGTTGCACCACACCCATTCCTCTAATTATCTTGGTCGCTCTTCTATCTACCTGTAAGATTATGCTATTTATAACCTTCTATACTTTTGCTAACAAGAAAAGCATCCATTCCTCATTCAGTGAGTTGGCCATCACCACTTCCTCAGGAAGAGAGTTCCAGAGCCTCACTGCTCTTACCATGAAGAACCCTCTTCTATGCTGATGTAGAAAATTTCTTTCCTCCAATCGAAGAGAATGCCCCCTTGTTCTTGTCATAGTCCTTGGTACAAACAGATCATGGGAGAGATCTCTATATGGCCCTCTGATATATTTGTACATGTTTATTAGGTCTCCCCTAAGTCTTCTCTTTTCTAGAGTAAATAGACCTAATTTTGATAACCTTTCCGTGTATTGTAATGCACCCACTCCATTTATTATTTTAGTAGTCCGCCTCTGAACCCTTTCAAGTTTAGTAATGTCTTTCTTGAGCACCGGCGCCGAAAATTGCACGCAATACTCCAAGTGTGGTCTGACGAGTGATTTGTACAGAGGGAGAATGATGTTTTCATCTCATGCCCCCAGACCTCTTCTAATGCATCCCATCACCCTATTTGCTTTGGTGGCTGCTGCCTGACACTGGGCAGTCCAATTTAGCTTCTTATTGACTAAGATGCCTAAGTCTTTTTCCATGTCTGATTTCCCCAGCAGTTTCCCATTTAGTAAGTAATCGTAGCATCTGTTTCTCCTTCCCATGTGCATAACCTTACACTTATCTGTGTTAAACCTCATTTGCCATTTTTCAGCACAATTCTCCAATTTACTCAAATCCATCTGTAGTTGCAAACTGTCCTCCTTTGTGTTAACTACCTTACATAGTTTTGTATCATCTGCAAATACTGATATTTCACTCTGTAAACCATCCACCAGATCATTAATGAATATATTAAATAGTAGGGGGCCCAATACAGACCCCTGTGGCACCCCACTAGTAACCCTGGCCCAATCTGAGTATGCGCCATTAATAATCACTCTTTGTTTTCTACCACTAAGCCAGCTACCTACCCATCTACACAATTTTCCCCGAGCCCAAGCTTTCTCATTTTACTTAGCAGTCTTTTATGTGGGACAGTGTCAAATGCTTTACCGAAGTCGAGATAAAGGACATCCAATGATTCTCCTCGGTCCACGTGAGAGCTTACATCCTCATAGAAGCTGATCAGGTTAGTTTGACAGGAGCGATCCTTCATAAATCCATGTTGATATGGAGTTAAACAATTATTAACATTGAGACATTCCATAATAGTATCCCTTAAAAACCCTTCAAACATTTTACCCACAACAGATGTTAAGCTTACCGGCCTATAGTTTCCAGGTTCCCTTTTACACCCTTTTTTGAATATTGGTACCACATTTGCTAGCCGCCAATCCAGTGGAACAGACCCAGTTTCTATAGAGTCTTTAAATATAAGGAATAGAGGCCTGTCTATCACATTACTTAACTCCCTTAATACCCGAGGGTGAATGCCATCAGGGCCTGGTGATTTGTCAATTTTAATGTTACTAAGTCGGTTCTGCACTTCTTCCTGGGTTAGGCAGGTCATACTTAATGAAGCGTTTACATTATCACTCTGCATTTCCCGTGGCATATTCTTTTCCTGTGTGAACACAGTTGAGAAAAAAGTATTAAAAACATTTGCTTTTTCCCACATCGCCTTCTATGATTTTACCCTCATTGTTCTTTAAAGGGCCAACACCATCAATTTTAATCTTTTTTCTGTTTATATAATTAAAGAATAGTTTGGGATTTGTTTTGCTTTCCTTAGCAATAAGTCTCTCAGTTTCTACTTTTGCTAAATGTATTTGTTTTTTACACATTTTATGTTTTTTCTCTATATATTTTTAATGCTTCTTCGCTGCCTTCTTGTTTTAGCTTTTTAAATGCCTTTTTCTTATTATTCATTGCCCCTTTTACATCCTTATTTAGCCACATTGGTTTTCTCCTGTTCCTAGCCCTTTTATTTCCGTATGGTATGGCTAGCTCGCAGTGGGTGTTGAATACCGATTTAAAAATTTCCCAATTATTTTCTGTGCTCCCATTTTTGAGGACATTGTCCCAATCAATTTGGCGAAGGTCTTCTCTAAGCTGATCAAACTTTGCTTTCCTGAAATTCAGCGTTTTTGTAACCCCCCTGCAAGGCACCTTACTGAAGGACAAGTGGAATTGCTTTATATTGTGGTCACTATTCCCTAGGTGCCCATCCACTCGTACGTCTGTTATTCTATCTGGCCTGTTGCTTAAAATTAAGTCCAGAAGGGCTGCCCCTCTAGTTGGGCCGGCACAAGTTGGGACAGATAATTATCCTTAGTTACTGACAGAAGCCGGTTTCCTTTCTGAGATATGCAGGTTTCAGTTTCCCAGTCTATATCGGGGTAGTTGAAGTCCCCCATAATAATCACCTCATTGTGATTTGCTGCTTTGTCTATTTGTTTCAATAATACATTTTCAGTAGTTTCTGTTATATTTGGTGGCTTATAACAAACCCCTATGAGGATTTTATTAGTTTTCCCTCCTTGTATCTCCACCCATAGAGACTCCACCTCTTCATTTCCCTCTTGAATATCTTCTCTTAGTCTGGGCTTTAAACTGGACTTTATATATAGACAGACTCCACCCCCTTTCCTTTTTTACGATCCCTCCTAAACAATTCATATCTTGCAGGTTAGCCGCCCAGTCATAACTGTCATCTAACCATGTCTCAGTTATTCCTACTATGTCGTATTTTTCCTCATACATTACCAGCTCCAGTTCCTCCATCTTATTGGTCAGGCTTCTTGCATTGGTCAGCATGCAGGAAAGATGTTTTGCTCCCCTTTTCTTAGCTTCCTTCTTAGTACCCTGTCTTGGGTCCTCTTTACGGCATCTAGTATCCTTGATTAGTTTGTCCTTCTGCTGCATGTTCTTGTCTGCTGTTTTTTCTCCCATCCCCTCTTCTTCTAGTTTAAAGCCCTCCTGATGAGTGTGGCAAGCCTTCTGGCGAACGTGTTTCCCAGGTTTTGTGAGGTGTATCCCGTCTCTTGCGAGAAGTCCATCATAGAGGTAATTCACTCCATGGTCCAAGAATCCAAATCCTTGCTGCCTGCACCATCGTCGTAGCCAGTTGTTCAAATCTAGTATCCTATTCCATCTTCTGACACCATGGCCATCGACTGGGAGAATTGATGAGAAAACAACCTGTACGTTCCATTCCTTTATTTTCTTCCCCAGAATTTCAAAGTCTTCACAAATAGTTGGTAGATCATTTCTTGCTGTGTCGTTTGTTCCTACATGTATCAATAGGAACGGGTATTCGTCCTTGGATCCGAGGATAGTTGGTATCCTGTTGGCCACATCCTTGATTTTTGCTCCCGGGAGGCAGCATACTTCTCGTGCGGTTATGTCCGGCCTGCAGATAGTTGCCTCCGTGCCTCTTAGTAGTGAGTCGCCCATAATTACCACTCTTCTTTTCTTTCTGGACACACTGCTTGTTGCTCCTGAGTGTTTTGAGTGTCTTTTGTTTCTGCTTTCGTTGACAAAGTAACTTCTTTTGATGATACTGTGTCTTCTCCTGCAGATATGGTATCATCCTGAGCTGTACCATTTTCGTTCTCCAGCATGAGGGCTTCATATTAGTTGCTAAGCTGTGTGGGTGGTGACGACCACTTGATACGCTGGCTTCTTTTGGTCACATGTGTCCACTTTTCAGCCTCAGTATGTGTCCTGAAGCTTTTCTCACTTTCCATATCCTGAATAGTTGCTTATACCTCGTCCAAGAAGTCCTCATGTTCTTTAATTAACTTCAAAGTTGCTATTCTTTCTTCCAGTCCCTGCACCTTTTCCTCTAAGAGGGCAACAAGTTTGCACTTTTGACAGGTGAAGTTGTATTTTTTGTGCGGCAGATCCGTAAACATGTAGCATGTGTTGTATGTGACCATGTGGATTTTCTTCTCTTCCATATTGCTGATGTAGCGTATAATAGGCGAAAGTCGCGCTCCGTCAGGCGCGCGGTTTTGCGATGTCCTCAAACAGCGAGACCCGGCAAGTCCCAGCAATCAATCAGCTTACGGCGACTCTTCTCCTCTTCCCAGAATGCACTGGGAATATGCAAATGAGCTTCCTGCTTCTCCAATCCCTGGTTTTGCGATGTCCTCAAACAGCGAGACCCGGCAAGTCCCAGCAATCGATCAGCTTACGGCGACTCTTCTCCTCTTCCCAGAATGCACTGGGAATATGCAAATGAGCTTCCTGCTTCTCCAATCCCTGGTTTTGCGATGTCCTCAAACAGCGAGACCCGGCAAGTCCCAGCAATCGATCAGCTTACGGCAACTCTTCTCCTCTTCCCAGAATGCACTGGCAATATGCAAATGAGCTTCCTGCTTCTCCAATCCCTGGTTTTGCGATGTCCTCAAACAGCGAGACCCGGCAAGTCCCAGCAATCGCTCAGCTTACGGCGACTCTTCTCCTCTTCCCAGAATGCACTGGGAATATGCAAATGAGCTTCCTGCTTCTCCAATCCCTTCATACAATGCTCCATCACATTGGTCCCTAGAATTACTTTTGGGTTATGGTCACTGGGTTCATTCATCACCACAATCATCCCTTGGTCCTTTAACTCCGCACGTCCCACGGTCAGGGTCCCTTGTTTGTATCCTACTTGGGTTAGAGGGAGTCCATTGGCTGCGACCAGGGTCAGACTATCAGTGTATGAAGGGCTGTTTGCAGGCGCAGGGCATAGTCTCTTATATTGTCCGCAGGCCATTGTCGGCACTGATAAAACTGCATCCACAGCTCCACTTCTGTGCGGGTCTCAAAAGCGATTTGTAGTTTCTCGAAAATGGTAGTCACCGAGGCCCGGTCCGCTTCGGTCCAGGTCTCCACCTCCTGCTCAGCCGCGCCGGTCAGCTGCCCTAGCACTACCGCTGTCCGTTGCCTATCAGCCAAGGGATATAAATCGAGCACCGGGCTAATCTTTTTCCGGAACACCTGCAAAGCATCAGGCTTCCCATCGTACTGCGGTAGCCAGGTGGCACCGGGCACATAGGGCAGGGAGAACGGCATCACCTGGGCGATTGCTGGGCCCGCGGCCTCCCCCGCTCCTGCGGCCGGAGCATGGGCTACCTTGTTTCCATCTACGGGTGCGGCGGCGGCTGCGACCGCCACTCCTCCAACAGCTCCGTCGGGCGCAGACATCTTTTTCCCGTCCCCCCTTGGTTCTCTTCAGCACTTCCGCTTGTTGGGGGCGGGGCTTTGCGTTCGCGCCTTCCCTGCTTGGGGAAGACACTTGAGCGGGAGATTGTCGCGCCAAAGATGGCGGCGCTTCAAAATTTTCGGCCGGACGCCGCCGGCGGAGACTGCAAGGCGCACTTCTACCGGTAAGTAGATGGGTTCAATCCTGTTCGTGACGCCAAGTTGTCACGGGCGGCGGGGCGCTGCGCTCGCTAACGCTCGGGCCCGGTGCTGCTGCGGCTGCTGCTCGGTGGCTCGAGCGGTGGGCCGGATCCGGGGACTCGAGCGACGCTCCTCGCCCATGAGTGAAAAGGGGGTGGATGGTTTGGGGATTCAGTCCGTGACGTCACCCACGGGTTGTGGTGAAGATGGGCACCACCGCTGCTGGTGACGGGGATCCCGGAAGCAATGGTAGGGAGCAGCTGGGATAATGTTTTCCCCCTCTGTGGGTAGGGGTCGGTGGTCCCGGGGCCCGGTGTTGTCACGGGGAGGCAGGGTAGGTGAGGTGCAGGGTTGCAGGGACAGCGCGGCGCGGTGCCGGATTGCACGGGTGTACTCACTCAGCAAGAGATGCACAAAGTTCTCGGTACACCAAACGGCTGGATGGACGGCTCCCGCAGCCGGCTGCAGTGTCTCTCCCCGTACAGGTGATGGCGGCTGTTTTTCCCTGCACCTTTGTGTACTGTCTTGACTACGATGGGTCCCCAACGGTAGTCCGCTCGCTGGTGTATGGATACCGGAGGAGCCCAATTGCCCGCAGGCGCTGGCCCTTGAGTCTCTAGCCTTAGGCGGTAGCTGTATACCCTCACAGTGCGGACGGTTGCCTTTTAACGGGTCTTTGGTTGTTAGGAAACCCCTGGGGTTCCTGTCACACTCGGATTTGACTGTTGACGGCGACTCCAAGCCTAGTCGGGGTCCGATGGCCCTGCCTGTGTGTGCTGGCTTCACTTCGCTCCCCGGTTGGTACCGGCGGGCCACCGCCCGACCCCGGTCTTATGGTTCCGCGTTGATCCACCACTCCTGCAGACAGCCACCACCGTCTGCCAACCTTGTTGTCAGTGCCTGGGCCACAAACCCAGACACACTCTACTTTACTCCTCTCACTTCAACCTCCTGGACTTCACTCTAAACTCTGACTGACTGCTTTTCCCGCCTCCAGGTCTGTGAACTACTTGGTGGGCGGGGCCAATCAGGGTCCCGATCAGACCCTGGAGGGAGACAACAAGGGTTTTGTGTTTGGCTAATGTTGCTGTCTAGTGGGGGTGGGGGTGTGTGTGTGCTACCTGTGACGACCTGGCTAGCCCAGGGCGCCACATATGAGTTTGCCCAGCATAGGGACACCACTGGGTTTGCATCGTTATCGAACACTGCCTTCCCTGCTCTAGGTTCAGTGGAGACAGTCATTGCTGGAACTTGACCTGGATAGCTGTTCACAACTCTTCAGTTGTGTGACTGTATTCTCCAATGCATTTTAATTTCAACAATGCCTGATTGCAGTGAGCTCCGGCTGTGCTGTAGAGAGGTGGGGGCGTTCCCTCTGTACTATAGGTATGCGTTACATTAAGGCCTCTTTCACATGTCAGTGATTCTGGCACGTATGTCCTAGTTTTTATACATACCAGAATCATGAACATACGCAGACCTATTATAATCAATGGGTCTGCGCACGCATCAGTGATTTTTCACTGACCGTGTCTCCGTGCGGCGTACACGCGTGTCCGTGATTGCCACATGGAGACATGTCCATTTTTTTCTGGCATCACTGATGTCTCACGGACCACGCTATGGTGTGGTCCATGAAACATGTACCAGAAAAACACGGACATTGAAAATAAAAAGCATTTTTAACTCACCCGTCTCCAGCGACGCTCTCTCCGGCCTCTGCATGCTGCTGCTTCAGAGCCGGCTAATTACTGGCATGCATATTCATGTATGCAGGCACAGCTGACCCGGAAGTAGCTGCAGCGGGGGCGGAAACACAGCAGAGACAGAGAGTTCAGCACCACGGACAGCAGGAGCAGGGACAAGGGAAAATTATCTCCATGTGCAAACCCAGATGATTGATCACGTCTCATGGATTGCACATGGACAACCCACGTGTGCCATTAATGACGGCATATGGAGGGACATGTGCATTTTTAACACATCAGTGAAAAAAAATCTGTGTTTTTCACTGATGTGTGAAACAGACCTAAGGGAGAGATTGAGAGGGCAGGTGGTGGCCCTATAGGAGGTGTAGGAGGCACAAGCAGTAGAGGAAGTGGTAGATACAGAGGTTTTTTTGCAAGATTCCAATAATTATTGAGCAGCCCCTTCCCATCTGCCCTCGCAGCCACCAGAGTCGCCCAGTGTCAAGTCAGCAATTTGTAACACCCCTGGCCCTGTTTGCTTATCCATGTGTCAGTGGTTAAATGCACCCTGTCAGACACAGAGTTTTTCAAGGAACAGGTGATGTTGTCTGTGACATGCTGATGTTGCGCTAGCATAGCTTTATTAGAGAAGTAATGGTGACTGGGCAACTGGTACTGGGGGATTGCTACGGCCATCTGCTTTCGGAAACCACAAATATGTCAAAAAAACTTACCCACACAGCCAATAGGTGTGAACAGGGGCCAGCTGAAATCACAATATTAATACAAAAATGCATACAGCTGCATTCTGGGATGCTAACAATGAATAAGGGGACTCAGGGATTGCATTACTACTATAGGAATATTTAAAAAAAGAGATTTTATGTAATGGCCAATGAATTTGAGTCAATAACCAACACAAGGTGATCTGTCATATATCGTGACTCTGGTACCTGTACCCACTGGAGCCGGTTACAGGTGTCCCTGCTCCCCTTGTTCTCCATGCCAGCTGTGACCTGGGATGTTTGTCCTCTATGCACACTTGTTGTTGATGGGCTCCCGTGGCCTAGAGCTTCTTGGGAGTCCCTTCCTTTCAGTCTTGGTCCTATTGCAGGCAGCCTGGACTATTTAAGGGGTTCAGTCCCCGGTACCCTCTTTGCTGCTGATGCTTCAGACTCTTTGAGTTTGTGAGGGATCCGGGAAATCCCCTCACCTGGCAGAACTAACAGTTGACCATAAAGTGTCCCACTGTCCTAGGGTCTTCACCCCGCCTTGTGCTGAGTCCTGTGAGCCTTGGTTCCAGACTTGCACAGGCGTCCCACTGTTCCTGGAGTATTCCACTTCCACAGGTAACCCACGGTTTCCTCGAGTCCTGGTTCCGTACTCCACAGTCAGTCACTCCTGTTACAGCACTCCGGTGTTACTTCAGGTCTTTCCCTTTCTTTCTGTACTTTCACTCTCGACTCCTTCTCCCTCCTCTCAGCTCCTTCTCCTTATAACTTAAACCTCTCAACTCTCGACTTCACTTCACTCAACTCAACACTTCACCGACTACTTCCTCCCACCAACTTCCCAACTGACCACTGGCCCCACCCCCTTGCTTGGTCTCTCCATACAAATTGGGTGGCAACTATCCAATCAGTGCTCATCCCTTTTACCTGTCGCTAGGCAGTCTCCCAGTCCGGTGTTGGGGTTGTGTATGTAGCCTGAGGGTGCTGGTGTGTTGACTGGCATGGATATTTCAGGGTTTGGGTTTCCACAGGTTACATTTTGTGGCACCTGATACCTCAAAGGTGCAACACTAACAATGAATAAGGGAACTGCAAAATTACATTACTGCTTGTTAGCATTCTATTATTTTGTATGTATTATTGTAGCTTTTGAAAACTGTCTGTATCTACCAGGCAGAAAGGAAGCATTTCCGTAGCCAACAGTTTAGATATGAAAAAGTTTAAGCTCTTAACTTTGGCATGTGTAGGGGGAAAAAATCTTTTACGTGACCCTGACTACAGGACCAAGTGCTTGCTGCTGTTCTGAGAGGGTGAAGTAGGGTGTACACAACAAACTGGTGGACTGTGAGGTAGGAGCAGGAGGAGATGATATGGTGGATAGAGAAAGATGTGGTGTACTCTGTGTCTGAGATCGTTCAAAAACACCAGACATGTCTGTGACGCCAAGGACTAGTCAGGTCGTCCCAGGTACTCACACACAACACCACACCCTCTCCCGGTTAGGTGACATAAGCCAACCTAAAAACCTTGTCACCACCCTCCAGGTTTGATGTCCACACCAGGGGCGGAGCCAGGCAGTTGGCTCCGCCCACCGAGGAGTTCACAGGCCTGGAGGCGGGAAAACACACACAACAGTTCAAACACAAGTGTAGAGCAGTCAAGGTCATGGACAGTCCTGTGTCTGGGCCCTGATAAGAGACTTCCAGGTGACTGGGTCGGAGCCCAGTCGCCATTGGCAAGGAGGCAGATGGTGGTGGCCGCCTGCAGGAGACCGGGAAGACAACCGGTGGAACCGAAAGGGAACGGGCAGGGTAGTGGCCCGCCGGGACCGAACCGGGGAGCCAACTGGATACAGGAGCACCAGGCAGGGTACTCAGACCAAGTACAAAGCCCTGAACTGACAGGGCTGAGTCGAATCAACTGATTGCGGACTGGACTTAAGGACCTATCCCACCCAAGCCCCGTTAGAAGACAACAGCCCAACCATACAGGGTAAAGCCACCGCCAAGGCATAGAGACCCAAAGGGCCAGCGTCTGCGGGCAAACTGGCTCCTACGGCATATACAAGTCGGGTAGCGGACTACCGGTGTCTAGGCATAGGAGTCAAACATTTACACACAGAGGTGCAGGAGAAAGGCGGAAACCACCAACCTATTCTGGGAGAAGCTGCAGCCGGGTCGGGCCACTCACAGCCTGACCCCGAATACCACCGGCCCGGTGACGTGACCGCCCTGCAGGCCCCGGCGTGGGCGTTTTATGTCCACTTCCGTAACAGTTGACAGGCTCTCACTCACTCGAGTGCTGCGAGAAAACAAGCAGAGGTTCTGCAGCAAGAGACCTCTGTGAGAAAACTTGCTATGGTGATGGAGGAGGAGGATGCGATTGATGCGGTGGCAAGTTGTTGGCCAGACCCTCTAAGCAGGCCTTTAGTGCAGTAAGATTTTTAGATTTAACACGTTGGTTGCACTTGTGCAGATTCATGCATGTAGGGGTCAAATTATTGCAATATCTGCCTCTACTGAGTCAATTTTTACAAAATTGGCAGATAACATAAGTTTGGTCATCCTTTACATTCTCCAAAAAGATCCAGGCTAGGCAACCCTTGCTGCCAATGTGAATCTAAGAGCCCTGTCACACACAGAGATAAATCTGTGGCAGATCTGGGGTTGCAGTGAAATTGTGGACAATTAGTGTCAGGTTTGTGGCTGTGTACAAATGGAATAATATGTTCATGATTTCACTGCAACCACAGATCTGCCAAAGATTTATCTCTGTGTGTGACAGGGCCTTAAGACCCGTCACCGCTGCTGGCTACAGTAATGCGGGCGTCACACGGTACAATCTATCGTGCGATCGCACGAGCGATCGAACCCGCCCCCGTCGTTTGTGCGTAACGGGCAAATCGCTGCCCGTGTCACACAAAGTCGTTAAACCACCATCACACGTACTTACCTGCTGAGCAACCTCGCTGTGGGCGGCGAACATCCTCTTCCTGAAGGGGGAGGGACGTTCGGCATCACAGCGACGTCACACAGCCGACGGCCAATAGAAACGGAGGGGCGGAGATGAGCGGGACGTAAACATCCCGCCCACCTCCTTCTTTCTGCATAGCCGGCGGGTGCCACGGGACTCAGGTAAGCTGTGTTCATTTTCCCGGGGTGTCACACTGAGCGATGTGTGCTGCCCCGGGTACGATGAACAACCGGCGCCATGAAAAATAAACGATTTTTTTAAAATAAGCGACGTGTACACGATTCACGATTTGTGACCGATTCAGCGTCGCTCGGAGGTGTCACACGAAACGACGTCGCAAGCGATGCTGGATGTGCGTCACGAAAACCGTGACCCCGACGATGCATCGCACAATGGATCGTCTCGCGTGACGCCCTCATAAGAGTTGTAGCTGAGGATGGAGTACATGTCCTAGTTGTATCACTTCGCGTTTGTGCTGGAATTGGCAATATAACTTCTCCTTCTTCCTCCTATTTAGTTGATGAAATGGCAATTTGTGGCTTGAAAACAGATTTTGCAATCTATATTTCAATCATGAAATGGCAATTTTTGGCTGGACCACAGATTTTGCAAATCTCTATTTAGATAATGAAATGGCAATTTTTGGCTGGACTTGAGATTTTGCAATCTCTTTTTAGATGATGAAATTGCAATTTTTGCCTGGAGCACAGATTTTGCAATCTCTATATAGATGATGAAATGGCAATTTATTCCTGTACCACAGATTTTGCTGTCTTCTTAGATGATGAAATTATAATTTTTGCATAGACCTCAGATTTTGCAATCTCTATTAAGATGCTGAAATGTAACTTTGTGATTGTTCCACAGATTTTACAATCTTGTTTAAATAATGAAATCGCAATTTTTGCCTGGACCCACTAGCAATCTCTATTTAGATGATGAAATGGCAATTTGGGGCTGGCCCACATAATTTACAATCGCTGGTGAAAAGCCAATTTGTGGCAAAACCTTTCCCCACACTGCATGTCCCTGCATTTCCATATTCTACACTATCACCCTCCTATCAATCTGACTTAGCTAAAATTAATCCTCCTAGCCTAGCTGTCTAGCAACAGCAGCACTGTCTCTAAGCTGTAGCAATCACAAAATGGCACCAACGCCGCATGTTCACTTTTTAAATAAAGAGATATGGGACTTAGGAAGCCAATGACACAAGCCCTTGTGTCTGAACATTGTGTATGTTCTTTGCCCCCTGATTCACTGCTAGAACATACATACATAAAGTTAAGAAAAGAAAAAAAAAAATTCTGGTCCTCTGACCTCTCCCCACCCCCTCCCCTCATCAAATACATTCCCCGATCATCTTACAGCACCACTATCCTAGCCAAAGTTATAATAAGGTAGAAGAAAAGCATTAGTGCAACAGCAAACAGTTATGGAACAAAAACGATCTTTGCTGATTTTTGAGAAAAAAGTGTTAGTGATTCAGATCCCAACCCGAATGAGCCACTGCTTGTGCCTACAGATGGGAGGACCCAGACTATAAAAGTCCAGATCCGTGCAGATTCAAAAGTAGCCAAGCACTGACCTGGGCTAGGAGTTCTCAAGGAACATAATGAGCTGGGTAATTAAAAAACTAAAGAAAAAGATAAAAAATCAGGCGCATTATACTTACTGAGTCATTGGTGCGGATGTGCACTACGACCAGGGCCCCTAATTATACTTCATACATATGCACTGCTTCCACCACCCACTGGCAGTCCCCACGTCTTTGATTGGTTGTCTGACTGCAATCAATTAGGGACGCTTTTTGCGGACTTATGGTGTAAAAATAAATAAACAAATAAATAAATTGATATAGGGTCCTCCATATTATGCTACTCAGCAGAAATAAAGCATATGGCTACAGGCTGCAGTCACCAGACATGCAGTTATCTTGGCAGTGTATAAAAATAAGAGGGACTGCATGCAGCTTTTTTAAATTATTTATATAAAGAATTTTAAAAATTGTCTTGCAGTTCCTCCCTCTCCAGGTTTGATACCCAGCCATGATAAAGTCAACAGCTGGAGGCTGGTTTTCTCAGGCTGGGGAGACTTGGGCTTATTGGGCCTCCCAGCCTAGAAATAGCAGCCTGTAGCCACCTAGGATTGTTGCATCCTTTAGATGTGACAATCCCAGAGCTTTACCCAGCTCACCAGGCAAATTGCCTAAAGGCCGCTTTACACGCAACAACATCGCTAACGAGATGTCGTTGGGGGTCACGAAATTTGTGACGCACATCCGGCCTCGTTAGCGACGTCGTTGCATGTGAACCACAGGAACGACCGTTAACGATCAAAATTACTTACCTAATTGTTGATTGTTGACACATTGTTCCTTTCCCGATTATCGTTGCTGTTGCAGGACGCAGGTTGTTCGTATTATCTGCGGCAGCACACATCGCTACGTGTGACACCGCAGGAATGAGGAATCACATCGTACCTGCGGCCGCACGCTATGAGGAAGGAAGGAGGTGGGCGAGATGTTCGTCCCGCCCATCTCCGCCCCTCTGCTTCTATTGGGCGGCTGCTTAGTGACATCGCTGTGACGCCGAACGAACCACCCCCTTAGAAAGGAGGCGGTTCGCCAGCCACAGCGACATCGCTAGGCAGGTAAGTACGTGTGACGGGTGTAAGCAATGTTGTGCGCCACGGGCAGCAATTTGCCCGTGACGTACAATGACGGGGGCGGGTATGCTCGATAGCGATATCGATACCGATATCGCAGTGTGTAAAGTGGGCTTTAGTCACAGTGATGAGCGGTTATGTCACTCAGGTTATTTGTGGTCTCAGCTGGAGGTTCCCACGGTCTTCCATCTGTGACCGCAAATAACCTGAGTGACATCACTGCTTTGTTGCAACTAAGTCATTCTCTGCTTGAAGCTCACAGCAGGCGGTCATGTTCTGTGCCAATGTGATGTCACTTCAGATGTAGCAGATCTGTAATCATCATGGGACCTTGTGTAGATTACGACAGACCTGGGTATTTTTGGAATTATTAAGGGTGTGAAAGAGGTTGTTTTTTGTATTTTATTTCAAATAAAGGATTTTTTTGTGTTTATTTCTTGTAACTTACAGATTAGTAAGGAGGAGGTTTCATAGACGCCTCCCATTACTAATCTAGGGCTTAGTGGCAGCTGTGTTATAACCCTGATTGTCACCGCACCAGGTCAATTGGGATAAGACTGGTAAAGTTCCGGGATTGTTGCATCTAATGGATGTGACAATCCTGGGTGGCTGCAGGCTGCTATAGTTAGGCTGGGGGGGACCAATAACAATGGGTGGGGAAGCAGTGCATATATGTGAGGTTAATATGTGGCTCTGGAAGTAGCGTTAGAGCCATGCAGGAGACTTAGTAAGTATAATGTGCTTGCTTCAATCCGCCTATCCATTCTACCACCGTTGTAAACCACTGAATTCTCGTCCCCATAAACTTATATGTTGTCCAGGATCAGCCCGAAATACGGGATCAATTTTGGGCCTGAACTGGGCTTTTTTTAAAACTTTGTTGAACTCGCCGATCCCCGGTATCAGCGAGTCTGCTCATCACTACTTGTGACAAATTTAAGATTGGCAATCCTTTTTCGAACAAATTAGCTCATATCTACTTGGCAGTAACCAATTTCTTTGTATATCTATTATTTTCTTCTACAGGCCAAAACACAAGGCTCATTGGTGTGCCAGCTGCTACTGGAACATATAGCTACATTCCTTACAGCTGGCACTAAGGTTTATTTTTTTTGGTTCTTTATGTTAATTATGTACTATGCGCTTTATTTGGTCATGTGAGGCCTATTGCATCGAAAATCCAACTGGAAAAAAGATAGAAGAGCCGATTGAAGGATCAACAGCGGCAAGACTGGTACAGGGAAAGGCAAGTAGAGGAGAGATTTTTTTTAACTCCTTCACGACGCGTTATAATCCAGAAAATAGTCAAAAGCAATTCTCAAAATTCCTGTGAATTAGATTTTTTTTTTTTAAATTCAAGAAGAATTGGCATCAATTAGGCTTGTTCCAATAAATTTATATTGTTTCACTGCCCTACTTATTAAAGAGGTTGTTCACTACTTAAACATTGATGGATTGTGCTTAGGATAGGTCATCAATATCTTATCGGTCGGGGTCCACACATGGCACCCACGACCATCACCTTCCTACCCCTAATCCTGACCAGCCCTGATCTAATACCCTCTCTCTCCCTTCCCCTGGAAGGGGGGCTGGACAGGAGTGTGTAAACACCAACAGAGATAGAAAAACGGGGGAAACCAAAACTCTATCACACAACACGCTCACACAGAGTAATCAGACAACAAGTGATAAGGAAGAAAACTAAGGGGTACTTCACACACAGTGAGATCGCTACTGAGATCGCTGCTGAGTCACATTTTTTGTGACCTCATTAGCGATCTCGCTGTGTGTGACACTGAGCAGCGATCTGGCCCCTGCTGTGAAATCGCTGCTCGTTACACACAGCCCTGGTTCGTTTTTTTATTGTTGCTCTCCCACTGATAAGCACACATCGCTGTGTGTGACAGCGAGAGAGCAACAATCCTGAATGTGAAGGGAGCAGGAGCTGGCGTCTGACAGCCTGCGGTAAGCTGTAACCAAGGTAAACATCGGGCAACCAAGGTGGTTACCCAATATTTACCTTCGTTACCAGCATCCGCAGCTCTCATGCTGCCAGTGCCGGATCCTGCTCCCTGCACACGCTAAGTTAAGCGGTGTGAGCTGGTAACTAAGGTAAACATCGGGTAACCATACCCGATGTTTACCTTAGTTACCAGTGTCCGCAGCTTCCAGACGCCGGCTCCGTGCAAGCGCAGCGTCGCTTGCACGTTGCTGCTGGCTGGGGGCTGGTCACTGGTCGCTGGTGAGATCTGCCTGTTTGACAGCTCACCAGCGACCATGTAGCGATGCAGCAGCGATCCTGACCAGGTCAGATCGCTGGTGGGATCGCTGCTGCATCGCTAAAGTGTGACAGTACCCTAAAGCAGGGAGGAAATAACCAGATGATAGGAAGTAATCCACAGCACACCAAGCAACATGCAGTAAATCACCAGACTGGTAAACAACAGCACTCAGATCGGTGTAGCAGAAAGTTATATACAGTGTCATGATCCAGGTCTGTACCAGCCGCTTTGGTTTGATTATTTCACCCAGCTCCGGCCTGGTGATAGCAGGGGTTAACTCCTCCCTGCCTCACTCCGGTTTCGGGGACACTATATCCTGGTGTTACACCTCCACACACATTAAATGGGTTTTGTTTCTTTTGGCTCATGAGGGATTATTAGTTTTTGTTGTAGCAGCAACAGACTTTTCAAGGCAGCGGTTATTCAGGGTCATTCTGGAGCTGGGCTTGGAGGTGGACGGATGCATTTCTTGCTGCTGTAGTGTGGTGCTTGGTTGTGTGGAAGCATTACCCTGGTGTTGGTACTTTTCCTTTACCCTTCTTGGTACTTGTACACTCCCCTGCGTTTCACCTGTTGTTTGTGAGCTGTTATTACCCCCTGTCTGTTGTTCATATAGGTGTTTTTTGGGGGGTTCTCCATCCAGGTCAGTCCCCTTGTGTGATGGGTGGGGAGGGCATATTACTATCATGCTTGCAAACACAGAGATGCAGACTAACCCACACTGCAACCTGTGTGGGCCCTGGGCTGAAGAGGAGGGAGTGGCCAGGCAGCTTCTTCTTCCAGTCAGAGAGCTGTGAGAGATGCCAGGAGGAGAACAGCCAATCAGGAGAGGGGGTAGAGCTTGTTCAGTACACCGTGGGAGAAACAAAGATGAACAGGGAAAACAGTGCTGGAGTGAAGCAGAAGAAGCAGAGAAAAGAGCAAACAGAGAGCAGAAAAAACAGTGAGAAGCAGAGAACAGAAGGAATAGAAAGAAAAAGCAGAGGACAGGACGAGCAGCCAGGAGGACTCACAGGAAGTGCAGCAGGGAGGCCGGAGCCACTAACGATCTCTCACATCACAGGAGCAGGTGAGTATTATAATGTACAAATGTCTGCCTGTAACACTACAAAAAGAAACTGCCCTGTTTAGTGCCATCACTGTGTGTGTGTGTTGCCCCTGTGCTGTGTCCATACTGTGTGTGTTGCCCCTGTGCTCTGCCATTACTGTGTGTGTGGGTTGCCCCTGTGCTGTGTAATCACTGTGTGTGTTTGTGTGTGTTGCACCTGTGCTGTGCCATCACTGTGTGTTTTGGCCCTGTGCTGTGCCATCACTGTGTGTGTATGTGTGTGTTGCTCCTGTACTGTCTCATCACTGCGTGTGCATGTTGCCCCTGTGCTATGCCATTACTGTGTGTGTTGCTCCTGTGCTGTGCCATCACTGTGTGTGTGTGTGTTGCCCCTGTACTGTGCCATCACTGTGTGTGTTGCTCTTGTGCTGTGCCCTCACTGTGTGCGTTGCCCCTGTGTTGTGCCATCAATGTGTACATTATCCCTTTACTGTAATATCACTGTGTATTATCCCTGTAATGTGCAGAGTTTTACTATAGATCCTAAGGCTATATAGAGGGCCATAATCATTACCATTATATGAGGGAGTCAGATGTGAAAATTTATGTTGTGTGTGCGGTGAGGGGCACAAGGAAGGACACTGCTACTTTAGGCCAAGTTCACACACTGCAGATTTTGGAGGGGGGATTTGCGGTGTGAACCCATTGGTCTTGGTGCAGTGGCCTGTGCTCAGTAACAGGGCGGTGGTTATATTCTGACTCTATGTGGTGATATTTGGCCATGGAGTGGTGGTATTATTTTGCAATGTATTATTGGCCTTGGTATGGTGGGTGTTGTTCAGTAACACTATGTAGCAGTATATGTTATTTCTGACTATAGGCCGCCCTCAGTAACGTGTGCTGGCCCCCAGTAACATGTATGATGATTATTATGTTAATATTTTATTGGGGTTTTTTTTATGGGGGGGGCATTCAGACTTTTGCTATGGGGCCCCATGATTTCTATATACGCCCCTGAATGTGGCTCTAAATATTTTCAGGTCTAATTTTAGACACTTGTATAAAGAATGGCACTAAAGGTTTAAGGTGCCATCCTTTATGGGTTCAAATAGAACCTTGCTATCTATAATTTAATTTTGGTGACTTGACGGCATGTAAAGTAATGGTAACCGGATTACTATTTTATTGTTAAATTTGGTAAACCATAGAAAATGTAAAAATAAAAACAACAAAAACATAAAGTTAATTTACTACAGTAAAAGCAGCTTTAGTATAAATGTCCAATCTTTAGCTAAACTCCAGATTTGTTTTGTCAAAGTTCATTTGTATCCTATTAGTACAGCAAAAAATAAATTAGTTTGTTAAAGATACAACATTTCTAAATGCAAGACTAATGAATTAATAAAGCAAATATATATGCAATTGCTTGTATAATGTCATTAAACAGCTGTTTAATTAATTAGTCATGATAATCATTAAGAAGCAAACATTTTATTGTAGCAATGTTCAACACTTTGCTTGTTAACTTCAAATTCCCTAGAACTAACAAGAAAAGTGTTAAAGTCACTCTTCATTAGCAAAGCATCATCTTTCAAAAGAAATCTCTTATTTTTTTATCATTCTAGCCATTTTTTCCATAAAAGGAGTATAAGGATGAACAAACAGTTCATCAGAAAACTGACAAGACCATTTTGCAGGTCCCCACAAATTTAAACGGTTTACAATTTGATATGAGTGGATTGGCCAAAGATAAAAGCCCGTCGTCTTTTCGTGCACTTCTAAAGAGTAAGAGAACAGGGTATTGACATCAAGTGGAGCCAGCCAGTCGGACATCCCTATCATGCCCTACAGCTATCACACCACACATTCTATTGCAGTTGATCAGGACGAACTATCACGAGCACAATACTGTGCCTCAAAAAATTATTCATATCTCATGAACTCTTATGAACACAAGGTAGCAAGCATTTTTATGATGTGTAAAGGAAATGATACATGGTTTTCAAAATATTTTAAAAATATAAATCTGAAAAATTTGATTGCATTTGTCTTCAACCCCCTAAGTCAGTACTTTGTAGGACCAATCTTACTACAATTACTGCTGCAGCTCTTTTGGGGTCTGTCTCTACGAGTTTTGCACTCCCAGAAGCCGAAATTTTTGTCCCTTCTTTGCAAAATAGTTCTAGCTCAGTGAGATTGGATGGAGAGTGTCTGTAAACATCTATTTTCAAGTTTTTCCACACATTCTTGATGGGATTAAGGTTTGGACTTTGACATTAAAACACATGAATATGCTTTGATCTAAATCATTTCATTGTAGCTTTGACAGTATGTTTAGGGTTGTTATGCTAGAAGGTGAACCTACACCCCAATCTCAAGTGTTTTGCAAACTCTTAACAGGTTTTCCTCCGGGAGTGCACTGCATTTAACTCCATCTATCTTGCCATCAACTCTGACCAGCTCCCTTCCCCTGCTGAAGAAAAGCCTCCCCACAGCATAGTGCAACCCCCACCATGTCTGACAGTAGGGATGGTGTTTTTAGGGTGATTTGCAATGTTAGTTTTTTGCCACACAGTGTTTTGCATTTAGTCCTAAAATACCTACTCATAGATGGCAAATCCCTGATGACATATTTCCTTTTATTATCTGGTATGAATGTATTTTTCTGATCTAACCATTAGAATAGAAACTAGATGCTACATGGGAAACTGCAAGTCTAAAGGCCCCGTCACACGCTACGATATATCGGGTGATATGTCGTCGGGGTCATGGATTCCATGACGCACATCCGGCATCATTTGATATATCGTAGCGTGCGACAGCTGCGAGCGACTGTTAACAAGCAAAAATACTAACCTTATCGTTGCTCGTTGACACGTCGCTCATTTTCATAAACTCGTTCCTTCTTCTGCGCGCCGGTTGTTCATCGTTCCCGAGGCAGCACACGTCTCTCCGTGTGACACCTCGGGAACGACGAACTGCAGCTTACCTGCGGCCGCCGGCAATGCGGAAGGCAGAAGGTGAGTGGGATGTTACGTTCTGCTCATCTCCGCCCCTCCGCTTCTATTGGGCGGCCACTGTGTGACGTCGCTGTGACGCCAAACATCCCTCCCCCTTCAGGAAGAGGATGTTCGCTGCCCACAGCGAGGTAATTCGAGAGGTAAGTACGTGTGACGGGGGTTAACGACTTTGTGCGACACAGGCAACAAATTGCACAGATGATGGGGGCGGGTGCGATTGCTCATGCGATCGCATGACATATCGGCGCGTGTGACGCCAGCTTTACACTAAAGCTCTGTAGAAAGCAGGTACTAGAGAATAAGGTTCCTTTGCCTCTATACCACCCTGCAATTTTCCATTTTTCATTTTTTTCCTCACCTCCTTCCAAGAGCCTTAACTTTTTTATTTTTAAATCATTATAGACATGGTAGCTATTGAAGCCTGTTCTACGCCCGGGTGTCGATGATTTAGCATTGTGGCAAAAGTTTGTGGGCGGGATCTTTTTTATCTATTCCTCCTATGGCTGCTTTCCTCCCCTTTATTTTAGTTTTGTGCCCCGGCTGCAGCCATTATCCCTATGGCCGGCATGTGCGCAGTGCTGTGTTCACGTTGTAGTTGAATTCTTCAATAAAATGGTGCGAGATTTAGCAAGTGGGCAGACCACCACCTCCGGCACCATTTTATTGAAGACACTGTGTCTGTGCATATCAGTTGAAACAAACTGGTGACGGGTGATATTTACATACACAGTGTCTTCAATAAAATGGCGCTGGACTCCGACTGTGTTTTATTGAAGAAATCAACCACAACATTAACACTGCACACATTCTCAGCATTATACAGGGTGGACCATAAGTATGGATACACACTGGGAGGACCATAAGTATGGATATGTGGCGCCCATGAGGCTTCAGTCGCCACAGAGTATTGCACCCAAATTTGTGAGTAATGCTAAACCCGATTCCTGATGAGGTCAGTCCCGGTTTCACTACTGAAATACACACCAGGTTGCCCTGTTCCCACTGGGGACTGGGCTAGGGTCGGGTACTAAAGGGGTTGCCAACAGAGTGGAGGAGGATGCCCTCAACAGGGGCCCCAGTCTCACTAGCCTAGGATCGGGGAGGGGGGAGGTGCAGCTAGCAGGGGGAGTCAGGAGCCAACACAACAGTTGAGGAGTTCTCCAGTAGGAGAGGAAGGGAGTAGTTGCTTCCTCGGGTGCTCCGGTGGGAAGGAGAAAGTTCACATGATTGCCGCGGGGAGAGTGAATCTGCTCCCACGGAATCGACGCCACGCAGGTGGCAGAACCCTAGGGAAGATCATGCTTCACGTTGGTTTTCCAAAATCTGCCTGGACGGAGAAACTTTCAAACTTCCCTGACCACACAGCGCCCAACAGCACAGTGCCATATAGGATCCGGGGCCTCGCTTCAAGCTGGACCCCATATCAGAACCGCGGCACCTGCATATAGGGACAAGAGTACATCTCATGAAACCCAGGGTCCCCTCGTAGCTTCAAGCCAGGGGATCCACAGACAGACATTACAAGGAGGGAACCCACCAAACTCCAAACCGGACTGATCTCTAAAGGGATTTGGGTTTGACGGAGCCCATCATAGCAAGTGACCGGTATTACCTGGGTGAGCGGCACTGCACAAAAGTGCAGTGAGTCAATAACCTGGAACCACAGCTATAGACTCTGACTCTTTATTACTGGTACTGTCGCTCCGCGCCGCCATTACAACTCCCCTCATCATCCTCCCTGGGGCCCGCTCCACCTGTGGGAAGCAATACCATCCAGAGCTGCTACTACCATCAGCCCGGAGGATAGCGACAGCAGAGGTGGCCCATTCCCTGGCCGAATACCACAGGTGGCATCACGACAAACACCTCACTACTACCCCCATCATCTCTCCCCTGCCATCTTCTGTACGCCTCAGGGCAACGGAGCCGGGCTAGGCCGCCCGTAATCACAACAGTGGATGGCCCGGTGATGAGTAGGTTAATGCACCTGCCCCATGGCGCGCTACATTTGGCCTCACGAACAGGATAATGTGCCCAGTCCAAAACCTGGGTACTGTGCGCCTTATTGGACTGTGTTTAATAATTTGCTTAAAAAGAACAGTTGCCATTACTTCTGTAGAGCGGGAAAAAGAAGTGGCGTGTCGTCGTGGGCAGTACTCGCAAAAGCGCAAAAAGTGTGGGAGGTGCCCAGAAAGAGCGCGAAAGCGAGCCCCACAGGAAACCCTGTGTCTGCAAGGACATGTCCACTGAGGAGAATCACATACCTGAATGACTTCAAAGATAGGCTGTACCGGTTGTTTTCTTTTTCTGGATGTACCCCTGTAACCAGCCGGTGAACCGACTCCGGATAAAGACTCCATAAATGAACTGCAGCTTCAGATCCTGGAAGTGACCGGAAGTATGGCTGTTTTGCTCCAAGCGATGCAACCCAAGCAAGGGACTCAGCAACTCTGACCATTGAACTGGCCTCCTGTGCTGATAAACTCCTGCTGACACCAGTTTCTGATCATTTTTATGCTGATGGGCAGCCGATACGCAATGGAGGAAAGAATTAGGTAATTGCGATCTAGCTTCTGCAGAGTGTTTTACCGGAGGGATGCTCCACGACTGTTCCTGTGAAGAAACCCATTTCTGACACCATGGACATCATCACACTGGTTTGTCGTTGTTGTGGCAAAGTTGAACACTTTAACCATGCATGTCCCTGGAGTGCTCAGGGTTAGTGGGCTGGGATCATCCCTCTGGCACCACCAGCAGCCAAGAAAGAATAAGTGTTTTTCTTAAATGTTTTTCTATGCAAATGTTGATATTAATTGCATAATGATACTGCTTCCGGTATAGAATTAACCTGTTAGTAACGTTTGATGATGGTGCCTCCCATAAAGGGAAGAATGTTATTTGCTTTATGCATATGCAAAATGCGGTGTACCAACTTTAAATTGCTGTGGGTGAGTGTGGCACCCCTGAGGCTTCAGTCGCCACTGAGTATTACACCCTAATTTGGGTGTAATGCTAAACCCGATTGCTGAGGGATTAATCCCAGTTCCACTATATTACACACTCAAATACACACCAGATTGCCCTGTTCCCACTGGGGACTGGGCTAGGGTCGGGTAATAAAGGGGTCACCAACAGAGTGGAATTTATAGGATGCCCTAAATAGGGGCCTCAGTCCCACTAGCCTAGGACCTTGGAGGGGGAAGGTGCAGCCAGTAGTAGGAGTCAGGAGCCAACATAATAGTTGAGGAGTTCTCCAGTAGGAGAGGAAGGGAGCAGTCACATCCTCGGATGCTCCAGTGGGAAGGAGGAGAAAGTTCACATGGCTACCATGGGGAGAGTGAATCTGCTCCTCATGGAATCGACACCACACAGGTGGCAGAACCCTAGGGAAGATCATACTTCATGTTGCTTTTCCAGAATCTGCCTGGACGGGGAAAGTTTCAAGCTTCCCATATAGCCATATAGGATCCTGGGCCTCGCTTCAAGCTGGACCGCATATCGGAACCACGTCACCTGCATATAGGGACAAGAGTACATCTCATGAAACATAGCGGCCCCTCGTAGCTTCAAGCTAGGGAATCCACAAGCAGATGTTACAAGGAGGGAACCCACCGAACTCTAAACCGGACTGATCTCTAAAGGGATTCAGTTTTGACGGAGCCCATCATAGCAAGTGACCGGTATTACCTGGGTGAGCGGCACTACACAAAAGTGAGTAAATAACCTGGAACCACAGCTATAGACTCTGACTCTTTATTACCGGTACTGCCGCTCGGTGCCGCCATTACTACTCCCCTCATCATCCTCCCCGGGGCCCACTTCACCTGTGGGAAGCCATACCATCCAGAGCTGCTACTACCATCAGCCCCGGAGGACAGCGACAGCAGTGGCGGTCCATTCTCTGGTTGCATACCACAGGAAGTGTCACGACAAACACCTCACTACTACCCCATCATCTCTCCCCTGCCATTTTGTGTAAGCCTCGGGGCAACAGAGCTGGGCTAGGCCGCCCGTGACCACAATAGTCGACGGCCTGACAACGAGTAGGTTAATGCACCTGTGGGGCACTACAGATACACCCTGATAAAATGCATGGGAGGGGCAAAACATTTGAGGCTGGGTGACACCCATGGTGGCCATCTGCAAAGCCGCCATTTTGAATTCAACTTTACTCTTTTTTATCTGAGTGTATCCATACTTATGGCCCAGCCAGGGTGTATCCATACTTATGGCCCACCCTGTATAATGAATATAGTGAATAAATGAATGAATGAATAAATGAATGAATGAATATGTGTGTTGCCCGGGATAGTAATTGTCTCTCTGTCTCTCTCCTAGTCTCTGTCTGTCTGCCTCTCTCTCTATCTCTTTGTATGTCTGTGTCTGTCTGTCTCTTTCCCTGTCTGTCTCTCTATCTCTCTTCCTGTCTGTCTGTCTGTCTCTTTTTCGCCATTTTGTAAGACCACTGTCATTTTTTTCGGAATCTAGGGCTGTATG